>NC_088203.1:51776519-52129971 GCF_037126465.1 Ornithodoros turicata | reverse complement strand
GTATGCTGTTTGGAGGGTGCGGTCAGCCTGCACTCGGTTGGACTTGGAAGTTTACCAATGAAGGAGGAAAGGGAGGGATGCCACGTTTGACCTCCGCTGTCGCATGTGTTGCACAATGTTGCGCCTGTTGTTGACAGATAAGTGAGCGCAAAGCACACTGCGCGTTCATGTGGCTTAGGGTGACCGCTGATGGGGTTTTAAAGTTGAATACCAACGAAGGCCTACGTTGGTGTGCCCGGCTGCCCGCTGCTGGAGGACTACGACGTAGGCGTCTCCCTCGCCCCTGTCAGCGTGGAGTTCCTGGTAGTGGCGGCGAGAGCGTAAGTGGAGGAGGGGTATGCTGTTTGGAGGGTGCGGTCGCCTTGCTCTGGGTTGGGCTTGGAAGCAGGGTGCACCAAGAAAGGAGGAAAGGGAGGGATGCAACGTTTGACCTCCGCTGTCGCATGTGAACGGCGGCAGGAGGTATGTTGCTTACACGGTAGGCTTGTTGCACAATGTTGCGCCCGTTGTTGACAGCTAAGTGAGCGCATAGCACATTCCAGGTTGATGTGGCTTCGTACGACATCCTTGCCTGCCGGCACATTGAACGTTCATGTGACTTCGTACGACCGCCGTGTCTGCCGGTACATTGCACGTTCATGTGGCTTCGTACGTCTAGCTTTTCCGCCGTGCCATTTTTCACTCGTGACGCGGGGGTATTAGCTTCGGCATCGGAATACATCGTGGCCTGCCACTGATTACATGAGTATTACATGAGTTCTTGTGACATGATGCTTACTGACACTGGAAATAGCCGTCATGAGCGAATTCAGCGACCTGTGATTACTTTCGCTGGACATATGTTTTTACTCTAATTCTCTCATGCAATACACCACTGCAGTGGTTTATCCGGAATCCTAAGCGGGGGCGTGGTCATTATTACAGCTACGGGATAACAGCTTTACACGCATAATTACCGACATGTCATTACAGCTGAAACAGCAAGCCCCCTTTTTTGCAGGGGTGTCGCCAAACTTTTTCTTTCGGGTGCGGGTGTCACTGGGATGTAGGAGGGTCTGGATAAATCACTGACACAAAAACTGAGAATCTGTCCTCGGAAAAGTGTAACCCATTGTATTCTTTTTCCTCCGAGGGTATATACGGACGAACACTAAGTGAATTCTTAACGACTGAAGCATTTGGACACATGTAATACATACAGAATGTGAGGCGCAAATTGAAGTGAAGACTGCAAGGAGCCCGGAAGGCCACCAACTTACAGTCCGTGAAACAGTTTCTTTTCCTCTCTCACAATCTGTGAATAAATATGTGTCAACACAGTTTACAACAATTTCCACTCTTACCTGTTTTTATTTGATGTTTGAAACAACCTCTCATCATAATCACTTGACTGTAGTGTTAGTCACTTTTTGAGGTAACTCCGCAAAAGTATCATGAGCAAAGTTAGAAATCTCTATTTCGCTTCATGTCCAAGCGGGCAGAACGCGCAACGCAGGCTCCTTTCTTTTTATTTTGCTGCTGAAAAATCCGACGACAGTGACCCTGCCTCTTGCACGTGCGCGGCGCCAGCAGCCTGTCTGCAGCGCCTTGCTGCAGCGCGATATACTGGATGTACGCTACCGCAATTCCGACGTGCTTCTGAGTTAGTTCGCAGCAGAGCGTTCGTTTGGAGTTCGTGGAGTGCATTTTTTAACGGGGAAGGTGATAAGGCCACTGGCAAGGTTCTATGAAATGTGCGCGGAAAATTGGAACTCCGCAGAACTTGGAATTCCATTCTCACTTTGTGCCCAATTGACAAGGTATATTCGGAACTCCGCTCCCAACTTAATTTCGGCATGGTAGCAAGAACTTTCATTTCTCACTTAATTTCAGTTTGAGAACTTGAAGGTTGTAACTTCAGTACATAATTAGCTTGATGACGTATCTCGTAACTAGCAACTTTAGGGTGGTAATTAACTTCCCCACCTCTGCTGAAATGTACTTTATTGGTGATGAATATCTAAGAAATAGCAGCTGCGTGCTCTAATGGAACACTTGTGTCCGATGGATGCTACATGCATGCGGAACACATAATTCCCCAAAACATGACCTATGCACCTCAGATAAATAAGAGACCTATAGTGACCTCTGTGTATTACATTTAAAATAAAAGACGTCCACAAAAACAATGCCAGCCTGATCTTGTCCTATTTGGATCCCAATCACACACAGGAAAAATAAGCAATCTAAGAAGACACAAAATAAGCCTAATAAAACACACTTCGTCAGCAGGACAGCAATCTACTGTCGCCTAGTAAAACGCGCGTACGCGACGGAAGGCGAAGGCTCAAATCCAAACCTATCCAATATACATATATACGCACATTATAGCTGTAGGCGAGCAAATGAGTCAAACATAACAACCGCAACGTGGACACCGCGCGACCGCAGAACGCAAAATCGCATCTCGATCTCATCTACCGCTCACATTCGCAACATACAGTTGCCTCCGGCTACATGACATTACCCTCCGCGCCCCACTACGCGAGAGAGTAACGCGTTCCAAACACTTTCCCTCCCTGCGACCGCCGATACACAACGAGGAGGGGGGGGGGGAAGTCCGCCAGGCATCTGCGGTGTCAGGCCCATACGCCCACACCAGACACGAAACGCGAAGCGTTTATGTTCGCTCGGTGCACTCCAATACATATTTGCCCTTCACCCCCGTTCGCACAAGTAACAGTCACGACACGTGAACGTCAGACATCGACTAAACATTGTCGGCTTCAAAACGTATTATGAGGACTTCAAAACCTATTATGAGGACTTCGAAACCTATCCGTCGTCTTCAAAATCCATCGCGCTGACTTCAAAACCCAACACACGGACTTCGACTTCCAAACCCACATACGCTGACTTCAACTTCAAAACCAATGACGCTCACTCAACTTCAAATCCCATCACACAGACTTCAACTTCAAATCCCATCACGCGGCCTTCAACTTCAAATCCCATCATAGCCCTTCATTCAACTTCAACTTCACTTCACATCATGCTGTTCATTCAACTTCAGCTCCACATCACATCATGCCCTTCATTCAACATAACATCATTCTCTATGAGGTGATGGTGAATGAAGTCGGTGAAGGTCATCATGAATGAATTCGCCGACCTATGATCCGGAGCTGACCGCACTGTTGTTGCGGACGCCTACTTCGCTCTTCGCGTGGCAATGTGAGGATCCCCTATTCGTGGGGCGACACTGCCTCTGCCATTTTTGTGTTGATGTTCCCAGACTCAAGCACTGCAAAAAGTTTCTCTTGCGAGGGGAAGAAAGTTTTGTATGTTGTTTCTGACAGCCTGGGTCCATACCGCAAAGGGCTTGCCATCGAGGAGCTCAATAGGGCTGGTGTCTTCTACACATTTCAAATAAACGAGACTCCACTTCCTGAACAGTGCTGTCATCCTAGTGAGATACTTCTCTGACGACCAGAAGCAAGTTGTTGTTGAACATCTGCATTCGTTTCATCTGGGTCAGTGACTTCGGAAGTCTTCCTTGCGTCCGTCGATGAAGCAGTGCAAGACCTCCAAGAAATAAACCTACAGCACACCCTCGTTATAATGAAGTAGTCAGGACTGGAAAAAAATTTGATATAAGCGGTATTTGGATAAAAACGGGCCACCATAAATACGGTGTAATTTGACCAAAATTGCGTGAAAGTGCGTTGAACAAGTAATTTAAGGAAGACAACGATAAAAGCAGTCTTACAAACCTGTGTTGTGGCAAGAAAAAGATCATCATCTCAGATTGCTCGGCGGCCTTGCTGGGCAGCAACTGTGCGTTTTCCAACTTCTTGAGGCGCTGCATAAGGGTGTGGTCACCCCTACCACATTCGACTTTGTTTCACAAAATACGAAGCATATTACTTGTTTCCGCCGCGTCGATGGAATTTTTTGTGGTATACATCCTCCGAATCTTCGTTTTGACTTTTCACGCCCAACACAATGTCGACGATGTTTTCATCCTTGGTGGCACCAACAACGGGCACGTCCGCATCCACAAGTACGAAAGAATCGAAATCATTGTCGATTCCTGTCTAATGAGTTCGTGAACCCTCCTGTAGAGGCCTGAGTCGTCAAAGCTCTCATCCGCGGTGCAGTGGTCGGGTTTGTTTGGGCATTCCAGTCTGGGCCTCGCATCCTCTTGCTCAAGAAACTGTTTGCGAAGATGTCCAGTACATCGTGCTTCTTCAGTTTGGTTGACAGCGTAGACGCCGGAATATTGAAGTCCTTGGTGATGTCAGGTTCCAACGATGGCGAATTCCTTCTCCAGAGTAAAACTCCTCCGTACAGACTTTGGTGACGTCATGCGTCACGTACAGAAGTCGCAACACAAAGCAACAGTTTCCCTCCCAACCGCTATGAGCGCATCACGTGGTCGGAACGGTGGGCAATCGCACGTCCGCGACTCCTCTCACTCTCCTTCGCGCTGCTCCGTTCTGGAGCGTCCTGGAGAGAAACACGCATGGAAACACCGGGACATTGCATGAAGGCGCTCCTGTGTCTTACGTTTTTGTACTATGCAGAGTTGGCTCGCAGTAAACTTTGAATAATGCGGTTACAAATACATGCATTTGGATCGGGGCCTGGTAAAACTTCGAAATAAGTGATAATTCTTAAAAAGCGATTTTCTTCTAACGAGGGACTACTGTACTTTGCTTTTCAAGTGACGGGCCGAAAGTCATGAAAAGCTTAAAAAGGAAACTTAAAGAACAAATCAACCCTGCCGTTTTTGATGTTGGAGAGTGTTCATTGCACAAAGTGCTCAATGCTTTTGGTCGTGGACTTGCTGCATTTGGTAGCGAAGCGGAAGCCACTCTTCTTGACAGCTATTACTATTTCAAGAATTCAGCACCACAGAGTGCATGCCTGAAGACAAGTCAAAGTACTTTTGGTATACATGAAAATCTATTTCTTCGTCACGTTAACTACCGGTGGCAAATGCTTGGCCCAGCCGTTGATTGCCTCATCCAGCAATTTCCAGCTGTAAAAGCCGTGCTACAGTCTGAGAACAAGGAGCACTCTTGCATACTTTACAGTCGGCTGTACGGCTGTACAGAAGAAACTGTCGGAACCTCTTTCGAAGTTGGAAGGAAGTAGAAAAAAGTAAAAGCTAATGCCCTCTATATGAATAATGGTTAATGTTTTTTTTAATATTTCCTTTGGCACTTTATTCATTTATAAATGAAACATGGTCAGCATTTGTAAAGAGATTTATTTTTACTCAGTTGATAATTTTTCTGTGCAAGTATTGAATAGCTAATGAATTTTGAAGTGCCTATACCAGGTGTTGCAGTTAAAACCCCAGGCTAACTAATTCGCAAACGGGTGCACAAATCGAAGAGCTTCCTGTTTTTACGGGTATCTTTCTGGTACTGCCTATAAGCTGCGCTGTGGACTAGTGACGAATCCTGTCTGGGGGCTGTTACTTTTCTTTCAGCACTCCCCAAGAAAGAGCTGTACAGTCAGCGTCCTCCACAGGTGCATCTTCCAGAGGCTCAGCATGAGTTGACTCCACTGCAGTACTTCAAAAAGTTTTTTGATGAGAACATTATTGTCAACATTATGGAGCAAACGAACCTCTACCCTGTGCAGCTGTGTGGGATTTCTGTGAACACAACTGGCTCAGAAATAGAGCAGTTTCTGGGGATTTTGCTCTACATGGGTATTGTGCAAATGCCGTCCAACGAGGACTACTGGGCACAAAGTACGCGCTACCCTGCCATTGCTGATGTAATCGCACTGAAGCAGTTCGAAAAGGTATGTCGTTTCTGATAACACAGCTAACCGAGCATCGAAGGACAGATTGCACAAGAAAAGGCCATTTCATTTCATAGAATCAGCTGACAGATAACTGTCGGGATATCAAACAAGAGGACTGCTTCTCCATCGATGAAATGATGATGCCCTACAAGGGTACTGGAGCAGGCAACCTATGAACTATGCAAGTTTACTCTAGACAACTCTAGAACTATGCAAGTTTATCCCTGAAGGAGGAACACCAAAAGTGTTCTTCGACAACCTTTTTTGTGGCCTGCCACTGATACCCTACTTGAAACTGGAAAAGGGCATTGAAAGCGTGGGCACACTTCGCAAGAACTGAACAGCCAAATGTCCCTTGCAAGAAGACTAGGAGCTTCTCAGGAAGCGAAGAGGGTAGTACGACTACAAGTCAGATGAAAACAAGCAGGTCTGCATCGTCAAATGGACAGACAACCAAGTCATTACGCTTGAACATGAAATAACTGATGTTCCGAGGGAGCGCCTCCTTTATACTGTGGAATGCCTGTCGGATTGCGACCACGGCACGTTCCAGCCCTCTCCCAAACCTCCTCGCACCTACGCCGACACTCGCCGCATAGGGCGCCACAGGCTGACACTTCCTTCCTTGTCATTCGGCCGTCGGGTACTAGCGTTTGTATCGTCTGTATGCCGTGCTAAATCCAGAAAAATCGTGTTTGTGTGTTTGCTCTACGAAGTTATTTTCACTTGTGGATGCTACCGCGGGAAAAAGGCGAGAATGCGGTACTGCCTCGTGCCGTTCTGTACTTCGAGCGCGAAGAAGAAGGAGCCCGGCGTCTCGTTTCACGAGGTGCCCGTTGATGTCGAGCTACGAAGCAAGTGGCTAAAGGTCATATCGTGTGAGAACTGGGTGCCGAACTCTACGTCGAACTATTCTGTAGTATGTAGCAAACATTTTGCAGCAAGTGACTTCAAGGAAAACACCAAAACCCGCCAGCTAAAGGAAGGAGCCGTCCTTTCGATTTTACCTGGATATCCTGCATATCTCCAACCGGTTTTGCATGTTGAACGTGATGACAAGAGCATCAGGAAGCGAAAGCGTGTTCCGTCTACTACAGACGCACGTTGCACTAAGCCCGACCCACTTGTGAGTGACACAGCACGAAATGACTTCTGCAGTGAACAGCTGGAGAGAACACCTGTCAGTGCAGTGAACAGTAATCCGACGACCACTGTCACGGCGACTCCGATTTCAGCCATTGAAGCAAACAGAGTGCAAAAGGACGACTTCTTCAGTGAGCTGGAGGGGACAATGCCTGCCAGTGCACCAACCAGTGATCAGGCAACCAGTCTCATGACAACTCTGCCCACTGAAACAGAAACCAGATTTACCCCTCAGAAGAACAAATTTGCTGAGGTACCCCATTCCACGTCAGTGGGTGCTGGCGGCAGCAGCACTGGGTGTGAACTCCAGTCACCTCACGCATTGAGAGCTTTTGGCACACAGACTTCGTCACTTTATACGTCAAGCTCATATTTTGACAGGAAAAGGCTGCTCCAGAAAGAAAGAAATCTACGAGCCCACATTCAGCACCTTGAACAAACCGTGGACAAGTATAAGTCGGAGCTGAGGAAGTTAAAGGAGGACTGCTATGTCAGCTCGTTTCTCAGTGTCGTGAATGATGCTGCAGACAAGAATGTTCGTGCTACCCTTCTTCTAGACCAAGTTTTAAATTACAGCAAAAAGCGGCCAACTTGGTCAGAAACAATTGTGCGTCACTGTGTCATTCTGAGGAGGAGGAGGCGCTGTCTGAGGTTGGAACAACATAGAAGGGACAAATACATACAAAGCCTCAATTTGGCTAAGAAATTAACGATGAAAGATGAAAGTCACCGAAAATATTAGCCAGCTGTACGATTCGAACCCACATCTTCTGGATTGCCGGTCCAGGGCTCTACCAATTGAGCTAGGCCAGCGCCTCCTCTATAAGTGGACTATGCCTGTCAGCTCTTCTTCTCCTCGCCGTCTTTCGTCACGTGATCTGCTCTCGTCTTCCACAACGCGAGGGCGCTGCGTACGGAGGGTACCTCGATTGCCGCAGAAGCCGGAAAGGAGCTCACGTGAACATCGTTTTTACAACTTTTCGAGGTGAGTATGAGCACTAGGTACATGATGCGTTTAGATATCCTTGTGGTAGTGCTGTCGAGAGTGTAAATAACAAATTTAGTAGCGTTAAATTCAGAAGAAAGGCTCAAATCGAGCCGTCGGCATCGTCGTCTGGTAGTCGCATTGTTCCCGATTCTGTTTTCCACAATCCACACGAGCCTAGCCGTTCCTTGTCGCTCTTTTAGCTCCTTGCAGAGCATTAAGCTGTTGAACGAATAGGACAGGCGCTAAACATTTTTGCAATTTCAGTTTCAGGTAGAGTGGTTATGGCATATTGCTGTGTGCCGCTGTGCAAATCGGACGGGAAAAGACCGATTCCTGGAGAGAAAACCACGTTTCACGAAATACCTGTGCTACAGGACATTCGGGAGAAATGGTTGGCTGCTATCAAACGGGACGATTGGTCACCAAACTCAACGTCGAACTACTCCAAAGTGTGCAGCAAACATTTTCATGCATCAGACTTCCTTGAAGGCAAGAGGAGACGGCTTAAGAAGGATGCGGCCCCATCTGTATTCAGTGACTTCCCATCTTACCTCGAACCGAAAGTCACGAAGGAAAGAAGTGTTGCCAGCATTAGGAAGAGGACATGTGCACCTGTTTCTGCCATACCACGGAAAAGGGTGCGTCGTGAAGCTGAGCCACCACAAGAAGCAGGAGGGAACTGCACGGTCAGGGTACCACAGACGACCTCCAAGCAAGTCCACGAAGAGAGTGCCCAAACCGCAATGAAGGCACAGAAAGTACTGACACTGAAGGAAGAGCAGAAGTGTTCTGTAAAGGGAACCCACCACCGTTGGCAGCGGCAGTGTCAACCAGTGACCAATCAACCCAGGCAGATATACGGAATGTGCGGTACACCACCTCGCTGGAGCACCGCAGGTTAGCTCGCAAGACTAGGGATATGAGAAAGCAGATCGAACGACTACGGAGCATAGTGGACAGCTATAAAGTGGAACTGAAGAAACTACATGAAGATCAAGATGTAGAAACCTTCCGCTACATCAGAAGCAAAGCTGCAGACAATGACACTCAGGCAATGTTCCTCATGGACCAAGTGAGAAACGTCAAGAAAAAAGCCCCAGGTGGTCGGAGGACACACTCAGACATTGCATTATACTCAGGCACCTTTCAACGAAGTCCTATGAACACATTAGGAGTGATGGGCTGCTCAAGTTACCATCCAGGAACACTCTACAAAACTACATCGGCAGTGCGAGTGGTGAAACCGGATTCAGCGCTTTAGTAAAAACTCGCCTGGAAGCAGAGCTTCAGAACTTGGGAAATAATCAGTCTAGGACATGTTCACTTGTCATAGACGAAATGCAAATTAAGCAGAAACTGCAGAAAGTTGAAAGCATTGGGTTTCGGGTGCTCAGGATTGTGACTGATAACCACCGCGTAAACGTGAACGCCATGAAAATATTGTGCCGTGGGGACCTCACGCATCGCATTGCACACCCAGCTGACTCACAGAGAGCTCTTTTTCTCAGCTTTGATTACTGTCATATTCTCAAGAACCTTCGGTCCCAGTTCCTAGATCGTGATATAGGCAAGGACAACGAAGTGTCATCTTCCTATTTGAAGAGACTGTATGAATTGCAGAAGGAAGCATCAATCAAAGCAGTCAGTTCCTGAGCCGGAAGCATGTGTACCCGAATAATATAGAAAAAATGAATGTAAAGCGAGCTGTACAGTTGTTCTCTCCGGACGTCACAGCTGCACTCAAATTTCTGAAAGGCCGGGCTGGCCACACATGCAATCCAATGTATGCAAGTTCAGGACCCACGATACCTTTCATGGAGACATTCTACCGTTGGTTTATCCTGCATGATACGAGCAATTGTACACAGTATATTCACCAAAGGTTTCCAGATGTGCGCCACTATGACAACTCTGAGGATAGCAGACTTGAATGGTTGGAATCCACATTCACCGCGTACCTGTCCAAGTTAAAGGAAGCAACAAAGCCGACTCAGTTCTTCACCAAGGAAACATATGAGGCATTGCTCATGACGACGCATTCCACGGTTGCCTGTGTGAGGCATTTGCTGCAGGAAGAAAAGTTTGGATTTGTGTTGACAAGGAAGTTCAGCAGTGATGCAGTTGAATCACTGTTTGGTGCACTGAGGCGATCCCAAGGGTGCAACGACCAAATGAACGTGAAGTCCACGTTACATGCACTAGAGCGAATCCTGAAGACTGGAATTGTCAGTGCATCACAGCATAGCAACGTGTCGCACACGGTTTCATCAAACTCCAACATAGTTGTCACAAATGTTGCGCATCAAGCACCAACAACGTCACCCTTCAACATTCCTTCTGAAGCAGAGTACATCCTACAAAGACTGAGTGAGCCAAGGCAAGAGTGTCTGCCCAGCCTACAACTGTCTGCCACAACCCATGTCGGAGGTTTTATTGCCCGTGTCGTCGTCGAGAAAGTTCATTGCGAGAACTGTTGCCAGCTGGTGCTAAAAGCCAAGTCCAATCAGGCTTCTCAGGGTCTCACAATGCATCAGGACCGAGGAGGACTCCTGTACCCTTCTGATGACCTTGTTTACCTCCTCTGCATCTTGAGGCAATTTGCTGAGGCTGTGCTCTCCAGCAAGCCCAAACCCACGCGGCCACTAAGCACCCTGCTGCACTTCGCAGTGCCTGCAGTCTCTGAATGTCCCTTGCTACAGTGCTCAGCGAACACCAAGGAACACAGGCACGAGCTTGTACAGTTGATCTGCACAAAGTTTTTCAGGCCGCTCCTTACAAATAATGCATTCCATGTAACAGACAGGAATGATGCAGCAAAAGCTTTTTTCAGGAAGCCTCTATCAAGAAAATACCTGAGGCTGAACTAAATGCTGACCTTATTGAAGCACTGAGGCATACACTTGGTACAGCCTTCAAAGTTTCGGTTATATGTTCAGACTACCTTTCAGTGTGCTTTGTGTTGCGGGTCTCTTACCGTTTCATTTGTATACTTATTGCTTACTTCCATACTT
This sequence comes from Ornithodoros turicata, assembly GCF_037126465.1. Classification (NCBI taxonomy): domain Eukaryota; kingdom Metazoa; phylum Arthropoda; class Arachnida; order Ixodida; family Argasidae; genus Ornithodoros; species Ornithodoros turicata. Next base: position 52,119,027 of record NC_088203.1, on the reverse strand, counting down.
ATTGCTTATTTTCACACATCCTGTGTCATGTACCTGTTCTTTTATACGTGTAATTACATCGTACGTGTAATAAAATTTTAATTACAGCAAATTACGTGTAACAAAATTTTTTAAAAGTGTATTGCGCCCATTAATCCGGGATCCATGGAGTTTAGCATCTTGCACGCAGTGAGCACCTCGGGCGCCGGTTCGCTTTCCCCACATTCATTGGGGCAACATTGCATCAGAGAGCCTCCTGTTATTTTCGCAGTCAGCTGACATCCTCATACTGCAAAGAACCTCCATCGAACATTCAGGAACAACCATCATTGCTGCGAACTCAGAAGTCCGGCGATAAGCGGACGTGCTTTCCTTCCGCGCCGCGTCCCTCCGTTCATGGCGCCCTCTTGTGGCCACGTGCGACATCGCGTGCGACGCTCTCCTCCTATGCTGCGCGGCGCAAGCTGACAGGCATAGTCCACTTATAGAGGAGGCGCTGGCTAGGCTAACACGCCTTCTCAGCGACTTTCAGGGTGCGTCATCTGAAGGGACAAACCAGCCACTCCCTCTCACTCATCCTCCTTTCACTCTTACATTTTTGCTCACTCATAGGTTTAGGCTTGCCTAATCCCTTTTGAGTCAGGGCAGGTGACGTGAGGGCACCACAGGCAAAAGAAAAGAAGAAAAAAAACAGAGAAACAGAGTCTATGAAGGTTGAAGCGGTTGTAGGTGGGTCGGTTCCAGGAATGTCGCTGCTGTGGGCGCTTCCGGTCCCTCCGGCTCGGTCGGTAGGCTTGTTTGCCCTGGCCTGGCTCCGATGGCCATCGCTGGTGTCGCTGCTGCGTCCGGTGCTTTCGATGGCGAAGGTTTGCTCGGCTTGGCTCCTGACTTGGATTTGTGGTCGTTTCTTAGGGCACTTTTAGTCAGCCTATCCCAGCTCACGAGGTGTTGTTTACGTCTTTCGGCGATGTCGCTGGGGTTTGCTGTTTCAGGTGGAGTTGTCAGTCCTAGCATGGTTGCGATGTCAAGGTTTGCTGGGCGAGTCGCCTTGGTGGCTTGGCACCTCAACAGGACGTGGCTTAAGTCCTCTTTCTTCGCACCACATAGGATGCATACGTCGTCGTTGTCGTTAAAGAGCTGAGACAGTCTCTCTCGCGTCAGAAGGGCCCCCGTTCTAGCTTGGAAATACAGGCCGCTAGCGCGGTCTCCTCTGTAGAGGTTGTATGGGCTGGGCTTGTCTCTGTATGTGGCGTAGAGGTTCATGCTCTGTTTGTTTCTTACGCGTTGTCTCCAGTAGTCGTTCTCAGTTTTCTTCATTTCTTTGTTGATTTGTTGATTCCAATCTCTGGCAGTGTTTGTTTTATGGCGACTGGTCCCCTTGCTGAATTTGGAGTCTATTCGGTTTATTCGTTTTATCCAGTTCGTCTTTATGCCTGTGTATCTTACATGGTGGAAAATTATTTTTGCTAATCGATTTCGTGGTAGATGGATCAGTCTTCCCAAGTATCTTGTCTTTGACCGTGCCTCTCTGTATTCGAAAGTTGACCATGCGACTTCCCCTTCTATGGCAGCATTCGCTGTGGCTAGGTTCCCTCCCAAAATCCATTTGCCTATCTCCCGTTGTTGGCGTTCAAGAATTTTCATGATACTGGCGCTGTAGCATAATGCTTCATTTGCGTAGGTGGCACATGGAACTGATGTAGTCTTCCATAATAACTTGCCAACGGAATATGGGTTGTAGGAGTGGCGGGCGAGGTGCCACACGTGTCCCTTTTTTTTTTTTTTTGTCGCTACGATTGTTTTTTCATGCTTCTCCAAGTAATTTAGTTTGTCTTCGATGAGCACCCCTAGATACCTGTAGTGGTGGATGTGTTGGACGGTGGTATTTTGTAGTCGGAAAGTTTCGTTGCCGCTGTTGTTCCCCCCAATCTTCATCCACTGCGTCTTTGATCTGCTAAATTTCATTCATACACACATTCGTACGACAGGGATCGACGCAGGCGGCAACTGTTGATCATGAAAGAACTGATGTTCTGAGGCTGGAACAACATAGAAGGGACAAATACATACAAAGCGACCGGCAATCCACAAGATGCGGGTTCGAGTCCTACAGCTGGCTAACCTTTTCAGTGACTTTCATCTTTCATCATTACGCTTGCATCTCCCTTTGTGTGCACGGAGCTGGTCACATCTGTGAAGCGCTGGGATAAAAAGGAAAAGAAGAAGGTTGATGTCGCTTGCCTTTCCGGCTTTTCTTGCCATAGTTACCCTGCACCGTTTGGTGTAAAATAAATTTCATTCAATCAATCAAGCATCGTGACCGCTTACAAGAAATACACGGGTCAAGTGGATCCCGCCTACATGTTGATTGAATTATATCGCATGCCCACAAAGGCAAAATGCTGGTGTTTATGAATCTTTTACCAACGACTCGGTATCAGCGTTGTAAACGTGTGGCTGCTGTACCGACAGCATCATCAGGCCACCAAAGTGACGCTGAAGAGCTTCAGGTCTAGTGTTGCCGAGGCACTATTGCTCTCTTGCAAGCAAAGACAAGACAGAACTGCAGATGAGGCCCATCAGCATCCACCCCGAACCCCGTACGATGACGTCCGCTACGATGCTGTAGTGCACTGACTCACGTATGAAAAAAAGGGCCGTTGTGCATTCTGCAAGTCAGGCTTTAAAACCATGCACTGCGCCAAGTGTGACAAGATATTGTGCCTTGTTCCAAAAAAACTGCTTCGTGTCCTACCATGTAGCTTTTGTGAATTCATGTATCTATAGCTAGAGGCCGAGGGTGCTGGCTTTACACTATGCAAGGTGTTTTGTATATTTTTACGGAATATATGCTTGAAAATAACTATGTGGTGGTTTTGTCTTGAAAAAATTTGAAGAAAACGGAAATGATAGCAAGGACCTGTTTCTGGCAGTGTTGCTTCAAGTCAACATTGCGTAACTTCATAATATACTAGTGTTTCACCGGAAAAAAATGTGTTGCAGCATTCCTGGAGTTGCGTTAATATCCAACTGAATTTTTGCGTAATTTTTTTCAACCTCTTTCCCCACAGGCCGGAGAAAGGGTTAACTGAAACACCCAGTCTAGTGTTGCATGATTTATGCTACAAAAGCCGTTGATACCTGTGATATACTGTGCACGTGAGTTTTGGGACAGCCTCATCGGCATGGGGCAGAAAAGAGAATAAAGTGTGGAATGAGGAACGGGTGGTGGATGCGTACTTCCAACGATACCACAGGCTACCTAATTTGGCGACGATTGGAAAACTTCTCCTGAATACTGACTTTCGGCTTCAATTCTCCTGCACGTTCTCCGTTCACCGTCTACAATGTCATGATTACCGCCACCACCGTTTTTTCTACCGAAGCCCGGCAAGCCTACGATGACGTGGCCATCGTGGAAGAAGGCATTTCAGAGTTACTTGGTTGCGTCTGGCCTAGACAAAGAGTCAACAACCCGCCGTAAGGCTATATTGTATCACTGCCTTGGTGCTGAAGGGCAAAGGATTTATGATCTGCTACCGCCTTCTCAAACGTCCGCTACCAACTCAGTTGCAACTACAACGGAATCCACGGAGTCACCATCCGAGACCGCCGCAGATGAGATGGAAATTGCTCTCAAGACCTTGGATACTCACTACACTACTACCGTTAATCCTATCGCTGAGCGACACAAATTTCGTCAGCGCCGTCAGCAGCTCGGTGAGTCAATTGATGACTACGTCCTGGCTCTTCGAGAACTTGCCAGTACCTGTGACTTCGGGGCGACGCTTGATTCCATGATACGCGATCAAATTGTCGAATCCACCAACATACCTCATCTTCGTGAACGCCTCCTCCTAGAAGGCCGTACGCTTACGTTGGCTCGTACAATTATGCTTGCACGGCAGTTTCAACAGTCACAAAAGGAATCAAGAGAATTTGCTGTTGAGAGCGAGCACGAGGAAGTTCAACAAGTCACAAGACAGCCTGCAAGGCAACCTATGCAGAAGCGACAGGGCGATCGCTCGAGCAAACGCTCTGCTACGCGAACTCAATGTTTTCGCTGTGGCTCTAGGGATCACTTGGCAAATTCTCCTTCATGTAAAGCCCGCAATCAGAGATGCTCCGCATGCAGCAAGATGGGGCACTTCCGTTCCGTTTGCCGCTCTCTGGGACAACTACGTCAACTTACGGATGAACTTCCGCCACAAGATTCCATTACGAACTCCGAAGTACAAACTACCTTACAGTTAGATACATCTGCTCCAAAGAAAACTGGGATCTACGTTACGTTGTCTGTCTCAGAGAGGGACATACGTTTTCTCATTGACACGGGATCTTCAGCAACGATTATGTCTTCTGCCGTCTACGAGGGGCATTTTGCATCCTTGCATCCTCTGAAGCCGACATCTGTGAGCCTGTACGATTTCTCCAAACGCTCAATTCCCATTCAGGGATGTTTTTCGGCACCGGTCAAGTACGCAAATCGTTCAGCATGTCTGAATTTCTACGTAGTATCCAATGGCACGACACTTCTTGGCATGGATGCTGTCACGTCGTTGGAGTTATGCATTGACGGCATGAGTCTCTCCTGCTTTAGTACGACTGCGTCGACACTCACCGTACCCCCAGCAATTTCAGCTGATTTCGGACACCTTTTCGATGGAACTCTGGGTCTGTCTAAACATTACATTCACAAGGTGAAGATACGTTCCGACATCAAGCCCGTTACAGGCAAGTTACGCCGTTTACCGTTAACAGTACGAGAACAAGTTTCTCAAGAACAACGTCGTCTGGAAGAACAGGACGTAATCGAAAAGGTCACAGCTTCAGAGTGGGTCTCTCCAATCGTAGTGGTAAAGAAAAAAGATGGCTCCATCCGCTTATGCGTCGACCTACGCGAACCCAACAAAGCCGTCATTGCGGACTGTTTCCCACTACCACATACTGAGGAACTGCTTAACGCCTAGCCGGCGCCATGAAATTCTCGAAACTGGATCTGGCATCCGCTTATCATCAAGTTCCGCTACACCCAGACAGCAGGGACTTAACCGCATTTATTACTCACGAGGGACTCTTCCGTTTTAAGCGCGTATGCTTCGGACTTGCCTCCGCTCCTTCAGCATTTCAACAAATGATGTCCCTCATACTCCAAGGCTGCAAAGGAGTTCTCTTCTACATAGACCTCTACATAGACCTTCTACATAGACATAGACATCATCGTTTACGGCCGTTCGCAAGAAGAACACGACAACAACCTTCGTCATGTACTCCAGCGTTTGTCTGCGGAAGGTTTGAAATTGAATCACAAGTGCGTGTTTGACGTCGTCGAGCTTACTTTCCTCGGACATGTCGTAAATGCCCATGGACTGTCACCTCAAACGTCTGCAATTCAAGCGCTACAAAGTGCCCCTCCACCTACGGATTTAAAGTCACTTCGTTCTTTCCTGGGATTACTTGGGTACTACTCCAAGTTTATCCATCACTTCGCCGAGCTGGTGGAACCGATGCGTGAACTCCTTCGAGAGGGAAAAACTTTTGAGTGGACTTCCAGGGCGGACCAAACTTTTAACAAGGTGAAAGCTACACTCAGCTCGTGCCCGGTTCTACACATGTTCGATGTACAGCTCCCAGTGGTCGTGACCACAGACGCTTCATCATACGGTTTGGGTGCCGTTCTGCAACAAATTAACGGGAACGAAGTTCGCACAGTCGCTTTTGCTTCCCGTACCTTATCTTCGGTGGAGAGAAAGTACTCGGTTGGTGAGCGCGAAGCGCTTGCCTGCATGTGGGCATGCGAGCATTGGCATGTCTACTTGTGGGGACGCCCCTTTACTCTACGTACTGACCATCAAGCGTTAGTAACCTTGCTTGTCACACAAGGCTCTGGACATCGCCCTCTTCGTATATCAAGATGGTCCGCCAGATTGCTGTACTACAACTTCACTATAGAGTACAAGAAGGGAGCCCAGAATTATATTGCGGATGCCCTATCAAGGTTACCACTACAGTCACATGATGTTGATGAAGAAATTGTCTGCACCATCTCCAGCCCCATTTCAAAAGAAGAATTACATGAGGCTACGTTGCTAATCCAGAAATCAGCGAGGTCATCAGTGCACTTGAACAAGGAACTTGGTCGCGACATGCTCACAGAGCTCCCGCAATGGGTCCGTACCATCGCTGCGGACGTGAACTTTCAGTTGTGAATGGACTTCTGCATCGTGGCGAACGTTTAGTGGTCCCACGTACACTAACCTCCAGGCTGCTTGAGATGGCACACGAGACGCACCCTGGAATTGTGCGTACAAAGCAGCGACTCATAGATTTGTACCGGTGGCCCGGGATGGATGCCCAAGTGGAAAAAATGGTGCACGATTGCTCTATCTGTCAGTCTGGCGACAAATCTGCCAAGGTTGCATCTGCACCTTTGCACCCAGTAGTATTCCCAGCTACACCATGGTCAAAACTGGGAATGGACATAGTTGGACCGTTCGAAGACTCTCCTCCTTCGTGCCGTTACGCCATAACGCTTATGGGTTACCATAGCAAGTGGCCAGAAATTTCATTTGCGCCCGCTGTTACAGCATCTACAGTGGAAGCATTCCTTATGCACATATTCAGTCGCGAAGGCTACCCCGACGAGATAGTCACAGACAATGGCCCGCTATTTGTGTCCACACACTTCAAAGCCTTCCTGCGAGAACGAGGTATTCAGCACACGACAGTATCCGTCTACTATCCACAAGCCAACGGTCAAGTTGAACGTTTCAACAGAGTGCTCAAGGACACCATACAAGTTGCAACACTACAGCGCAAAGACATCAAACGCGCAATCCTTGAGCATCTCGCGGTATACAGAAGCACACCGCACGCTACAACAGGTGTCTCGCCAGCAGTGCTTCTGCACGGTCGGAACTTTCGAACGCGCGTCAACGTGGTAGGACTTCAAAAGCCCTCAGCAACACCCGACATGTCGAGAGTCAAGGCACGTGTGTCGTCAAAACAGAGTAAGCAGAAGGTCTACACCGACGACAAGCGATCTGCAAGTTTCCGCAAATCCATGCCGGGAGACTATGTTGGAGTGCGCCTACCAGGTCGCCGAAAGAAAGGACGGCCAAAATTTTCTACACCCTTGAAAATAATCGCTTCCCGGGGACCACTATCTTCTTTGCTGGAAGACGGCAGGATATGGCATTCGTCGAAGTTTACCCCATTTTATGGTGAGCTGGGGCCACCAGAAGGCCAAGTACAACCGGACGAACCGTCCTGTTTCGGCTACTCTTGGTGGCCTATTGACGACAACGCACCGGTTTCGGGCAGTACATATGTCTCCCCTCAAGACCATGCTCCGCACAAAGGCGCAAGAGTACATCCACTGCCATCTCTCGAACAGCAGGAGCCGCCTCTACGCAGAAGTACACGACTACGTTCCGCTCCTGTCCGTTACCCGGCAAACGAGAACGACGCACCACAGGACATTGCCGACGACAGAGTGCACTAATTTTTCCCTACAGCGGGAACTATTTTTCTTAACATGGAACATTTTGCTTAACTGTGATTATTTTTCTTAACAGGGGGGGATATGTGATATACTGTGTACGTGAGTTTTGGGACAGCCTCATTGGCATGGGGCAGAAAAGAGAATAAAGTGTGGAATGAGGAACGGGTGGTGGATGCGTACTTCCAACGATACCACAGTACCTGCTCCAAGTGCCGCTACAAGCTACGTATTCTCTGTTCCACCACTCTGCATATTCACACAGGAAGGCTTTTTACCGCCACCTAGAGTCACTAAATAAGCTTCGCTTCAGAGTATCGACACTGTGGTCGAAGGGAGAGCAGGAGCGCCATCTTGTTTCCGCACCATGCCAGTACCATTCTTAGTTGAGGATCAAAGACAGCTAACGTAATGCTCATTGTAGGATATTGAAGCGTGTATGACTGTTTTGTGATAATCCATGTATTGTTCACCCGGGCGTCCTGAGAATGTCAAGGTGAGCTCAAGGCCATCAGCCTTGGTGAGCCGCTTGCAAGAAAAGGAACATTTCACCCGCGAACGATAGATGACACCATCCGCAAAAATGCGCCTGAAGTGCGCGTGCACGTGGGCACCGTGGCGCGCAAACAAGATGGCACATGCTCGCTCTTGGAACTCAGTGTCAATATTCAGAAGTGAAGCTTATCTAGTGACTCTGCTGCCACCAACTCTCACAGCATTTTATTGCCTTTTAATCTGCACTCATTCACAACCTTTCTGCTTATTGGATATTTTTCAAGCCTTGGTGACTTGCTAATAAGGTGCACCTGCTACATAAAAGCCAAAGGAAGTCATCAAAGCCTTATCAAGCGAGTACTGTCCTAGATGCTTCTGGAGACAAAGTGTGCGAGGTGCCAGTGCGCAGCTGGTGTGCGTGGCATCTGCAGCCACAGCATTGCGACGTTGAAGTTGCTTGTGGTTCTAAAGAAAAACAAGTACCAGGAAGTAGCCCCCCCCCCCCCCGGAAGCAAGCTGCACAGAGCTACCTCAGCAGTGGTGGTCCCAAGAAGCACACAGCTAGCTCCTTTACCGCTTTTAGTTTGTGGACTGGAGGAGTGTGCGGCAGGGTGGACCAACTGAGCCCATAAAATACTGCTTTTATGATGCAAGGAAGAGCAACCAGGAATTTTGTGGTGTGGCTGCATGAGTAAGATCCCTGGGAGTCGATCTTGCTGCTGTTGTTCTGTCAGCCTTCACAAGGCAGCTAGAAAGTACGAATTTGGTGGAAAGTGCCTCAGTGATGGGACTGACACCAATTGGAAGCCCTCTGCAGTATCACCAGAGACCACCTGCATAGACGAGAAGACAGTTGTTGCACCAACTCCCCAAGGCCCCAGTTCCTCTGCTCGTGCGGACAGTGGCAGCATTCATCTGTGAGCAACCCTGTTGGCCAGGCATCAATGCTTAAGATTTGTATATTTTTTCACAATAGTGACTGAAGTTGTACTCTGGTGCAATCAGTTGAAAGGTACACTTATGGTTGCTCTCTGTTTGCAGCAAATCAGATGATCATCGTACATATAGCACTATTGTTTTCCGGGAGAATAATAATAAGAAACGTGTCTTCCGAAAAGCTGCTGCCATTGGGACCACCGAAAGGGTGCGTCAGCACAGCCTCAATCTCCATCTCAAGGACGCTGCAGGAATTTGTTCGACTTGGGTGACTTGACCTCAATAAAGTTAGTGCTAGTTTTGAGCAGGGAAGGGTAACGGTATTGGTAACGGAAACAGAAACGGTATATTACCGAAATTGAAGATGGTAACGATAACGAAAACGGAAACGCATATCACGGTCCTCCATTACCGGAAACAGAAATAGAAACGAATTTATCGTCCGGTATTGAATTCGGGTAATGGCTATTCCTGTTGTGCGATGACATTTGAGTGACTTCTCATTTTTTGTTTTTGTATTTTGATGTGTCCATTCCCAGTAATGCTATAAATACTACACGAGAGCATGGAAAGAAAATGCAAAATGGATCCCTCACTTACCTCGCCCCAGTCCTCATAACTCCACGACATCGACACGTGGCTATACTCCACCATAGCACGAGGATGCCAGCCTATGATTTTTAGTTACTTATTTTGTACTTTTTTCTTTTCACTGTGGCCACGGCAGTATTATTTATTATTGAGAGCGTCCGCTTATGAATACGACATTGGATGAAAGTTACGCGTTGCTGGACTCCGACTGACTGAAGACTGAAAACATGTTCCTACATATCTATATATATATATTATCTTGCAAGATGTCCCAACAAGTAAGTCCCTCCAATCAGCGCTGCTTGCGGTACTGCGGCCCTGGTGCCAAAGCTGATGATGCCTGCTCGCCAAAGTGATACAAGGCCCCCCTTCAAAAACGTCTGTCGCCAAACACATTGTAGGAGCCATCTCTTTTCTGGCCCACGCGAACTCACAGGCTCTATCTGAGCTGAGGGAGTCTGCACTAGAGAGCTTCCCTCCCGCACTGAAGTCATTGGTGGACAATCTCCCTGAGCCTACAGAAGACTTGGGGAAGCTCTTTGGACCAGCATACCTGTCGCGCCTCCATGAAAATGCACAGGTATGGCAGTCATTGGACTACGCTCTGGAGATCTTTACCAAGCTGCCTACCATAAGCAGCCAAGGCATTGCCGAACAGAACAGGGCACGTACGTCTGCACCAAATGCTGGTACCTCAAGCAGGGACACAGAGCCATTTCCCTCTGGCCAGTGGTTCCCAGGGGCGGGGCATTGTCTACAGAGGCAAAGGAAAGTCCTTCCACCCTTACCGAACCACAAACACCACACACACAACCACGTCGAACAGCAGAGAATAGTGGAAAGCAATGACGGACGACCTCTGGCTTCTTCACTGTGTTCATGGTTACACACTCTACTTGCTGTCGACCCCCTACCAGCTAACACTACTACACTGCCTCAACCTTCCAGCAGCTCAAAGGTCCCTAGTCGATCAGGAGATCAATGCCTTTCTGTCAAAGGGAGCAGCAAATGGAAGCAAATTGATCCTCAGCAGGAATTTCATGAGTCGCGTAGACCTGCAGGACGTTTCAGTCCCCATCCTCCGATACACGGGGACCTTCTCTGCTTAGAGTGGTGCAGCCAATGTTTCCATTGGGACTTTCTCCCCTTTGGCTTGGCATAGGCTCCATGGATCTTCACAGACCTCCTCAAGACAGTAGTCACATTATTTTGTTCCCAAGGCTTCTGTTTGGTGATATATTTAGATGATATACTTCTCATGCAAAAGAATCCCCTACAACTCTCACAACAAACCCACCATGTAATGCTTACCCACATGCCCTGGGTTTCCAATTGACCGGAGAGAAGCCTCAAATCCTACCCTGCCAGTCGCTAAAGTTTCTAGGCTTCATTATCAACACTCAGATCATACACATTCATCTCCCAGAAGAGAAGAAAATGCATTTTGTCCCAGATCTGGTCTCTTCTCGTGAAACCCGCAACCTCATCAAGGGAACTCTCTCCGATAATTGGTACGCTCAATCCAACTGTACTACCAGTGTTTTCATCCCCACTACACTACAGAGCCCTACAACAATTGCAGAAGGTAGCTCTGCGCACAGGTTCCTATGAGGTTATAGGTCCTCAATGGTCTGTTTAGAGCAATGCAACAACAGCCTCATAGGCACCACCGCTGTGTCCACCCTCTTCCATAATCTCGTAGGTTCAAGCAAAGTCGTCCAACAGCTGCCTCAATGCCACTGTTGCACACTTTTCCTGTCCAACATGTTCTTATTAGTATCCCCAGCAAGTCTCATTCCAGGTGGGCAAAACAGCAATGAAAGGCATTACAGGTCCTTGCTCCACTTTGTATTGTCCTGGGCATCACTTGTAAATGCATATACCGTGGAGACAAGTACTAAGACCAGGACCAATGCGTCAAATTGTATGTGTAGCATCTTGTTTCATGAAATGCGAGAATGTGTAGAGTGTGTTGGTTGGGACTGGACATGATTGAGAACGCGGAGGGACAAAGAAGACATACACATGGAAGCGTTCAACTACCAACTGATTTTATTTGGACGAACAACCCTAGTCAGGAAAGTCCCGGGCAATGAAGGTAACCTCTAGCAATGACAGGTTGACTCACTTCTGACTCACGGGACTCACGGTTTCATGAGATGTAAGTTTTCTCTCTTTTTCTTTCTAGAAACCCGCTTAGTTCGAGCTACTGCTTGACATGTTCTTTGGTACGGCTGTTCGCTAGGCCCAAGTCAACCAAGAAATCTGGTGAGAAATCTACATCTATGAAAGTTGTTTTGTTAAAATCGTGTCATATGGTTCTAAAGAAGAACGTTCGTGATGTGCCTCATGCAGTTGTCTAGGTGAGAAATGAGCATCTCATATCTTAGTATATGAATACAATACTGATTTGCATACACTTCCTTGTTATTTCTTTTCTTTCTTTTTTTTTCATTCTGGTCATACCTTGAGACTTCGCAAAGGAATCAACAGAAAATGTGCAACAGGGCATGCTCCCCGGTCTTCTCTGATTTGGCGAGTTACCGCTAACAGAAATATTGGTCCTATTGCCAAGTGAGAAGTTGTGAGTCAGCTGAATGACCGGATGCTCGATCTCAACAGTGACTACTTTTTCACTTGTCTGCTTGTTTATTTCTTGTCACTAGGAAAATACAGATGTTGCTCACAAGACATTGTACTTGCTGTAATGAGACGTATGACATTGCTCTTGATGGTCTCTCACCTGCCAGTAAGTGCTCAATTAATTTTCTTGGGGTTCTAGATTGTTTGCACTTTGCTTTTTATTCTTGTAGGTATACTCATTCCAGAAACAAGACTGCTATTGTTGTGAGCCTAATGGAAATAAATCAAGGTTGACTGACAGAAATGTCCTTTGTTGTCAATGGCTGTTGGAATGCAGCTATACAGAAACTACATGACTTGAAAACTCGAGACGAGGTAGGGACGATAACAGACAAACACAAACACAGTCTCAAACTCAGCTGTCAAACACAGCTGAGTTTGAGACCGTGCTTGTGTTTGTCTGTTATGGTCCCTAGCTCGTCTCGGGTTTTAAGTGATGGATGGTCACCACCAGCTCGCTTCCTACCTAACGTTCCTTTAGAAACTACATATTCAGCTGCCCCTAAGGACTTCAAACCTTTACATTTTTTTTTTTCTGATTGATGTAAACGACCTCCCTGATCATCTCTCCAGCACCTCTTTTTTGTATGCTGACAATACCAATATTTTTGTCGAGGCAGAAGACATCCATACTGTTTATCATAAAGCAACATCAGTGTTACAAAAATTGTGCACCTTTCTTCTTTCTAACGAACTTGTCGCTAACATGAAAAAAAAAAAAAAGAAAAACGTGCTGTGTTGTGTTCCGCCCTTCCCAGAAATCTTTTGACTTCACTGATAAAGCTCTTTATCGTGGTAACAAAGATATCACTTGCAGCTCAGTTGTTCAGTTCACTGAGCACTCTCTTTCCCGACCCTCAGCCACCATCGTTCCTCTTTGCTCCACGCCGAGTAGTTGATTGTTTGTCCCGTGCATGGGGCTGTTAAGTTTCTTCGGCAGCTCAGCAAGTTTTTTTTTCGCCATTTCCCCCTATTTTTTCCCCTTCCTTTCTGAACCAATTCGTTCTCCTCGCATTACGAAATCACAATTTGAACTTTTTTGGGCAACTTCTTGTTTGTTGCATGTGCACCTGGAACCTCTTGCACCCAACTTTTTACTTCCACTTTGAGATCGTGCACTTGCAGAACTAACGTTGAGCCATTCACTTAGGGCAGTAAGTATTACCTAGCGAATATTCTGCACAACTTAATATCACCTCTACTTGGGCAACCAGGCTCTCACAACGGACCGCACCGTTCTGCAACCCAAGCCTAGACCGTTTAGGGTACAACACCTCAGCACTAACCCACTTAGGGCTCATAAGGTCCCATTGCCTTCAGGTGGGGCACATTGTTTCTAATCACTCAATGCCATGCAGGAGGCCTTCGTCCGCGACACCCGAGAGTTCACTTTTCCAGACCACGATCTGATCCGATGGCTTGGCCGACTTTCCCCCCTATTTACTATTCCCTCTCACTTTTTAGATGGTACTGCGTCTGCCAAACCTAACCCTCTGGGGTATACCTTTCACCTCCAACAGCCATAGCTTCCCCATCCCCAGTTCAGTCAACGCACGCCAGGCTCGATGCCATGAAGGAGGGAATGGATGCTGTCCGGCATGAGCTTGCAGGCATCCCCACCTTCTTTCAGCATATCCTGGCGCATCGCCAGGTTGTTATTATCGAGAAAGTCCCCCTGGACAAGATGAACCTGGTCCCAGAGGCAAGGGACGACGCTGTCGCCAGAGAGAACCCCAGGATCCCTGCGACCCCAAAAGCAAGAGCCGTAGCTGCCAACAGGGAGAACATGGACCAAGGAGCTGATCCCACAGTCGGAGCAGCCCTGCTGCAGGTGACTGCCAGCCTGGAGGGTCCCATACTTCGGGCTGCCAGTCTTCCGCCAGCAGAGGCCACAGGGGAGGCCCAGGACCTGAGGGAGTAACCTGGGGTTGTTTTCTTCGTGCCCCCTCCTGAGGACACATCCACCTCATGTCACCAGGAGGTGACAGACTTCCTGGAGCGAGCTTGGAGGCCCGGGGGGTGAGATGTCTTCGACCCAAGGGAACTTCAACCCTAAAGCTCCCTTTCCTTCAGGCCCAAACACTGGACAGGGAAATTCTAGCGTTTGGTGCGGGGCATTCCTTTCCCGTAAATCAGTCCAGATACAAGGGGCTCCACCAGGTCCCAGAGTCTATTCTGGAACTCCTGGAGCCTAGCAACATGGTAACGGTAAGACGACGGTGGCAACCCCATATAACAATTTGTTTTTGTGTTTTGATGACTTCTTACTCATTGAGAGAATTCATCGTACACGCATCTGGTGTAGGAGTATACACACAGAAAGCGGTTCCCTGTTTGGGTTACAACTAGAAGCTGCCATAACATTCACTGTGCCCATCTTCAGCAGCACGAAATATGAATAGCAGTGCTCTACATATTGACGTAGTAACAGTCCACTTAAGCTATTATGCTTCTTGCTATTTATAGTGGCCAGGCCGGTGTTCCTGATGAGCTAATGGCATCAGAACTGTCAACATCAGGTGCCACAAGTTGCGCAAGCGTGGAGCATCCTATCCTGCAAAGTTCTCAGGGTAGAAATGACCACGAAAATGTGGCAAGGGCTGCAGGAGAGGTTCATGGTGAAAGCGTGATAGCTAACGTGAACCTCGTGTCAGCACCTCTGTTAGACGTCCGGTCTACCCTGACAAACACAAACAGCGATAAGCACCACTCGCTTTACGAAGTGTCATCCCCCTCAACAATTACGCGTGACGCACCAGTCAATGTTGCTACATCACCGAAGCATGCATGAACACCAGCCAGCAGATACTGCCAACAACCACAAGCACTAAAAGAGTTAGTCTAGCTGTCGACTTGCCCTCGAAGAGTATGGCAAAGCTAGTCTTGCTCGTTCACAGGATTGCCTGTTTTGTGGTGAGCTCCACTTACACAAAGACATCAGAGTAGGGCTTATCGTTACTCTAGAATAGCGTTGCTCGAAGGCACCTCTCTGCACTTTTCCTCACTTCGTGCAAGCTCAACCGGCATCCATGTCAAAAGACAGCATCAATTCAGACATTGTTAGAGGATGCCTTTCCATCGGAATCTGGTATGCGCAAGCTCAAGAATTGGCAGCATCAGTTGGCCTTCCCTTCCTTTCTTAGAACCTCTATCAGAAGTGTGAAAACAAACTTGGCACGAGTCTTTATGCAACAACATTGGATTCTATGAAGGCCGCAGCAGAAGAAGAAATTGAACTTGCGAAGCAACACAATAAGTGTCCTGATTCCGACGGCCTTTGGGCGATTCCTGTAATTGTGGATGGAAGATGGTGAAAGCGATCTTTTGGACACGGCTATAATGCGAGCAGCAAAGTTACTGTTTTTGTCGGCTGGTATACGCAAAAAATACTTTCCATTGGAGTCACAAACAAGTTCTGCACTACATGTGGCTGTGCAGAGTCGGAACAGAAAGATCCCTTGCCACACAGCTGCGCACTCAACTGGGCGTCATCTTCGACGTCGATAGAGAGGGACATCATTGTACAGGGATATCGCGAAAGTGAAGAGATGTATGGCATGAGGTACACCACACTAATTGGTGACGGACACAGTAGTGTTTTTGTAGCTGTACAAAGAGAAGTGTCGTACGGTCGTTCAGTAAAAAAAGTGGAGTATGTGAACCATATGGCGAAAAATTACACCAAAAGTTTTTATACTTTTGCAAAAGATACAGAAGCGTTCACCTCATCATATGGAAGGGAAGCCAGAAAACCTATGTCCTCAGCCAATATCAAAGTACCGAAGGGCCTAGCTAGATCCACAGTAAGGCGACATGCCGAGAATACTCACGCGGTAACATCTGAAGCGATTACGAGCCTACGCCACAAGCTGAAGAATGGGCCTTAACGTGTCTTCGGTATTCACAGTGGCTGTCCAAGTGAGTACTGCCTCATTAAGAGAGGTGATGCTGTGGAACTTGAATGGAGGACAGAGAAAGGAAGGCTTCTAGTAAGGGCCAAAATGATGGTTAAGATTCAGAAAGCTGCAGACAGATGCAACATGCTCATACTTGATGCAACAAGTAATACTGCAGAAACATACATGAGAATGGTTGCGCGTACAGTAGGAAGACAACATGTGGACTACACAAAAGGCACAAGCTACGAAAATATATGTTGTCTCGCTGCTCTGGTGTACAACATGAGGGGTGCGAAGTGGCACGCCTTCTACCTGCTAAAGTCCGCTGCAAAGAGCCCGGCATCGGCAATGAGAAAGATTATAAAATCATAGCAAAGACGAAACGAGCACAAAAAAAAAAAAATGCAGGAGAGCATTGAGATTCGATGGAGCTCCACCCGCAAAGACCCCTAAAAATTCATGAGCAGAACCGGAGATAAAGACTACGGTACGAAGTCTCAAAAGCCGGATCTCGACAAAACGATTTTTCTGGAAAAAGCAAAGAAGTTGGTACATGGCCTAAAGCTGAGCACTCATGATGCAGAAATTTAGAGAAATCCACAGTGGAGCAGAGCAAATCTGAACTATGGCAAAGGCAAAGAAAAACGAGAGTACCGTCAACTTCGATATACAGGATATGCCACCCACACCGAGAAACTTTTAAGTATTCTTCTGTGGTCAAGCCAATAATGTATCCCAGACTGTTCAAGAGCAAAAACTGCCAGTACGGTATTAGTATAGCCAAAATCCAACCACTGTTGGCTAGTTCCATCTCAAATCGAACAATCCGGTACACTTGATGTCTCGAATGAACGGGAAAAAAATATATGTTGAAGCCGTCGGTAAGTTAGGAGAAATAAACGGTTTCCGAATTCTCTGCGCTGCGCGGTTCGGGAAGTAGGAGAGGAGGAAAAAACTGCCTCTCATAAGACGATGTCGTCGCGCGCGGGTTTGAGCGTTCGCTACAAGGCTATTTCTTGTCGCATTATAGAAGTTTCTTGATCTGGCTTTAGACCACTTAGGGCACAATAGGATCCTGCATTGGCAGTGCTGTCTCCGTTTTTGTTTGTCTACAAAAAAATATCAAAGTTGACTCAAAGTGCCGAAAAGCACCGTATTCACTGCAACCTTGCGGACGATGTACAAAACGGATAAGATTGAGCTTTATGCCGTTTAATTTGTCATTCATGTGGCTATCGAATGATGTATAATTTGTTGCTCTACTCTGTCAGGAACGTAAGCGATACCTCTTTCAGTAACACCATACCACCGAAAAATGACGAATTTCGGAAGCCTTTATCTAAAAAACCCCACCAAAAACTTGCCTCGAAAATTTTATATGTTGTAGGTAGTTCCTTAGACTATGCGCAGAAGAAAAATCAAAAGTCGGACTTTATCGGTAGGCGCACTGTGGATTTTTTGCCAGCCCTATACACAGAGCGCATTCAAGCCTTGGCACCGTGTCCCGCAAAATCGAATTTTCCAAAGGGACTTTCAACTTCTGTCTTCACATAAAAAGTAATTGCTATCATTTGCAACCGTTCTGAGCGCTTGCGTTCATAATAGTGTTGTAATCGCTGAATGTAGATTGTGGAGCAACCATATGTGCTCACATTTTTTGCGTGATGACACACATGCATTGCAAGTGCTGGGAGCCCGTCAAGAACAGAATGCTTTAGAATACTTTTGCGTCTTTATAAGAGGTATATTTGTCCACGGTGATCATATCGAAGCATATTTACAGTACACAGAATAACAAGAACTTGACAGCGAAGAAGACAAGGTGACGAAGGTAACAAGGTAACGTAAGTTATGCAGAGCATTCTGAGTGGATGAGAGTGCTCATGTCATGAACTGCTTTAGGCCGTTGTGGAAGCCACTTTCCTTTATGTTACTTTTGATGACAGGTTCTTGTTAGATTTTCTTTCAAATGTGGGCAACATTGCTGCGTGTTGTGATTCAGCCACCTTTGCTCTGAAGTACTTGAAGCAGCTTCTGCATAGCTGACCCACTTCTGTTACGCCTTCGGCTTGATCTGCTGGAACCACAGTCTTTATGGCAGCTACGCCGATCTCCGAAGCAAAGTGAAAATCCTTTGTATATAGCACTTTTTTCTTGTGTATGAGGCGGTAGTCAGCGAAATCCACACGATCAGCACTGTACAACGAAGAGATCATTGAGGTAGGTGTGATACCAGGACGACACATTACAGTAATGCAGATGTCGTCGCACACTCTGTATAAGGGCACTCCATGCACTTCTGTAGTCGAGAAGTGAGTGAAGCGTCTTCTGTGTGTAGGCGAAACTTTGCGCAAGGTGTCTTCAGGGAGTAAATGCGATCAGGACCTTCCCATGGTCGCAGCATGTCGAACGGAATGACATATTGGACAGCGGCGCCGGTCGGGCTGTTTCAGCAAGGTTCACAAAAGGCACCATGAATTAGCCTTGAGTGTGTGCGTATGACACTACAACATTTTCCTCAGTGTAATTTCCCCCCTCCGAGGTCATGAGGCCGTAGGAAAGGAAATGTTTCAAAGAATACTGGAAGTCACTGCGTCCCTCCTGCCATAATGCGTACAGTAAATACGCTTGTTTAGAATAACCCTGAACAGATATGCCTCTTACAAAGATGTAAAGTCATTATGTTCTTTCCTTGATCCCAGCACTTGCAATACATGTGACATCCCGCAAAAAATGCGAGCACATCTGGTTGCTCCACAATCTAGATTCAGCGATTACACCATTGTTATGAACGCAAACGCTAAGAGCCTTGAAAAGGAAACCTGGAAACCTCAGAATGGTTTCAAATGACAGCAATTACTTTTTATATGAAGACAGAAGTTGAAAGACCCTTTGGAAAATTCGATTTTGCAACACGCGGGACATGGTGCCTCCGCTTGAATGCGCTCCGCGTATAGGGCTGGCAAAAAATTCACAGTGCGCCTACCGATCAAGTCCGAATTTTGATTTTGCTTCTGTGCATAGTCTAAGGAACTACCTACAGCATATAAAATTTTCGAGGTAAGTTTTTGGTGGGGTTTTTTAGATAAAGGCTTCCGAAATTCGTCATTTTTCGGTGGTATGGTGCTATTAAAAGAGGTATCGCTTACGTTCCTTACAGAGTAGAGCAACAAATTATACATCATTCGATAGCCCTATGAATGACAAATTAAACGGCATAAAGCTCAGTCTTATCCGTTTTGTACATCGTCCGCAAAGCTGCAGTGAATATGGTGTTTTTCGGCACTTTGAGTCAACTTTGATATTTTTTTGCAGACAAACAAAAACCGGTACAGCACTGCCAACGAAGGATCCTATTGTGCCCTAAGTGCTCTAAAGCCAGATCAAGAAATTACTATAATGCGAGAAGAAATGGCCTTGTAGCGAACGCTCAAACCCGCTTGCGACGACGTCACCTTATGAGAGGCAGTTTTTTCCTCCTCTCCTAGTTCCCGAACCGTGCAGCGCAGAATATTTGGAAAGCGTTTATTTCTCCTAACTCACCGATGGCTTCAGCATATATTTTTTTCACGTTCATTGGAGACATCAAGTGTACCGGATTGTTCGATTTGAGATGGAACTAGCCTGTTGTGAAAAGATCTGGCCTTTTTTGTGGATCCTGAAATACCATATATATGCACCAGCCCAGACCATTTGATTAATGATGACAGCACTCTGGAAATAAAATGCCCTTCATCTGCACAAAATTACATGTACTAGATTGCAGAAACTGCAAGAAAACATGCAATTGGCGTGAAAGTATCAAAAGAAGGCTGCTTGTATCTCCCACAATCGCACAAGTACTTCTATCAAATTCAAGCACAGTTGAACATCACAAAGAGAAGCTATTGTAAACTTGCAGTTTGGTCACCAACAGATATGCAGATAATCACCATAAAGCGGGACCCAAAATTCTGGAAAGAATTGTTGCCTCAAGTAAAGAAGTTTTACGTGCAGTACATGATTCCTGAGTTAATCGATCCCCATATAGAGGGACACATGGAACTGCGAGAAGACGCAATAGAGATAAATGAGCTTCGTGACCTCTTGCAGCGTGAAACGTCGTGACACATGACAACGTGGCGCTATGTGTTTGCTACACTTGTCAAATGACATTTATGCTCGTGTACAAGAGATGAGATATAGCAACTCGCACAACCACAGAGGAGGCAATACGCACATCTTTGTGGTTACACAATGCAAAGGTTGCCGCTACCTCTGGCCCTTGGGAAGGTAACGAGTAATGTTATTCACAGCACGAGAAAGGCTATATGTATGTATCTGTATATGAGGATTCACAACGTGCACTGTATGTATTTGCTGCTGCTGTTGCCATTGGTGTATTCGACGTGCACATCTTGAATTATGACATGCCATTCACTTTATCTGGGCTTTATCTGGGTTGTCGATGTTGCGTAGTAATAATAATGTTCACACTTTGGTCCACCCGCACCGGTATGACAAACAAATGTAATCTGTTTCGAAGCTGCACCAAAACGATGATGTGAATGTCACTGTGTAAGAACTCCAACATTGTACATAACTGAAAACAGGACTGGCACATGTAATGCGAGATATTTGTATTGAAGTAGTACACATAATAACCATGTTACTCTGAGATTGTGCAGAAATGTATATTTGTTTACAGATGAGCTTTTTATTGCATGATTGTGTCATGGCTATAATGGCATCATGTATCTTCTGGCTAATATAGTACAGGGTGTCCGGATGATAATCTTTATAACTGCCTCCGTTATTTCTGCAATCTTTGCATGCCTTGCGCTGGTAAAACTTTGAAACAAGCTTTGAAAGTTTACGGCTTTGCAGTTGAATGGCTCTCTTCAATAACGACGTAAATGAACTTACACCGCTTTCATGAGCTGCAGGCCCACTTTACATACATGAATAAAAAACAATCTGTGTACTGCAACATTAGAAAACTACACGTTGTTATTACTGTTTGTTCTTATCTCTTCAGCCTACAAATTTTAGCTTACATCATTTGCGGAGAGCCCTTCAACTGGTAGCGTCTAGTGCAATAAAATTATATGGTCCGCCTTGTGTCATCAGTTGCATTTCTTGATTGAAGTTTTCTGGTCTCGCCACACAATTGTGGACTTTTTAGTCATTATAACTACTTCGTTAAAAATTTAAAATTATGTATAAATAATTAGAAACTAATTCGAAATTTTGTCAGAAACTATGAAGATATGTCAGAAGTCAGTGTTGTACCGTATACATGATTTGTGGAAGCTGTCAAAGCTGAATATTTGCATTGCAAACTATTACGATAGAACACCAACAGCCGATGCCCATCTCCATGCTGACGCCGAGGTCTCTGAACACGCATGGTTCGTCAAAACTACCTGTCGCGTAGCCGATGCGATGAAAGTGAGCATGTTCAAATTCCATGCACGCAGTATAGGATTCGGTTTCAACATCAACAGAGAACGTTCTTTCCCTCACTACGACCACTCCTCTCCCGAAGCGTAAATTGATTGTGGTGGCAGCACAGTGCTGTCCCCCGCAGTGGTCCTCCGTGGCAGACGACAAATACATCTTTTTGTCCAGGTTATCACAAAGATTTGGAAAGTTTTTGAAAGTAAAAAGCTTGCTTGAATTATGATCATTGAGAAGAGACGCAAGACTTAACACCATTCTTAAGTGGGTCCTCGCTATAGGGAAATTTTAATCAGCATTTTAGTGTTCTTCCCTTAGAGCTCCGAAGATATCGGAAGAAACAAAAATGCGTATAAATTCAACAAAGTGCCGCACTGGAACAAAAAACGTGACAGTCAATGCAGGATCGGACATAGTATTATCTCTGTGAGGTGGAACTCAATATTCCCTGCCCTTTCAGAGATGACCTGGACACAAGAAGCCCCATAGCGATTACATTGAGGTGATTCTGCCTTAACTTGCCCGCGGACAGATCAGATGACGGTAGTGGCGTGGACATCAGGGATCCTCCGTCAACCGCGGCCATTGACACGCTCGGAACTGTGTATTCCGACACCGCGACCTTAGCAGAAATGCGTTCTTTCCTGTGTGCGTGCTGCTAAACAGAGACTGCTTTCAATTGAGTTTCAATGTCTCTAATAATGGCCATTGTTGGAAGCAGATGTTTGTCATTAGCTACCAATCCGGACTGCTCGATAATTTGGACAAATGTTGTTCCTCCTACAAGTCCGAATTAACAGTTGCCGACTGTATATATGTAATTAATATAACAGTGCGTGCTCGAACTGGAAAAGTGTCAGACTGTAACACTTACTTGATGAATATTGTCTACTTACTTCTGTAAAACTTCCTCGTCAATTCAACATGATGCACAAATACCACAAAACGCACATGGCTATCCAGAAACAGTGATGCATCACCGTGTCTCTCAAAAGAATCCTTAGTTTTGTCCACACTGCACTGCACAACCACTAGTAGTGTCCACGTTACACTGTCCCTCACGATGCACTGAAAAGAGACGAGACACTGTCACACATGGGAACAGAAGAGTCCACAGGTACTAGTTCTTTGGGGATCTGCAACATTTTTGCCTTTCTGCCATAGATTGAGTTGACTGGTATCACTACAGTAACACAACATAATGCATTTGGGCCATTCCACGCCAACTGATCCAGAGGTGCCGCTCGACCCCCACTAGAATTTTACATGAATTTTTTTAGTGGTTCCTTATGACTCCGAAAGCAACAGAACGTTGGTCTTTTCTAACGAAATTGAAATTTATGGGGTACAGAGCCCCTCAAAGATGCAGTGCTTGGCAAAAACCTATGTCGGTTTAAGCAGGTATTACGGCCCACGTGAGGCACGGAGCACATTAAAAAGCATCTTATTTGATAGGGGAGAGCTCATTTTATTGCATGTAAGCAGTTTTCATCATCGCACTTGACGCTTGTGGTGTGCACAAAATTTGCAAAGTTTGTGCAAGTTTACCAATTTTTTTGCAATATAAAATTTTAGAATTTCTTCTTCAAAATTTTTTGGCATATAGCCTCGGTGTTGCACTCTCAACACAAAAAAATCCAACCCCTCCGGTACACTGTAAACCTCAGTAAAAAATCGGGCAGTGGTAAAAATTCGACAAAATGCACATTTTTTACAGAAAAATTCGGTGTGAGGATGTCAGCATAGAAGCGTGATGAAGGTGTCATTCGAAGCATCGTCTTCCTAGAAAGACGTAGCAAAAAAATGTCAGAGGTACTTTTTGTTAAACTCAAATAATAATTTCTTAATTGAAGGTAACTTCGCAAACGTGTATGCGCACTGCGGCGCATCGTACCAAATGAACTGAGCGGGTGGCTCACAAAACACTAGGCGGAAAGAAAACACTAGGCAGTTGCATTATTGAAGAGCAAATAATGGTTGTGCAGTGAGCGCTCATCAAGCTGGCCATCTTGCGCTCTAACAAAACTTCTAGCCAGCTCGCAGTGGTGGTAAGTGAGAGATAAGTAAAGAATGGGGATAGGAGTCCATTCAGGCGTCATGGTACCATATGGTTGATATTTGGCCGTGTGGCGTCTGGCAAGTGTCAGTCGAGTCGACTGACATGACTAGAGTAATCACGACATGAACAGTGATCAAGTACTACCTGCACCGAACATAAGCGGAGAATGCTTTCACCAGTAAGTTCCTTGGATGTGCCAGTGTTCATTTCATTTTATTTTTTTTGCATATGTGTGTTAACTCATTCCAGTATTGGGAAGAGAACTTTTTAGCTTTCCACTCCTCTTGCACGTACATAAAACTTACTTAGTAGCTGTGACGTACGATCTTTTCGCTTTGTGCGCCAACAGTTGAGACGTACGTATAAGAGAAAAATTTTGTCAGTCACAGGTTCTGTCACTTTTTATATCGGATACGCTATTTCTGGGCATTTCTGTTGTGTACAAAGCTACGATACTGGGTTATTCAGGTCAGGTATAACGTTTCTTCGATAGTCATCTTTCATACGGGGGATGGTTATTTCAGAGAAACATGGGCGAGCATACGAGTACAGGCACATTTACACTGCTTGCCGTGTGAGGTCTACTGTGTAAGCCTGACCTTAAAAATGACTTCAGGGAGATCTGGAACCTTTCTCCTTGTTCCTTGGACTCTGATCACTGCCATGAAACAACGGTAACAAGGGGTTAAGTGAGCGGTGAGTTCAACTGCGAAAGCAAAGATCTCAGCCAAGGAACAAGTCGAAAAGTCCCAGATCTCCCTGAAGTCATTTTTAAGGTCTTGCTTATACACTAAAGTGT
This sequence comes from Ornithodoros turicata, assembly GCF_037126465.1. Classification (NCBI taxonomy): domain Eukaryota; kingdom Metazoa; phylum Arthropoda; class Arachnida; order Ixodida; family Argasidae; genus Ornithodoros; species Ornithodoros turicata. The sequence continues at coordinate 52,094,686 of NC_088203.1, read as the reverse complement.
CTTCAGATGGCAAGCAGTATAAATGTGCATGTCCTCATATGCTCACCCATGTTTCTCTGAAATAACCATCCCCCGTATGCAAGATGACTATCAAAGAAACGTTAGACCTGACCTGAATAACGCAGTACATGTATCATAGCTCGGTACATAACAGAAATGTATCCGGTATCGAAAGTGATAACATCCCTGACTGGCAAACTTTTCTCTTATACGTACATCTCAAATGTTGGTGTAGAAAGCGAAAAGATCATACATCACAGCTACTAAGCAAGTTTTATATGCGTGCAAGAGGGGTGGACAGCTAAAGGGATCCAATACTGAAATTAGTTAACATGCTCATGCAAAAAAATGAAATGAACCATACCAGGAACTTACTGGAACCAGGAACTGGTTAAAGCATTCTCCGCTTGTGTTCGGTGCAGGCAGTACTTGATCACTGTTCATGTCGTGATTACTCTACTCATGTCAACGACTCAACTGAAGGATGCCACACGGCCAAAAATAAACCATATGGTACCATGAAACCTGAATGGACCCCAATCTCCCCCCCATGTCATTACTTATCTTTTACTTACCACCACCGCGAGCTCGCTACATTTTTTGTTAGAGCACAAGATGTCCAACTTGAGGAGCGCTCACTGCACAACTGTCAGGTCTCGAAGGAGACAAACACGTGTTTGCAACCGTTATTTGCTCTTCAATAATGCGACTGCCTAGTGTTTTCTTTCCGTCTAGTGTTTTGTGAGTGACCCGCTCAGTTGTACATTCAGTACGCTGCGTCGCAGCGTGCATACACATTTGCGAAGTTATCTTCATTAAAAAAATATTATTTGAGTTTAACAAAAAGTACCTCTGAGATTTTTTTGCTACGTCTTACTAGGAAGACAATGCATCGAATGACGCCTTAATGACGCTTCTATCCCAACCTCCTCACACCAAATTTTTCTGTCAAAAATGTGCATTTTGTCGAATTTTTAAAATTTCCCGATTTTTTACTGAGGTTTACAGTGCACCGGAGGGGTTGGATTTTTTTGTGTTGAGAGTGCAACACCGAGGCTATATGACAAAAAATTTTGAAGAAGAAATTCTAGAATTTAATATTGTAAAAAAATTGGTAAACTTGCACAAACTTTGCAAATTTTGTGCACGCCACAAGCGTCGAGCCCATCGAGTGCGATGGGGAAAATTGCTTACATACCGTAAAATGAACTCTCCCCTATCAAATAAGACGCTTTTTAACGTGCTCCGTGCCTTACGTGGGCCGTAATACCTGCTTAAACCGACATAGGTTTTCACCAAGCACTGCATCTTTGAGGGGCTCTACACCCTATAAATTTTAATTTCATTAGAAAAGACCAACATTCTGTTGCTTTCGGACTCATAAGGAACCACCAAAAAAATTCACATAAAATTCTAGGGGGGTCGAGCGGCACCTCTGGATTACTTGGTGTGGATTTGTTTTGCTGACATATGCGCAACACTATAAATACTAGCAATACAGAGGCCAGTTAGCAGTTCACAATCCGGTGTGACACTCTTACACAATTTATGAATAAGCCAAGGTGAACCTCCTGTGGCTACCCACCAACGGACCGCTGATATTATACCCCCACCATGCTGAGCAGAGTTGATCCAGTGCTCGCTTTCGGCATGTCTGCATATATCTCTCATCAAGATGCCGCATTAGTTCATCGAATGCGCCTCGACGTGGCCTTCAAAGCACAGTGGCGTTGCCGCTTGAGACAAGTTGCCTCTCCTCACTGCAGCCACTGCAGTGCTGTTGAAGATCTAGAATACATTCTTCTCCATTGGCCACACTACCAACCTTCCCGAGCCGTACTCTCCGCATCCCTCAACGAGCTAGACTCTCGCCCCCTCTCTCTCACAAAATTGCTTGGTCCCTGGCCACATCCAGCACACCAACACTATGTCCTCAAGGCTCTCTTCACCTTTCGGGACACCACAGGACTTCGATCCTTATTGTGAAGGGGCTCATTAAATAATGAAAAAATGAAATAATACTCTACCCGGTAGAGTATCGCCCCCGACGATGAAACTCCCCGGCCATCACCCTGTAATAAAGTTGTTGTTGTTGCATAGGCTGCATATGCACATGCGCAAGCATATGAAAAGGAGCATGTCCTAGCATGGACCACTGCAGCTTAGAGGGCATCACAATGCTGTGTGACCGCGACTGAGCGATGGCGACTGGGCAACGAGATCGTTCGGATAACTGGTTTTCGGTACTGACCAAAAAACCAAGGATAGTTGTTCGACCAGCTCCAACGGCATAGTCCTTAGGACAATCACTTTCCACACCGAGACTGGGAGACATGGTTGAAAAAAAGCTTGTTGAGTCAGAGAAAGGACTGCAACGGAAGGTTCTTTATTGCCGGCTGGGTGCCAACTGAACTCGATCAGGGTGTCTGAGTAGAATGGTCAAAGGCTGGCGCGTAACACGAGGGGCGTGCAAAACTCGATGTGCCTGCGCACGGCGCACACCATCTCTGTCGTCTGCTACAAGCTTATATTTTTAAAAAGATCCTCTCCAGTGGGCTTTTCTGCATAAAACCCAGATATTTTCGAAGAATATAGACAAGCCTAGAAATGTGACGCACAGTAAAAACAAATGTGTTTTGCTGTTCTTCTTGATTTCGGATGACCTTTCATAGTTTCCGATTTATGAATCTGCCTGTCCCAGTAACATTGAATGAGTTTCCATTGTTTTCGAAAGGCAGACTCTCATGCACGCGTGGCTGAATGGTGTAGACGCTACACGCCTGGATTAGTTGTCATATTTCAGTTACAATGCCTCCAGGACGCAGAAGAAAGCCTCTTCCTGAATGGGCAGAAGTAGAAGAAAACTGGAAAAAAGTTAAATCTGAAAAGTTCAAAAAGACAAGTTTAAAAGTTACAAAAGTTGAAGTTAATGCTGCGCATACCTGGGCTTTTGTAAACAGCCAACACCACAATAAAATAAAGCAGGAGCTTTCTGCGTGACATTGAATTAAGATATTCTTTCACATCGCATCTGGAAAGACTCATCGCATCTCTAAAAGATCCGGATTAAATTGTGTGGATAAAATCCAAAAAATCCACCAGATAAAGTTCGTGTGGATTAATTCCAAACAACCCTGCTGGGAGCTCATGTGTATTGAACCACTGCACTGGCTGTGTTGTCTGTGGTTTTCCCTGGGTTTTCTGGCAGACATTTCATATAAATGTCGGCACAGTTCCCCTGAAGTCGGCCCAGGACGCATAGCAACCCCCCCCTGTCCACCACTCCTTCCTCTCTCTCCACATCAATATGTCGCTCATAGCCACAGTTGCTTCACGACGCTAACATGCAATTTTAAAAGAATAATTGCTCGAAGCAGCTTTTTCATGCGTGCAGCACAAACGAGTGACTGCTGGTAACCGCCATGGTCAGATATCCGCACCTGAGGGCTCTCTTGGACGCCCATCAGGTGAGCATGACACGTGCGAGGCCGAAAGTGAGTCGGTTAGAGCTCAGCTGAACTCTGTTGCAAAGTTCTAGACGTGATAAGGGTAATGGAATCAGAGATGCCACATGTGACAGGCATCTTTGATAAGCTCTGTCTTCTGTAAGAAGCGGAGTTTCAGAAATAGTCATGGAGGACACCGAACCCAGATTTTGATGCAAGGATGACGTCTCCTTTGAAGTGAACCAGCGCATCGGACTGCAAAGTCTGTGTCAGCATTCCTACATTTCTGTGATGTTGTCCACAACAAAGTGGACTCGGTAAGGGAAAGAAAACTTCCAATAACAATCAACATTTCCAGTGGCTGTTTAGGTAAGCAGAAGGTAAGAACATGTCATCCAGTCAAGAAGTTAGACCACCAGCTCGCTTGCTACCTCTCTATCCTCTCGTTAAGAAGTTAGAGTTGAGAAATGTTTAAGAAAGTGTCCTGTGCCATACGAGTGCCTCTGTGTGGCAAACCTGCGCCAACCCACTCACATTCTAGATATACTTATCTTACCTGTTAGATTATGAACATGTAATTCAATTCAATCTTCCATTACTGTAGGGTAAGGTGGGACAAAATGGGACAAAATGAGACAAAAGGCAAAATGTGACCCTTTTTGCTTGAAGCCACATACCTCACGAGTGAATCTCCCCTGTCTCATAAATGAACTGCTTAACAGACTTCACAATGCACAGAGAGGTGTCTCTGATGTGTCAGGTTTACATGACCTTGGAATTGTCACGAGTGGCGCATGCATTGAGCAGGGGAAAAAATGTTTCTCCATCCTTTGGCGTGTGTGTGTGTGGGGGGGGGGGGAAGACTTGCCAAAAAGGAGCCAATTTCTCCATTTACAAGTTTACTACGAGGGGCGTTCAAGTCAAACCGGGACTTTTCATTTTTCGCAAACGTAAAATGAACTTACAGGCGACAAATTAGTTTTATTTTTCAACGTAATCTCCAGCTGCACTAATGCACTTGTCCCAGCGTTTCACGAGGGCTTGGATTCCAGCAGCGTAGAAATCCTTACCGGCGCGTAGCAGCCATGATCGGATCGCATTCTTGACCTCGTCGTCGCAGCTGAAGTGGCGGCCCCCAAGGAACGCCTTCAGTGGCCCGAAGAAATGGAAATCGCTGGGGGCGAGGTCTGGACTGTATGGGGGATGTGGCAGCAACTCCCAGCCAAGTTTCTGAAAGGTGCGTGCCGTGAGATGCTCGGTATGCAGGCGTGCATTTTCGTCTAGGAGGAGGACTCCTTTGGTGATGAGGCCCGGCTTTCCGAAATTGGAGGTGTTCATGAATGATAGTGTTCAATGTTCCCGCAGAAAGGTCCGTGTTTCGAGCCAGTTCGAGACATGTTATCCGTCGGTTCTTGAGGATCAGGCGCTCCACAAGTTGGATATTCTCAGGAACTCTGACACAGGGCTCTGAGCCGCCTCGGCCGGGATCGTCCTGCACTGATGTACGGCCGTCTCGGAACCGTTTGCACCACTCAAACGCTTTGCTGCGGCTAAGTGTATCGTGGCCATACTGTGCCTGAAGTCTTCTGTGAATTTCAGATGACTTTACTCCTTCATTCACGAGAAACTTTGTGACAATTCGCTGTTCGATGTGCGCGCTCACCTTGTTGTCGGTCATCTTGTCTAGCACGCGTCTTCTGTTTTGCACAAACTTTGGACCACTACGTGATGAACGCGGAGGCCTGTCGCGTGTGAAAATGATGAAAATGAAGTAGCGGGAGCCACTTGTACACTCAGGAGACAGAAAGTCCCAGTTTGACTTGAACGCCTCTCGTATGTTAAATGAATTTTGCATTCTTCTGTTTATTTATCCAGTGTGGTTCGTAAAAATAAGATGCTCTCTCTTGGTTTCCCCATTTTCGAGGAAAAAAATGTATTTAGGTAGGGACATGCATGGGGGATAACATGATAGTGTTTGATTTAGAACAGGTAAGCCAACAATAAAGGAGCTTTAATAACAGCAGTTCAGGAAAAGTGTGAGAGCGCTGGTGGCCATGACTTGAACCAACACCTCTTTGATTGCTCTTCAGATGTGCACCCATTACACAATCTGATCAGACTCTGATCAACATATTAAGGTCTCATTCAGGAATACACAGACGTATATGCCTATTCTCTCTTATTTTCTTCCATGCACATTCATAAGCTCAGGATCCCTAAGAACACACTTGGGTTTTTTTTGTTTTTTTTAAGCAGAAGTACAAATAAAAAAACATGTTTAATTGCAGGTTTTGTCTCATTTTGCTCTACTTTATCGTACATCTGTTCTCCTATTTTCCTGTGTCAAATAGAATAAAAAATGTTGATAGGTTTTAAAAGTGATATTTTTTCTCCAATGAGTTTTACAAAATATAATCACCTAGCACCAGAAACCTGAGATGCACCCAATCAGCAGGCTATACTTTAAATGTGTGAACTGACTGCCTCTTGCAGCAAAAGCAGAAGCTACTCATAATGCCATCACAGCAACATATGTTTTGGCTATTCTGGAATTCTCGAGGATTACTTTTATTAAAAACATATGCAATTGTTGCTATACTGCACCAGAAAACCCCCCAGTTCACCCACAAAAAAAGCAGCGAGTGGCCTGACATCACTCTCATTACTTAAGCACTCGAAGGGCGTTCACCGGTGGGGAAGGCCGCCTGCTTTTGACCACGACCTACTAGATTATAACGACCATGTCATAGGCACCCCTTATTAACACTTCATTTAGAAGCGAGCAGTGGCGCTACTCATCGGCCCTGCTATTGCTACCTCAATTTCTGTAATACTTGTGCTTCAGCTTACTTTAGTATTTTTGCACAAGCGGTCCCAGGCAAAAATCTGGACTGGTTCCAGTTGAATGTGGATGGTCCCAGAATGGTTCCAGTTGAATCTTGATGGTCCCAGCTGGATTCGCAAGTGGGGTGGCTGGTTCCACACTGGTTAAATCAGTGGTACCACTCAGGCCTCAAATGGTTCCAGAACTTACAGTGGGAGCCTCACAGGTACCATTTTGTTCCCACAATGGTCAATTGAACCACTTGAGATTGCAAGCTGAGCAGCTTCCCCTTTGAGATCCGTTAGGGGAAGAAGAGTCCACTCTTGCCATATACCCTTCTGTTTTTTTTAGCCATTATTTTGGTGTATTTTAGCACACGTATGATATATATTTATTGTTTTTTATCCGTCTACGTCTTCGATAAAATATATGCTGTAACTTCGATTCGTGCTCATATTCTCATCTAAAGGCAAATGCCATAAAAGGTAGCAGCAAAATGCTAAAAGACACAATAAAAAGATGACACACTCCGCCAAATAATTAGAAGAACTGACCCAAAGCAGATGCAATAATTATGAGGGCGCCCCGGTGCGGCGGGAGGCTTTCAATTCAAATTCGAATGGCGAGCCGCGGGAGGGCGAGAGGGAGCAGAGAGAGCGTCAGGCGTCAGTTGGAACCTGGACGCGTCATTGCAAGGTCGTTTTTGCTCTTCGGTTGCTGTGGCAGAGATCGGGCATCTCCTGTGCACTATTTACGTGGTTTTAGTGCGTTTTCTAAGACAACGTGATGACAGTGAGTCAAGTGAAACATATTGGCGATATCACGGAGAAGTTTCGACGCTAGGAAGACACGGCGTCCGCAGAAGAACCGGACGATGAAACGCCAAACGGACTGCACAGAATGCTTGTTCCGATGTTAAGAGGTATAAGTGCTCACCGTGGTGCTTCGATTACTACTGATCATATATTTTATTTCAGGAGGAACCTGAGAAACATGGTTAAGACGAGTATAAAGATTAGGATCGTTTGGTGAAGAGGAAAATGGTACATGTCGCGACCTACATGGACGGAGGTGTCATCTTCTCTGAGAAAATACACGTGTGAGGTGGTCAACAAAACGCCATGTTCCCTGTTGTTCGTGAGTGCAACGCAAATTCAACACAAGCACATGCCTCGTCTCAACGCAGTGAGTGATTACCCGTGTGCGACTTCGTACGTGAGACATGTATCAATTATTTCTTTATTCTTAGTGTTTGCTCATAGCAGAATAAACAATATTTACTTGAACAGTATGTGCTTTTCTACGCATTACTTTTGGTCATGCATTCAGTGGTCCCATCTGCTAAGTGGTCGGATCCCAGGCCACTTAACAGAGGGGACCACTGGATAAATTCCATTGGTTCCACTTCAAGTGGCACCACCGTGAAACTGGTTCCACTTTTAACTGGTCCCAGCCAGTGAATGGTTCCACATTCCAAATGGTTCCTGTCCGATAATCCACTTCGAAGTGGTCCCACTCCAGATTTTTGCCTGGGGTAGATGTCCCACGGGAGATGTTCTTTCTAAAGTTGATTACCATCATCCTTCTACACGTTTTCGTAGGAGCTGTTGTTATCGTCTGCTACGGTAGTCGTGCGTCTGCTCCTGCACATTCAAAATTGAAACTTCCATTGCCCAATCATGATATAGATCTCACGGGCTGATAAGTAGCGTCTTTAGCAGATTGTGCGGACGGGCTCCTCGTTGGGGTTGCCAATTATGACATGGTCATTATAATCTAGTAGGTCGTGCTTTTAACGAGAGGTTAGCACCCGTGACAGCCACTCACTCATGTTCACTCACTCCATGCTCAGTTCCCCATTTGTTCACTCACACTCACTCACTCGGTTTGCTCACTCAACCTCGGCTCAGCTTCCCATCCCTAACTGAGCTGTCTGGGTACCCATGCTCGCTCGCACCGAGTTGCCTCCGATCCTTGTTTGCTGTCTCACCTCACATATCTCTAGGTTATCAAGAGGATGATATGAGGAAAGTTGTGCTGATGTGATTGTGATTAAGTGAAGCTGAAATCAGGTTGGGAGAGGGGCACAAGCACAGTAAGAATGAGACCATGCAGGTTGGGTTGCAAAGTGTAAGGCAGTGGCTTATCTCGAACTGCAATCACCATGGGGTGGGGGTCATTAGTACACGGCAGGTGAGCATATTAAGTTTGCTGATGTTCAGTTCACACAAATTTGAGCGTCATTTCAGCTAACTCATACTCAGCTCATTTGCCACACTGCGCATGAATGAGCATTCTTATGTGTAAGTTTTGCTCATGCTCATTTCGTACTCAGTTTGCTCACTCACTCCCTGCTCAGCTCTCCCTTTGGGCATTCATCTTGCTCTCAGCTCTACATTTGCTCACTCATGCTCAGCTCATTCGCCACACTAAGCATGAGTGAGCACGCTTGCGAATGAGTTCTGCCAGGGCATGCTCTTCATGTTACATCTGTGGCGGCCCCCGGACGCTGATGAAGATGTGCCTCTGCTGGCGCGCGACGCTGCGCCTGCCAGCCAGTTCTAGCGTGAGGCCACGTACATCTGCCCGCTGGGACATTCCATCATCGCTGGTCAGGACTCATGTAGAGGGACACCATCTCCTCTACATTTGGTGACCTGAACAAAGAACACCACATTTGGCGTAATTCAGCACTTCGCCATCCCAAAATTTTCATCGACCTGCGAATCATTTCAGAAGCCATCACTGAAGGTACTAAGCAGTCAACAACCTGACATATTACGACGATGCTCCCGCATCGCACCGCACCACTTTCAACACGCCGTGGTCACTCTCACTGCGTCACGATGTCCTCCTCGGGCATTCACCAGCAGCACATTCCCGAGCAACACACTCCAGTACTGGTCGCTGTACACCGTTGTCGACCGCGCCACCCACACCTCCTACGCTACCGGTCCAAGAACCCTGTCTGCCTCGCCTTCCCACCAGGCTTCCATACAAGATACTGGCAGCTGATCCAGATGCGGTGAAGAGGCCCCGGGACCAACGTTCCAACGGGGACACACACGGAGGCTACAGTGAGTTTCACTCCAGGTCTCCCAGTGCTTCACGATGGTCCTCCCTGCAGTCCCCTTGGCGACAACACTACGAGCCCAGCGCTCACGAACAGGTCGCAGTTCCGTTGCCCATCTCTGAATCACTTCGGCCTACTGGCCTTCATTCCACCCCTGGAACCCGCCCAGTCAGCGTTTGCTCACACCAACCATTCTGCCGCTGGGACATTCCGTCATCGCTGGTCAGGACCATAGCTGGGCGGCCTCACTCATGAGGACCCTCATGAGGACGCCTCACCCTCACCTCACGACGATGAGGTGAGGGTGAGTGAGGCCAGACCACGCTGTAAGTTCCTCATGAGGACAGTCGTGAGGCATTGTCCCTCATGAGGCCCACCGTGAGGGCCCTCATGAGGCCAGTCGTCGTGAGGCCATCAATATGTGAGGGTACAACGTATTCCGTGAGGAGCCTCACAGATGAGGCCGTGAGGTCCTTTGTGAGGAACCTCACGGTTGAGGCCCTTTGTGAGGAACCTCACGGATGAGGCCGTGAGGCCTTTCGTAAGGAAGCTCACGAATGAGGTCATGGGTCCATTCGTGAAGAGCCTCACGGATGAAGGGGAAGCCACTGTATCCCCTCGCTTGGAGCAGGTGTGCGTCAGATGACATCACTCTGCGCGAAGCGCCAATGGAAATTCGAAGATCTTCGAGGATCGCCATGTTCCGTTCTTAGGTTTCATTCCTCCATATACAGGGTGGTCCACCAACCATGATAGAAATTCATAGTAAAAGACGTTGGCCCCGGAGGGACATGCGATCAAGGGATTTTTTTCTGCCAATAACTTTTGCCACATATTGGTAACATTCTTATTTCAATATTAATTGACGGAAAGTGATTGAATTCCGAAATTTTCCAAGGCAACCTGACGTTTTCTTTGCGGAAATGGGTTCCCCGTGGTCATTTTTCTCAGTATAGCCATAATCCCACTCGTAATGCAATGGCAATTGCCGAAATAAATTCGGCGAAAATTCGTGGAGATGAGCCTTTGGCTCCGCCTCTTTTTTGACGGCTCTAGGTTTGAGCGCAAAGCTGCGAAGAAAGGAGGTTACATTGACACGCCACACGAGGGGGGAAAGGGTTACAAGCCTTACCCACGGAACAAACACCCGCGGTGAGTGCGGGAATCAGAGCTATCTTATCAAAAATGAGGTCACCCAACGTGTTGACAGGTAGGGAAGGAAATACATTTTTGGACCGTTTTGCACTCCGGTCTCAGTGAATGCAGTGAACAAGTAAACGGCAGCGATGGCAAGCACCGTGCATTCCAACCAAGAAAAAACAAGGATGATCATTGCTCTGGGGCTGCAGGTATGGACTATGATAGAGCAGTCCTCAAATACAGTGCAATGCTTCCAGGAACTAGGGTGGTGAGCTCTTGTACCATAAGGCGTGCATTTGTGAGACTGTCCACAACAGGAAGTTTCCATTCCGGTACCCAGAGCCGGTCACACCCAATCTCTGCCAGTGAGTCGACACAAACAGACCAGGCCCTCAAAGAAGTAGGAGATGATCTCCACGTAAAGTCTGCGTACCCTGGCAAAGTGAGTACAGACATCAAAGTCAAGTGTGCTGAGGATACTACACAAGCACAAACTCCACCCATACCACGTGAGGCTTCATCAACATTTCCAGCCGGGCGACAACCAGAAACGGCTGGATTTCTGTAACTGGATCCGATGTCGGACCCAGGAAAGCAGAAACTTTGTGAACAGGGTCATTTGGGCTGATGAGGCCCACTTCTGCCATAGCGCTCAAGTGAATCGACACAACGCGCATTATTGGAGCCAAACAAACCCACACTGGCTATGGGACTGCAAGCATCAGTACGAGTGGGGATTGAATGTATGGGCCGGGATTTATAACGGAGCCATTATTGGGCCAATCTTTTTCACGGGACCCATAAATGCCAACCGCTACTGTAGCGAAATTTTAGATGCCGTGTTCAGCTTTATTGATGACCTGCCTCTTGCTGAACAGACCCGCGTGTGGTTTCAGCACGATGGGGCTCCACCTCACAGCGCGCGGCCATGTTCCGGCAGAAGTGGGCTGGCCGATTTGGTCCAGTGTCATGGCCCGCCAGGTCTCCTGACTTAACGCCGATGGACTTTTACCTCTGGGGTCGCATCAAAGACGAAGTATACAAAGGCGAACCACGATCACCGGCTGACCAGCAGGGGAAAGTCACTGCTTTCTGCTCGTCGCTTTCCAGATCCGAAATAAAAAGGACCGTGGAAGATACAATTCGGAGAGCCCACCTGTGCATTGCAGCAGATGGCGACGCTTCGAACGCTTTTACGCTAATGATAACCTAATCAAAGTACACAAGAAGTGTGTTGAATGTGAAGAAATCCGTAGCATGTTGAAACAAACGAATTGAAAAAAGATGAGAGCTGACAGGCGTTCGCGCATACAACTCTCTCTCACACACATACACAGGTTCATAAGGTGTAGAACACACACACAGGTGTAGAACTACGAGACCGCTGTCAGCGGTCAGAGTGAAAACAGCCGCGTACGCATCCAAAAGCAAACAAACTCACTGAGCAAAACACGAATAAAGGAAAAAGAGCGCGACCCTGAAACTGACGTGGGCAAAGCTGATACCTGGCAGCGGAACTCTTCTGTGGGTTGGGTTTGTAACCCTTTCCCCCTCGTGTGGCGTGTCAATGTAACCTCCTTTCTTCGCAGCTTTGCGCTCAAACTTAGAGCCGTCAAAAAAGAAGCGGTACCAAGTGCTCTCATTTCCACGATTTTCGGCGAATTTATTTCGGCAATTGCCATTGCATTAGGAGTGGGGTTATGCGCTATACTGAGTAAAATGACGACGGGGAACCCATTTCCGCAAAGAATACGTTACATTGCCTTGGAAAATTTCGGAGTTCAATTCAAGAAATAAACTTTCCGTCAATTAAAATGAAATAAAAATATTACAAATATGTGACAAAAGTTACTGGCATAAAAAAATCCCTTCACCGCATGTCTCTCCAGGGCCTACGTTTTTTACTATGAATTTCTATCAGGGTTGGTGGACCACCCTGTATGAAGGCTACCATGAAGAATCTCACTTCAAAGGGCATGCGACTTTTTCATTAGTGACCTTACAGATAAGTCATGACTCTCTTAGGCGGTCACGTTATGTTGTTGCATAAGAAAAAACCCCGAGAATAGGGAACACCATTTCGAAGTCGTGTTTTGGGCGCCACACTACCTCTTGTGGATTCGTTTTTCTGCCTGTTTACTGGAATAGCAGCCTCGTTTGGAGATGCCCTGTACCGCGTTTTCGAAAGCGCGTGCAGCTGCTTTCCCCCGCTAATTTCGATTGATTGCAACTGGACACAGGCATGCTGTGTCATGCCAAAGGTGCCATGTGCAGTGTTTTTGTATTTTCTTTTTAAACAAATGTTACCGCTGCTGGGAATGTAACGAGGCTTTCTTTTTATTTTGACATCTCTTGTTCTTAACAGCATAAAGCTGAATATAAAGCAGCCTTTACCGGGCTCCCCAAAGTCTGTGCGACAGCAATAATGAAGGAAGTACTAAGGAAGGAACTAACAAAGCAGAACAATCAAATAACAATAAAAAAGATCTATGATGAAAACCCCGAGACTGGGGAAGAGACGAAAAACAGACGTTGAAATTGAGAGTTTGTGTGCGTCGTCTGTTTTTCGTCTTTTCCCCAGTCTCGGGTTTTTCATCATGAAGAGGTTGTAAGAATTTTCAAAATCTTTCTTTGTCTCCTCAAAACGAAGCCAGGAAAACTGGAATCCCCGTGACTGTAGCGTGACTTTGAAATGTAAAAGAAGGAGAAGAAAAAGCAACAATAAAAAGGCACGACCTGATTGCAGGTGCGATTAAGTACCATCGTTGTGCCCAAACACTTCAGCTGTGAGCGTATCTTCCGATTCTGGCAGCAGCGTCGTACGGTTCTGAGAATAGAGTACAGCATCTCTTCAAGCACTATTCCACCACCCGATCATTTCCGTAACGGTACATCTGCACTGTAGTATTTCGGGCTCCACTTTACTGATACCAAACACTAACGTTAAACCTCACTGTGACAGTAACAACTGTCGGCACATTTATCCAAGCACAGCACGAAACCCTGTAAACAGTTTAATGCCGCACAGTATCATTAGTACCAACCACCGACACAGTAGATAAACGCCGACGTCTCATGTGAACATGACGGAAAGTTCTTTTGAGGCTCACGTACGTGTCTCCTAGTGACTTGAAGACACATGAGGCCATGTGGGTCCTCATGAGGTGAAGGTACGTGAGGCCATGAGGGCACGTGCGGATGAGGACACGTGAGGCCATGTGGGTCCTCATCAGGCGAATGTACGTGAGGCGCCGTGAGGACATGAGGGCCCTCATGAGGTTAGGGCACGTGAGGATGAGGACTCCTGAGGCCATGAGAGCCCTCATGAGGTGAGGACAAGTGGGGATGAGGACCCTCATGAGGTGAAGATACGTGAGGCCATGAGGGTCGTGAATAGCCTCATGAGGTGAAGGCATGTGAGGATGAGGATGGTGAGGCCTTTCGGGATCCCGATGCCCTGAAGTGAGGTTCGTGAGGGGAAAATTTGAAATGGAATGTAAGGGTGAGGGCGACTGAGGTTAAGTTACTGGTGAGGAAAATTTGGTGAGGGTGAGTGAGGCTGATAAAGTCCGTGCTTCGTGAGGTGAGGATGAGTGAGGCCACAGGAAAATGCCCACCTATGGTCAGGACTCTTGTAGAGGAACATCACCTCCTCTACACATCTATAGTGTACCAATCCATCATCACACCTATATGTCTAACAATGGCATCTTGGTAGCTATAGGCGAATTTTATGTCGTATTCTTATAACATTCAACTATAAAAATAATTATTTTGGGACATAAATACTGGCAGAAAGTATGACTGATACAGCGTATCAAACGTATATTGTGTTCTGATGGTTAAATATATAGGAAGAAAAGATGTGTTGACAATGCCATTCTTTGGCTGAACATGGCTACACAGTTTCTCCATCTCGCTATCAGTGATCAGGTTGCAGCAGTCGCCATTTCTGACAGCATTTAAGTTTTAAGTTAATATCTACATTATTCGAGTCAATGCTAAATTCGTGCTCTGCAACGTGAACATACTTGTACCTACAAATGCATTAAAGATGCTTAGAAGTTTTGAAGGTCTCTTCATGGTTCCTTTGAACATGCTGCGCATAAAACAAATCTGGACATAAACAAAGCATAAACTGGGCATAAAACACAAGCACATGACTGAGACCTGGTTTGGGTCAGCTCTGTCACTCACATGTGCCTCTACTGTCTCTACTGTGCCTAAGATATTTCTTGGCAGAGAAATTAACCACTGCACAACAGTGTCCCTTTATATCGAAGTTCAGGAATGAAAGTCACTTTTGTCTCCTTTTAGTGCACTCACAGACTGCAAAGTATAAGAACTCCTAGGAAAAGAGCGTCATGCTGGAGAAGAGAGTCATCACCCATCATGATTATACTTCAGCCGTTTGACAGTCACGTAGAATGGTGACCTGCCCAACTTCCCCAAGAGTATTTGGGCGATTTCATTCAGATTCAGGCAGGGCCCTAACCTTTGGGTCTCCGATTTTTTCCGTCATTTTTCAGGCGATAACCCCACCTGTGGCATGAACACTGGCGTTGGTCCCAGGTACCGAGACGACGTGGTAGGCGAGATATAAAATAAAGAGCGTCAGGGGTGAAAACAACGGCTGCGCTCCGAAGCGCTTTCTGCCCACTTTGAAGCGATCTACTCCGGCGTCTGTAACGACCACAGCCTCCAGTCTTCCACAACCTATTCACCATGTCATAGGCTCTGGGGCTGATTAATAATTCTTGTCTCCGACGAGCGAAACCTTTTGTAAAAAATCCTAGAAAAACCATCCCTACCGAATTTTACGCACTTTTCGTACCCATATGTCTGCGTCCGTGATTTTAGCAAAACAATGAGCTACAAGTTAAACGAAAGCCTAATTTTCGCTCTGTTCAACGATGTGCAGCACAATTCTCTATCCTGTTTCGTATCGATAAAATTTGCGCTGCGGCTGTCAGAGGTACGAAAATTTTGTCAAAGTTCGCGAGGCGCGTGCGTAAAAAGGCCATGATGGATTTATAAACAAAAAATTCTGGTTCACGACGAATACATTAGCTTTCTTTGGACATACAATTCATGGTTGCTAAAAGCTTGGTGACTGAGTTACAGCGCTCACAAACTGCCATACTTCGCCACGCCCGACGGACCGGCGTACTTCGCTGTCACTTGCAGTTTTCAAGCATGGGCATTCACCACAAGTTTATAAAAGCTGGTGCATGAGCCAGAATACACCTACCAGTTCATAACGAATATATATTCACTTCAGAAGCATTCCACTTTGCAAACAATAAAAAACAAAGAATTGAGGGAAAGAAACGAACAAGTCGAATGGGGTCAATACGAGCTCGTATGCGGGCTCGTAGTGTCTGATTTTTCTCTTTTTTTGTCTTGGGATGTACGCAGCACAACCTTTAAGGGAGCCCGAATAAGAAAGATGTCATTCACATGCGGCAGGACGGGGAAAAGCAAGCAGTTGTGAAGCGATTCATGACGAGATCCATAAGAGAAACGTACCACATGTTCAAAAACGACCACACGGATATAAAGCTAGGGTTGACGAAGTTTTACACACTTCGGCCGAAATGGGTTCGAGTGACACCCCATCAGTCTCAGTGTGTTTGCACGTACTGTGCCAACTTCGAACTTGTCGTTATTGCCGTGAACACAATCTCTGCACGTGATCTGTGTAAAGACAGCATTAAACTAATGTGTTTATGTGACCCACCAAGTGAAGCATGCCTGTTCCAGGAGTGCCAAGCATGCGCCGGAGCTAAAAAGTTAACAGTGAAGACTTTACAAATAAGTCCAGAAGATGAAGTTGTTCTCGCGTTGTGGGAGTCCGGCGACCTCATAAGAAAGACGATGAGCGGTCGCGCATTCGTCAAGGAGCTCCGCAAGGGGGTTGCACTCTTCATAAAGCACGACCACATTCGCAACATTCAGAGCAAGGCCATTTGGAATGAGAAATCTTTCCCGAGGCTCCGACACACTGTCCTTCACTTCGATTTTGCGGAGAACTGCACGATTAATTTGCCTTATGGAGTCCAGAGCCACTATTGGCAGAGAAGCCAAGTATCTCTCTACACGTGCGTTGCAACGGCAAAATCTTACACCGTTAGCCTGGCAACGGTAAGCGATGACCTGCGCCATGATACAGCGCACGCGCTTTTTGCGTTGAAGACAATATTGGACACCCTTGATGACATACTGCCGGTGTTCTCACACGTCATCTATGTGTCGGGCGGTGCAGCGGCGCATTTCAAAAACAAGTATCAGTTACACGAGATGTGCCGTAACACTCTGCTGACACTCTGGATATTTTCAGCGAGTGGACATGGGAAGAATGCCTGTGATGGAGTAGGGGGCTCGCTTAAACACGCAGCAAGTGTGTACAACATGCTGTCTCAAGCAACGGACGTAATTCGGTCGGCTCGGGACTTCGTTTCGGTGCTGACAGAACGAGGGCACGCAACGCATATTTTGCACCTGCCTTCAGATGAAGTGGCAGCATTCAGGGAATCGAAACAGACCGAATGGTCGTCGGTGCGGCCAGTACCCGGCCTTCGTTCATGTCACGTTTGGTACAAAGCTGACAGAAGTGCACACGAGGATGTTTCCCTTGGGAGAACAATGCGTGAAGTGATGACCACGCTTTAATGCATCTTTAAGGCACTGTTGTCTTTGAATAAAATGTGGAAAATTAAGCGCCTGTTGATCTCATTGCCATTCCTTGTTCCTCTCTTTACCGGTTTTCCTTCATTTTTCTGCAAAGTGGAATGCTTCTGAAGTGAATATATATTCGTTATGAACTGGTACGTGTATTGTGGCTCATGCACCAGCATTTATAAACTTGTGGTGAATGAACATGCTTGAAAACAGCAAGTGATGGCGAAGTACGCCGGTCCGTCGGGCGTGGCGAAGTATGGCAGTTTGTGAGCGCTGTAACTCAGTCACGAAGCTTTTAGCAACCATGAATTGTATGTCAAAAGAAAGCTAAGGCATTCCTCGTGATCCAGAATTTTTTGTTTACAAATCCATCATGGCCTTTTTACGCACGTGCCTCGCGAACTTTGACAAAATTTTCGTACCTCTGACAGCTGCGGCGCAAATTTTATCGAAACGAAACAGGATAGAGAATTGTGCTGCACATCGTTGAACAGAGCTAAAATTAGGCTTTCGTTTAACTTGTAGCTCATTGTTTTGCTAAAATCACGAACGCAGACATAGGGGTACAAAAAATGCGTAAAATTCGGTAGGGATGGCTTTTCTGAGATTTTTTACAAAAGGTTTCGCTCGTCGGAGACAAGAATTATTAATCAGCCCCAGAGCCTATGACATGGTGAATAGGTTGTGGAAGACTGGAGGCTGTGGTCGTTACAGACGCCGGAGTAGATCGCTTCAAAGTGGGCAGAAATCGCTTCGGAGCACAGCCGTTGTTTTCACCCCTGACGCTCTTGATTTTATATCTCGCCTACCAGGTCGTCTCGGTACCTGGGACCAACGCCAATGTTCATGTAACAGGTGGGGCTATCCCATAAAAAATTACGGAAAAAATCGGAGACCCAAAGGTTAGGGCCCTGCCTGAATCTGAATGAAATCGCCCATTTGTTGCTTAGACGCAACATTTACTACTTACCACATTTGCACTGACAAAGCATATGTAAATCTGCTGTTTTATTTCTGCTTTATGCTCATTAAGTAACAATCCTTCGAGTGCCAGCATCTACAGCTGCATCTTCCATCATGTAAAGTGCGATCATCAACAAACGTAGGAAGGCAAAAGATGCACGAAGCGGTATGGAAATGTTTATTGAAGTACCTCAAGTTGCGAGCTATTGATATGTCGAACAAAGACTGTCCTTCTGGACCCAGAAGAAACTAAACTCTGGTGGCTAAAACCACCAACAAACTCCGAAGACCATTGTTGAAGACCATTTTATGAACTTTTCCAGGCTATGGTTTTACAGATAGAAGGAGACATACTCACATGGGCATCACAGACGTTACTCAGGTGGATGCTTGGTGTTGACCTTCCTGAAGAACGCAAGTTGGGCAGGTCACCATTCTACGTGACTGTCAAACGGCTGAAGTATAATCATGATGGGTGATGACTCTCTTCTCCAGCATGACGCTCTTTTCTTAGGAGTTCTTATACTTTGCAGTCTGTGAGTGCACTAAAAGGAGACAAAAGTGACTTTCATTCCTGAACTTCGATATAAAGGGACACTGTTGTGCAGTGGTTAATTACACGCTGTTCAACTACTGTATGGCTGCTAAAAATTAAACAGAAATATTTGCAGGACTGTAGATAGCTAGATAAGTATTCCCTTTCTACCATGATGGGGGCAGAACACCAGAAAAAAAATAGTTTTTTTTAACGAGTTGACGGGTTGATGATGATGATCGCAAAATTTAAAAAATGGTGCCGTAAAGCATGACAAAGTCATGCTGGCTACCCTAGAACACCTACACACAGTTGGTTAAAAAAGGAAAAATGCACACATAAAGGAGAAACGAGAAGTGAAAAAATAGACAGGAGACGGAAGTTTCACTGTTTGTTTTATCGTGTTAGTGCTGCGAAGCAACTGTGGCTTGTCATGTATGCACGATTGTCGTCGTTTGCCTGGGCCGAGGAAATAACGAGGACAACGAAGAAAGGGCACGAGGGTGGGGTGCCACGTGATATCACCACTGATCTCGTTGTTACATCTTGTATCAGTATGCATCTTGGGCCGACTTCAGGGGGATCTGTGCTGACATTCATCTGAAAAGTCTCGGAAAACCGTGGAAAACCTCAGACAGCACAGCCAGTGGTAGGATTCGAACCCACAACCTTGGCTGCCAGCAACGAACAAGATGCCCTAACCTGCTCAGCCATAGTACAGTTTATGTCACACTTATTTTGTATAAATTAACCCACTGACCTCTACTATGCTCTTATCCTGAGGGTCATTAAATGAATAAATAATAACCTCTCTCTGAATAATAATATGCGATAAATAATAACAATAATAAATAGCAGTCTCCCACTCGTTCCTGCTATCCTCTCTCCATCTGTCCACGTCTTTACACCGCTCATAGCCACAGCTGGTTCACGGCACTAACATAGATTGGAAAAAAAACTTCAAAAATTGTCCAAAGTGTTTCTAATAGTACGGTGTTCCCCTCATGTCATGACATAATGAAGCATAAGTGAAGGATATAAGGGGACTACCACTCATAACAGCAAATGTGCAACCAGAGGTGTTGGTATGGACGCACGAGGGACCAAAATTTGCTGAAATAATGGAATTATTTCACTGATGCCTGAGACATATGGAACATGTAGGACATGTTTATTCAAGTTAGTTTACTTCTGTAACATTCTTTTGTGAATCAAATTCCACGGGCAATCACATTCAGTGACGAATGCTCTCAGTGTTTAATAATTTATTGTGCAATACAGAAAATTAACATATACAATGCCTGGGACGGTTATCCCATGCCGCATGTCTCTACAAAAAGCCTTTTTCCAGGAATATCCACAGAGGTGTGAAGCTCACAACTTCCTTGTGGCACTTCCTTAACGGTTTTAACTCGTCTAGTGGTGCAATTCTGCATTAAACTTATCATAAATGTGACTTGCGACATAACCAAGAGTGCCACGTCGTTTTCCTCTTATTTCACAGCAATTATTGCAGCATAAAATGAGCGTAAAGAGATGAGGAAGTAACCTATTCCTGCAATTCCTACACCGGGCAAGCATGTCGAGGCAGGAAAAGGGTGCTGTGTGCAGTTAAATAGAGGAAGAAAGAGGGCGCATGGAGGAGAGTGATGCTACTTTCCAATATCTGGGGGCTTTAAAGCGAATTAGGCATTACCAACTTACTGTTGAACCTCGATGAGAAAAGGTCACCTGGTCCAGTTCCAATCCCAGATGCATTCCTTAAACGATACTTGGAATGGACTGCTAAGTATTTATGCATTATATACCAATAGGGTTGTCAATTGGGATATCGCGAATCCCGGCCAATTTTCAACGTCCCGAAGTCCTGGGATTTTGTGAGAGCAGTGGAGAGCTGGGATTAGGGTGCAACAGCGCCTGTGTGTCCTTCTTTGTTCACGTCGTGTCTCGCATCATCATGCCTCAAGTCACAGACCAACACGCAATTGCATCTTTTTGCACCCCTGCGCTGATGTCGTACAAGAAACCATGCATACAGACACATCTAATCATCAGGCATAGACCAGGGAGTACTCTCAGTTTACTCAACAACGTTCATTGCGTTGCAGGTAGTGGGTCGGGTGCGGGTGAGCTTTTGGAAAAAAAAGTCCGGACTGCGGGCGGATGCGGCGGGTCACAATTTGTAACGGGACGCCGGTTGCTTGTCGGGTGCAGGTTTGCACCTCCAAGTATGGGTCGGATGTGGATCAGATAATTCTGCAACAACAAACAACGTTGGGCTAGTTGGTAAGGATACAGCATGGTGGAAAAGCGCACAGAAGACACGGACAAAAAGGGAGACGACACCACTTGCGCTACTCACAACTCTATATTTAATCAAAAGACACAAAAACACAAAAACACGCACATCGCAACGCCCCTTACGGCAGCAACAGCTTCAGTCAGGGTCATCCCAAACAGCGATAAGAGGCCTCCACCCGCTGCTATCAAGGAAGAAAATCTCCCTCTCCGATAATGTTACCGATGCCTGACTCACACACTTAACGCCCATCTTACTGATAGCATAGGCCTCTACTAATTCTCTAGTCAAGGCATTAGAGGACACCGCAACAACTACAGTGTCTTGAAAAATCGGGTTGCACACACATCTACTGCAATGCAACGCAAGATGACCAGAGGGTGTGCCTCCCAAGGATGAAGCATGCTCTCTGAGCCTTATATTGACGCACCGACCCGTCTGGCCTATATAACATCGACCACATGAGAGGGGGATACTGTAGATCACACCCAGCCGACAGGACACAAAAGGCTTAACATGCTTGACATCACATATAGGCTTGCGTGCCGGAGACTTGACAATCGCCGATAACTTGCTCAGCTTAAAGGGGGCTGAAAACAGCACATTAACACCAAAACGCTCCCCAACCTTCTTTAGGTTATGAGACAGAGAGTGAACATACGGGACGACAAGGAACTTCTTGCGCCTAGACTCTCCCTCCTGGTCAGTAACAGTTTGACACTTAAACCCCCTCAGTAACTTGTCACAAACACTCTGGAGCAAAGACACTGGGTATCCGTTCTGAAGAATGCGGTCACACTGCTGAGTGTACGCCTCAGCAACCTTGTGCAAACATGACTTATTAAGAGCTGCAACAATACAAGACCTAACAATTCCTCTTTTTACGATCTTAGAGTGCCCTGATTCAAAAGGCAGCAACGCCTTTTTCGACCTTGGGGAAAAACCCCAGCACAGGTGATCCTTACTAGACCACAACCTAAGATCTAAAAACCTGAGGACCCCTTCTACAGCAACTTCGCTCGTGAACTTCATGCCAACACCGAAGCGATGAAACACATCTGTCACCTGCCGAGCCCTATCCTCACAGACGTGCACCTCCCCCAAAGCATCAAGCGGCAAAAGCACTAAATAGTCATCCACATACCTGAAAGCCCGTTTTACCCCCACCACTGTGGGCAGCACACCCGACACTTGAGAGTCAACCTCAGTTAGAAAAACGTCACTCAGTACAGGCGCAACTGAAGAGCCGATGCAAATTCCCTTCTTTTGCACATAGAAGCCTGCCCCATCCGTAACAATCGTAGACGAAAGATAGCACTTCAACAGCTCCAAGAAACCGTCAACGGTAGTGCCACAGCTGTTTTGGAACTTCACACTCCCATGTGCCTCAATGCGACCCCTGGTGATCCTGAAGAGCGGTTCATGAGGTATTGAATAATAAAGATCTTCGATGTCAATAGACATTAGGCTCACTCCTCCTTTCTCAAAGGCCCGTATACCTTCAATGACCTCACTTGAGCCACGAACCAAGAACGGGTCCGGGAGGTCGACCTCTGAGAGATGACGCTGTAAGTACCGAGATACCACCTCCTGCCAGGTGCTCCTCTCCGACACGATAGACCTCAAAGGACACCCTGGTTTATGCGTCTTGGCCGAGAAGAAAATCTCCAGAGACAACTTAGGCCGTTTTTTGATACCATTAACAAGCGCCTTAAGCTCCATTCCATCACAAAGGCCGAGCATCCTGGTGCGCATCTTTTTGACCGTCGAGGCCTGTACATCTTTAAAATTCTTCTCAAGCGCCAGAACCTTCCGGTCTTGAAAAGAGGACTCAGACATAACCACGAATCCTCCTTCTTTGTCGGATGTGAGTAAGGCCAAGTTCGAAGTTCTAACAAAGTGAGTCACTCCCTGAATGTCGACACTTTTTCTGTTACTGGTTGATGACCTTTCCAACGCGTGTACTCCCTCCTGTACACACCGATCGGAAATGTTCTCCTCAGTCCGTCTGGCAATAGAGCGCACCCACGTGAGAGCCTCCGGAGCCTGAACCCTCGGAGGAACACAGAACTTCGGACCCCTCTCAAGGACACCTCTGACAGAGGACGGGACATCCACATCTCCTAAGACAACCAAACGATTGCCCTGACGACACCGGACCGGAAGGTTCTGGCGCTTGAGAAGAATTTTAAAGATGTACAGGCCTCGACGGTCAAAAAGATGCGCACCAGGATGCTCGGCCTTTGTGATGGAATGGAGCTTAAGGCGCTTGTTAATGGTATCAAAAAACGGCCTAAGTTGTCTCTGGAGATTTTCTTCTCGGCCAAGACGCATAAACCAGGGTGTCCTTTGAGGTCTATCGTGTCGGAGAGGAGCACCTGGCAGGAGGTGGTATCTCGGTACTTACAGCGTCATCTCTCAGAGGTCGACCTCCCGGACCCGTTCTTGGTTCGTGGCTCAAGTGAGGTCATTGAAGGTATACGGGCCTTTGAGAAAGGAGGAGTGAGCCTAATGTCTATTGACATCGAAGATCTTTATTATTCAATACCTCATGAACCGCTCTTCAGGATCACCAGGGGTCGCATTGAGGCACATGGGAGTGTGAAGTTCCAAAACAGCTGTGGCACTACCGTTGACGGTTTCTTGGAGCTGTTGAAGTGCTATCTTTCGTCTACGATTGTTACGGATGGGGCAGGCTTCTATGTGCAAAAGAAGGGAATTTGCATCGGCTCTTCAGTTGCGCCTGTACTGAGTGACGTTTTTCTAACTGAGGTTGACTCTCAAGTGTCGGGTGTGCTGCCCACAGTGGTGGGGGTAAAACGGGCTTTCAGGTATGTGGATGACTATTTAGTGCTTTTGCCGCTTGATGCTTTGGGGGAGGTGCACGTCTGTGAGGATAGGGCTCGGCAGGTGACAGATGTGTTTCATCGCTTCGGTGTTGGCCTGAAGTTCACGAGCGAAGTTGCTGTAGAAGGGGTCCTCAGGTTTTTAGATCTTAGGTTGTGGTCTAGTAAGGATCACCTGTGCTGGGGTTTTTCCCCAAGGTCGAAAAAGGCGTTGCTGCCTTTTGAATCAGGGCACTCTAAGATCGTAAAAAGAGGAATTGTTAGGTCTTGTATTGTTGCAGCTCTTAATAAGTCATGTTTGCACAAGGTTGCTGAGGCGTACACTCAGCAGTGTGACCGCATTCTTCAGAACGGATACCCAGTGTCTTTGCTCCAGAGTGTTTGTGACAAGTTACTGAGGGGGTTTAAGTGTCAAACTGTTACTGACCAGGAGGGAGAGTCTAGGCGCAAGAAGTTCCTTGTCGTCCCGTATGTTCACTCTCTGTCTCATAACCTAAAGAAGGTTGGGGAGCGTTTTGGTGTTAATGTGCTGTTTTCAGCCCCCTTTAAGCTGAGCAAGTTATCGGCGATTGTCAAGTCTCCGGCACGGAAGCCTATATGTGATGTCAAGCATGTTAAGCCTTTTGTGTCCTGTCGGCTGGGTGTGATCTACAGTATCCCCCTCTCATGTGGTCGATGTTATATAGGCCAGACGGGTCGGTGCGTCAATATAAGGCTCAGAGAGCATGCTTCATCCTTGGGAGGCACACCCTCTGGTCATCTTGCGTTGCATTGCAGTAGATGTGTGTGCAACCCGATTTTTCAAGACACTGTAGTTGTTGCGGTGTCCTCTAATGCCTTGACTAGAGAATTAGTAGAGGCCTATGCTATCAGTAAGATGGGCGTTAAGTGTGTGAGTCAGGCATCGGTAACATTATCGGAGAGGGAGATTTTCTTCCTTGATAGCAGCGGGTGGAGGCCTCTTATCGCTGTTTGGGATGACCCTGACTGAAGCTGTTGCTGCCGTAAGGGGCGTTGCGATGTGCGTGTTTTTGTGTTTTTGTGTCTTTTGATTAAATATAGAGTTGTGAGTAGCGCAAGTGGTGTCGTCTCCCTTTTTGTCCGTGTCTTCTGTGCGCTTTTCCACCATGCTGTGTCAGATAATTCTGACCCACACAGGACTATACTTGGAAGCACCATCTGAACTCGTCAAAATCCCAAAACCTTCTCCCAGGATTCCAGGATTGACAGCAATCCCGAAAATCCTGAAATCCAACGACTGCAAAAGTGGCTCAGGAATGACAACCCTATATATAGGGAGTGACTTTTTCGGGTTAAATGCCTTTCTCAGATTCAGGGAGTAAAAATTGAGCGCTATTTTTAAATCTGTAATTGGTTGAGAAATCGGGTGATAATTGTGCCTTCGGGGGTTATCGGGTGTTTTTGTTTCTCCTCTTGTCTATTAAGTCCTTTACTAATCTCTGTTTTTTGTTTTGGTTTTCTTTATTTATTTATTTTTGGCGAGATCGTGACCTTCCAGCGGTAGTCCCCAAATGCACAGACAGTGTTGACACACATGGGTGTATTGCAGGGAACGTAAGTGACCCATTCTTACATGTGTTACACGTGGCGACCTTTGTTCATCTTCAGTGAAGACATCACTTGGGGATTTCATAGTGACTGGAATTCGGGGAGAAATCAGGTTTAACCCGAATTGGTCGGAGGTCAGGTCGGGGGGGAATAACCAGGCAGAATCTGGTTTAACCCTAAAAAGTCACTCCCTACCTATATACCAAACACCCTTGCACAAAAAAATGCTTACTTCAAGAATTACTAATCGGGAAAGGATACCAATTAATTTATAATTTGGGGCTTTACGTCGCAAGACAACTGCGATGATGTGCAATGCCACAGTGGTCAGGTCTGTGGGTTAATTTTGCCCACCTCGGGTGGGTTCTTTAATGTGTGCCAAAAGCTCGACATGCGGCACGCCACATTTAACGTTCTTTGCAGAAGCCGGCGTGTCTGAGTGAATAGTACCCTTCCACCAAATTGCCACCGTCCTCAGCCAGATTGGAACAAGCAATTTTTGGATCAGCAGCTGGACACGCTACCAACTACGCCACCGAGGGCGTCTGAGAACGATACCCCTCCATCAATCTGGTTGTCAAACTATAGAAATTATCGCCCAAATTAATTCACATCACAATCCTACAAGCTTCTGGAACATATTATTTGTAACAGGTTAATCCTAGAAGAACTTAATATTTTACAACCTAATCAGCACAGATTTCGTAAAGGTCAACAGCCACTCAACTATTCCAGATAGCTTATGAGTTTATTTCAACAATGCATAAATGAAGTCAGATGAACATTATTTTTCTTGATTTCTGAAAAACCTTCGATATGGTGCCTCGCAGTTTGTTATTAACTGAAGGGACAGTCACATCCAGAAACTCATCCATGAGACAGATATCACAATGTTTGTCATCGGCCGACAATCTACCTGTCTAATTTTTCCATCCGAAAAGTGCTGCGATTAAAAATACACAAATTTTAAACATCATTACTGCTTCCGCAGCTGCAGTGGCTAAGGCAGCAATGACATCAGCCTAATGTCACCCTCTAGAACGAGGAATGAGGGGGCGGCACTCAGAGGAGAAAGGCTCTGTCCAGATGCCCACGGCATCCAATAAATTTCCGGAACAGCGGATGTCATTCCTGTTACCTTGATGTCATTCATACCTCCATGTGATACAGTACACTGACGCCGCATGTGCACGTTGTACAGAACGCAAATTTATTGCCTTTTCTGGACGAAATGAAGCATGGAAAATCAGTTGTGTAGGACTTGAGGAACACTCGCAGGTAATTCTTATTCTGGTTGGAAAGCGTCATCGGCGGAAACGAAACTAGAGTGCAAGACTGGACTAACGATAGCATGTCTTCTCGAGAGACACAGCCAGAATGAAGCACATGACCTCCTTGAGCCATGGATGGTCGTGTGGTTCGCTGCTGACTTCATTTCCCCCCCTCATTGGGAATTTGTCACCCAGCCTTGCGCAAAACATGTGTGCCGAGCTTTCTAATTCTACGGGAATACGTCAGGGCAACCTTTAAAGGAAAATGGCAGAAAAAAAACAAAAGAAAAACAAGAACAAACAACAATTTTCCGGGAGACTGCAGGGCTTGTCTGTACAATCGTGAGACTGAGCGAAATTCGGGAGTCTCCCGGATAATCTGGGAGATTTGGCAGGTACATGGCACGAACTGGATCTTCCATACTGACGATGGCTTCTTTCAATCAGTTCTTCCAAATGTTGTCATTTTCCATTTTCTCATTCTAGACTGTCCTTAATATTCATCAATATCAAGTTGGTCTTTAGCTTCAGTTAGGCAGTGACCAAATAACTCAGGATGCCGAAGTGAAGGCCCACTGGCTACAGGCGGCCCTCGTAGTGTACCACAGACACGAATGAGTTTGGCACCCCTAGTCCAACACTTACAAATATTTAGGTCTTTATCTCTCCACTAATCTTTCCTGGTATGACCATATCTGCACTGCTGTAAACAATGCCAACTGGAAGCAGGGTGCGCCTCTCTGTGTCAGACTTCTCGCATACAGTAAACCCCCGATAACTCGAAGTCGTAAAAACCGGGAAAAATTTCGAGATAAGCGGAGTTTCGAGTTAAGCGAACAACGAAAATTACGTTGCCACGATGTTACCACAATGCAATATGTTATGAAACGTAAAAAAAAAAGCGTTCCTACAGTAATAGGGCTCCTGAACAATTCCGCAGCCATTTATTTTTTAACATCATCTTAGACAGAATAACTCCGTAATAGCAACTGCTTAGCATTCGCGTCTGGGAACAAGAAAGAATCTTCAATGCAACGCATGAGACGCTCCTCCCGGCACGTCACTACCGTGGGCACTCTCGACCATTCCAGTATCACTCAGTTCTCCGCTACTGGAACATCGCCGTCGTAAAGCGCATAGTGCTCGAAGTTCAAATCCTCTAAGTCACTCCCCCCACAACATGCGAGGCGTATCACGTCGTTGCACAGTTCATCACAGTCACTGAACTAGTTTGCTGGCTCCGGTACGGCGGTGGAAGACCACAAACCCGCATGAACGAAACAGTTCACGATAATGGCTTCATGAACTTGCTGCCAGGCCTTTGATAAGTGCCACCTCCCGCTCCAAAGTCAGGAACTTCCACGTGCGTTGTTCAGCCATCACGCCGCGAAGAACGAAACGAAACGAGACGCGAGACGCTCGGACGAACGAAATTGCAAAATTCCCATATCGGACCCCCCTCCTGAGAACAAGGCTAACCGGAAGTCGCGCGTCGCTAGTAATAAATTGCGCTGTAATTTGCAAATTCTTTAGTGAGGTTAGGTTAGTTAGTCCTGCAGTTGTTCGAGACTGTGCTCACTTCCGTCTAAGCCTCGTTCCCAGGGTTAGATCGGAGGGTGTCCAATGTGGGATATCTGGTTCACTCCTCGGACGAATGCAGAGGAGGAGGAGGAGGATTGACGTTGGGTGGAAAGGGGAGTGCGGTCTGCCTGCCACAGCTAGCGGCGCGTGAGTCACTAGGACTGAAAGGCTTTGACCTTGACCTAGCCTGGGGGACCGAAGAATGCACGTCATCAGCCGTAGGTACGCTGACCTACCAGTGATGGAATTTCGAGATATCCGTACTCCGGCAAAAAAAAGCTTCCGACTTAAAAGGGCCCAAATACATAAGAAGCATTGGGACAAGGATCGGGACGCAAAAAAACTTCGAGATAACCGATATTTCGAGATAAGCGAGTTCGAGTTAACGAGGGTTTACTGTATATAACTTTAATCAGGCACACACTTTAATATGTTTCTAGCATCTGGGACCCTGTCAATGTTATCTTGTTTATCAACAGGAATCTGTCCGAAACCGTGCCACTCGCTTTCTTTTATCAATTATTCCTGCCGTTCAGGTATCATTTTTGTTAAATCCGTGCTCAACTTACCTATTCTTTCATTCCACAGAAAATGTTATGCCTTTTTCACAACTTCTACTATAATCCTTCCACCAATCCTTCTTTCTTGGTCCTGGCTCACTACATATCTCCCCTATACAGGGTGCTCCACCAACCATGATAGAAATTCATAGTAAAAAACGTAGGCCCCGGAGAGACATGAGGTCAAGGGATTTTTTTTCTGCCAATAACTTTTGCCACATATTGGTAACATTTTTATTTCATTTCATTTGACTGAAAGTTAATTTCTTGAATTGAACTCTTTTTTTGACGGCTCGTAGTTTGAGCGCAAAACTACGAAGAAAGGAGGTTACATTGACACGCGACACGAGAGGGGAGAGGGTTACAAGCCTTACCCACGGAACAAACACGGGCGGTGAGTGCGGGAATCAGAGCTATTTTATCAAAAATGAGGTCACCCGACGGCTTGTAACCCTTTCCCCTCTCGTGCAGCGTGTCAATGTAACCTCCTTTCTTTGCAGTTTTGCGCTCAAACTACGAGCCGTCAAAAAAGAGGCGGAGCCAAGGGCTCATTTCCACGGATTTTCGGCAAATTTATTTCGGCAATTGCCATTGCATTACGAGTGGGATTATGGGCTATACTGAGTAAAATGACCATGGGGAACACATTTCAGCAAAGAAAACGTTAGGTTGGTTTGAGAAATTTCAAAGTTCAATTCAAGAAATTAACTTTCCGTCAAATGAAATGAAATAAAAATATGTGGCAAAAGTTATTGGCAGAAAAAAATCCCTTGACCGCATGTCTCTCCGGGGCCTACGTTTTTTACTATGAATTTCTATCATGGTTGGTGGACCACCCTGTATATATATCTGTATATCCCCTGTATATCTCCCCTAGGACCAATCATCCCTGTAAAATTGACCATATTGCTTGTTGCTCATATTGTGATCTATTTTGCATACTCACTACTATTTTGACCGGAATGACACTTCTCAATCGCACGTTCCCATACCGAACGTTTTAGTTTTTTGTGCCATCGGTTGGAGACATATATTATGTTATGGGCATCTCTAAGATGTCTTTTTATTATTTTTATGATTCTTTATATCCCTATGGTGGTGCATACCTACTGGCCCCCCAAGTAACACCGTGGTTTTGTGTAACACTGTAACATTTGTGGTTTCAGTATCAGCTTGCTTGCATGGCAAAATTTAGCGATTTTTATCTGAAAGTACATGCTGGTTTCAGTATATAAAAAAAATGAGGGTGAACTTACGTAATGACTTGCTCCAATTTTGCTATCTGCAATTTCTCCAAAAATGTCAAATTAATTAACTAATTTTAGCTAATTTGTTGTCCATTAGTTACATATGCTTTGTGACGGGATGTCCCCTTTTGTTTAACCCATGTGTGAAACCCGCATATGGCTAGCGCCCACAGTTTTATTATAAAAATACTGTAAAGGATACAAGAAAATGCATCTTAATTGTATAATAGAGGAACCTTGTGATTTCTTTACCTTCCTGAGGTTGTCCACCTGCAGGCCTTCAGGTCGGATGGAAGCCTCTGATCTTTTACAGCCCTGTATAGATCCTCCTGTACCACATCCTGCTGGCAATAATGAACAATAGCAGAGATTACACATATTGCAGAACAGGCTGTAATCAGGCATACAATATCATAAAATATGAGAGAATGTGATAAAACATGCGATAAAATATATCATTCAAAATTTCAGATGCGACATCTGTCATCCGTGGATTAACCTGGTGAGCACCAATACAGAAAGGCGATATCTAACCATATCGTAACACAGGATTTTCTGGATATTGATGAAATGGAGGGAAAGCCACAACAGAGAACAATGGGGAGCTCCCACTATTTTGAACTGAGTAGATTACTGGACATACTAGACTAAAAACACATGTTCTTTTGTACAACACAAAATATCTGTGGCACCAAGGCCTTTTCTCTCTACTTAGTCAAATACACAAATTATTGCTTGCTGGAGGTGCTCTCTGTGTAGATTAATATGCCTCAAGCAGTGTATGCTTAATTATTTGTGTTATTTGCTAAAATATGTACATTGCTGACACGCATTACAGGGGGAGGGGGTTACAAACACAAAAGGTGAGACGGCCACTGTTATGTACCTTCTGTTTTTGACAAAAAAAAAAACGGTTACTTTACAAAATTTCCAAATTCAATTTACCCCAACAAAAAATTGGCCAGAGTGCCTGTAAGTCATGGCAAAAGCTTGCTGAAGATAAGTACTGTTGAACCCATAATACTAAGGAAAGTAAATTTTTTTAAGGAGACTAGAAGGCCACCTAAAGGTTGTTCTGTTTCTGACACACTATGAAAATATGTTGCTTGACAACTAACAGAAATAACTTCTCTGTGCAAGATATTTTTCTTAGAAAAAAAAAAGCACCAGAAACATGTGCATTCCCACTCAACTCGTTCTGCAAAGTGAAACAATGGTGAGGAAAAACATCACTGTTGGTGTCACTATGCAGTTTTCCAACTGGTCATAAATAGTTGCAATATGGCAGTTGTCGGAAAAGCCAGGCAGTGGCAAGATTTGAACCACGCATCTCTCGGTTACCGACCAAGCGCCTTGACCAATTAGACCACACTGACATCCGTTTTCTGACCAGTTGCCAACGGGCCTTATTTGACAGGCTGGCCATGCATTCGCTCTTACATCCTCTCTCACAGTTCTCCTTTCACACGTACATACATACAACACAAGCACGAAGCATGGCATCTGGTGAACATGATGGAAACTTGGAAAGTAATTGTTCCTAGGCTGAGACATACAAAGGAACAAACACTACACAAACCTCAAGCTGCCTGGGGACATGAATAGTTGCAATATGGCTATATTTGCATTCCAATCGGGGTCGTCACTTTCTGCTTTTTATTTTTTCGTTTCTCTACTACTTCTTTAAACCAATCAGCACTCTGTAATGTAATGACAAAGCGACAACGGCAGCTAGTTGCAGGCATTGCCACCGTTGTGCATGGCCGCAATTTTTAAAATCTAATTCTGCAATATTTATGCACCTTGTCAAATGAATCACTCCACATAGTGCATTTTAATAGGCATTCTAATGCACGTTAATGGCTTTGTTTAAAAAGGGCAGTGAGTGCAGTTCTTTCTGTGCCTCTGTTTAGACTTTCATGGCATGTTAGGTGATGCAACCTGCATGAACGGATGCTGCATTACGTAGTGAAAACCACTTATAGTTACCCTGTTACCAGCATTGGAAGCCGCTGTAAGGGGGTAGGATATGAAAAGACAAACACGTAGACATTGGGAATGGCTACAACTGAGTATTCCTGCACCACGTATAATAACTGCTATTCAGTACCAACAATGGTTTTATGTAAATGTTACGTGAATTCAATGAATAAATTGGTGGAGCAACCTGCACACTGCACAGCAGCATGCTGCTCAGACTGAATTCTAAGTCCTAAGCGGACTTTGCAGGGAAGTAATGGCAACATTTGTACAAACTGAGTAAAATCCACAGAGAACGGCCAAGGATTCATGCCAGGAATTAAACCTGGCTCACCCCATCTGCTATGGTGTGGAGGAGTGTCATCTTATGCAAAAATTGTGCTAGGAACCTTATCACAAAGAACTTCCCCTAGCACAGTTTTGCAAGTGCTTTAAGCATGCCATGCTGGCATTATCTTAATTGTCTTCAAACACACTGTCGAAGCTGCGCTAAAGGAAGTTCCATATGACAAGTTCCCTAGCCCAGTTTTTGTACAAACGGGCCCTGGAATCATTCCTGAAGTTCCTTAGAGAGAGACTCTGCAAGAATCTGGAAAAATTAGGTGAACCTCATACCACACACAAGCCTCCCCCCTTGATACCAAATTCAGTCCCAGTATTAATTTTGCACTGCAGTGGCTCATCTGAAGGAGGATACTGTGATGTCACCCTCTTCATGACTGCGGTAGCATCTACTTCAAGTATTGCACTCTCCCTCACATTTGGAACAAAACAAAAGAATGCTCCACGTAGTCGCTGCTACCATGACATATGTTTCCGAAACCACTCATGAAACGTGTTGACCTGACCATTACAGTGTCAATTTGACCATGATAAAAGCTAACTTGAGAGAAAGTAGCTTTCTTCCAAACCACTAGCAGCACAAAAGAAGCAGTGCTGGGAAAAGGGGCCCAGTGACGGCAGTCAAGTGTTACTTTGAGAAACCTCTTGCATCAGAATGGCGGAGCATCCACGTTCATAATAAATTGTAATAAATTCATTATAACAAAGTCTGCTGTGCTTCAATCAACTCCTGAGGAGCTATTCTCATCAAAGTAAGCTACCTGCTTACTTTCTTTGCAAGGAGGTTATTGGTCGCCGAATAAAGAAGGCGTGAACAATGGGAATGTCATTGGGAATGGTTTTCACGCGCCGTTTGCCAATAGTCGAGCAATTTGATCGTCCAGCCTTGCTGCTGTGTCTGTGTTTTCACGATACGATCATCGCGATACCGCCCTTCCCGCCCTTAAATTGTCTCCCCGGAAACGGAAGACTACAACTTGAAACAGAAGGTTGGAGGAATGCGGAGAAAAGTGGACATGACAAGTTCACTTGCTTGATAGTAATATGTAAAAAACTTCCACGGGATAAAAAAAGGAAAACAATCTTGTGTAGCGATCGCGTTGTGAGCGAGATAGCGAACAAGTAAACAGTGGGGTGGCGCTCGTGCGTGCCCAAGATTTTGAAAAGGCGGAGTGGCGCGAAAAGATTACTATTACCCCTACAGTTTCTTATGTCATTTCTTGTTTACGCGCAACGCCTCTGCGGCGCCATTTGTTATTAAGTGACACTGATTTCCTTGTCTTCGCCTTGCATTCGTATCTTACGTTGTCCAAAACCCCGACAACGCTCCCCCCCCCCATGTAATGAGTCGTGTGAGAAAGTAGCACGAAACGACCACTACATTATTCTTAATTCTGTCTGTGTACGGAACAGACTCTTGCTAGTTTAATGATAGACGTCATCACTTCAATCGTCGATATGACGAACGACTCTGCATCGGTGAGCGGTGCATTGTGGTGAAGCACGAACCACGGCAATGAGCATGGATCGTCCGATCATTCTTCCAACGAAATGCAAATATTTATGCACTATGCGCCATTTCCGCCGTCGTGGAAACGTATTTGGAGTCAAATAAAAGTCATAGTCCGAGGCATGTACGCCATTTTCATCGTTACCGCCGTCCCCGTTTAAAGTAATCACCCTCTTTTCGGTGCTTACTTTTCAGTGCAAAAAGTAAGATACTACGTCACTGCCTACGTCAAAATGACGTACGTCTTAACATGATCCCGTGAGCTAGGGAACTAGGGACAGCGAGGGGACAACTTCGAAGGGCAATGTTCTTCATAGAAGCACAGTATTGGGTGTGGCACCACTTTTTGACTGTAAAAAAGACAGCGGCGGCAGCAGCCCGGCATCAAACATGTCACGTCAAAATTGTCAGAGCTCCGTCCATGCGGGATATTCCATAGCAACTATAATATCAGGACGTCATAATTATTCATGCACGTTTAAACCGACGTACTATTGTTTCTCCTTTTTTCCCATACAACCTATTTAAATCCGGTACACAGCGCCACTGTAGGTCTAAGCTATGATGCTCTACACGCTGTGTATGCCCTGGGGATAAATGTCCCTAGAAATGGGCAGAGCGTTCAGGCGGAGCTTGTCGCGGTGGCTCAGCCCAACAGCTAGTGACGTGTAAAGTATGCAGGTAGCTTACTTTGATGAGAATAGCTCCCCTGGTCACCGTCCTACTCCTTTCCCTCTTCACAACAGAAAAATACAGTGAAACCTAACTACGTAGGAGAGCCGCGGTGCAGTGAAACATACCCTATTGGGGAGGCATACGATCTATGACATGCAAGGCTACGACCTATGTGAGGACCCGAATAGCATACGCCGCACCCAAATGCAGCGCAGGAGTGAGCACACTTGAATACAGATTTAAATATCAAATTTGACATTGAAAGTGCGCATGTAACGAAACGACACACTTGACACAGCAATTTGAGCATTAGAATCTCCTCTTTTCGCAGCCTGTTCACATTTCTATCGACATAGCCTTCCTTACAGCTTAATTTCATATCTGCGCGAGAGTGCAAAGTCCGTTTTACCCAGTCACCTCAAAGTCAGAAAGTGCACTGTTACTCAAATCACTCACTGTCAGGTTTGACTTCGCACATTCACTTCCACTGGGAATGCTGGCAAAGAGTATCTATGGTCTCGCGTTTCACCGAAGCAAGGAAGTTCCTAGAAGGGTTGTGACAGCTTGTCATGTACCCAAATTGTAGTTTAAGAAACTAGGAAGTATGACTCAGAGTTCTCACATTTCTGCAACACAAGTACGAGATACTGCAACTTTTATATAGCACTTCAACGCACAAAACTTCGCGCACATTACAAGACGCCATTGTCAGCACGGCGGTTGGATTGGATAGTGGATTGTAACCACGGCGTGATTGTAACTACAGTCACATCCATCCAGAGAACATCTGATACACTGTTGCCTGCGTTAAGTCATGTTGGTTTCCGTCTTTACCAATTTTCTAACTTATCCTGTCTTCTTCAAAGCACCCGGCTACAGTGGCCTAGAATATTCTGGGTCACTCTAACCCGGCATTGGATAGTAAGAACGTACCAACGCAAAGTAAATATGTAGGCCTGACCACTATTGGATGCGGCATTTTTATGGATTTTAAAGCGAGAACATTTTAGGCGATGGGTTGAAAATTATGCGTTTGCAGACTCCTTCTTATAAAGACAGTCCAGCACAGACAGAGTGGTTCCGAAACCACGGAAATTTGATTCACGAGAAACGCACCTGTGAAAATTTCATTCTACGAACAACAGCGTAGTGTAGCCGCCATCGAAGACTGACAGCGTTCGACTCCTTTATCTTATATCTTTTACCTTTATCCTTTACCCCGAAAAATCAATCAAGAAAAACACCACTTTGACAATTGACCGAACAGACCAATGGGTAAGGCTCACGGGCGTAACGAGAAGGGGCCGGGTGGGGGGGGGGGCACCATGCCCCCTTTTATTCACTATTTATTCATAAGTCATCAAAAAAAATTATCAGTTGTCATGTAATATGAACCTCTAAACACCCACACAGTCCGCAGTGTTCGTCTCCAGGAAATAGCTGAGGCAGTTACGCGCTCCCCCCCCCCCAGAAGCATTTTTATTTATCTATTTATTTACCCTCAGGGCTTAAAGCATTGAAGAGGGGAGGGGCATACGTTGCAGTGTAAGCTAGGACATACATATTCATTAGCAGTGCAGTTGTAAATGAAAAACTATACAAGCCTACAAACAACTAACACGCATAAGTGATTTGGTATTACCAGCATGCTAATATATATATATATAGGTGGCATACTTGCACCGATTGTGACGTCACCCAGGAAACCTATTTAAGCAATACGCAACCCTTGTACCTCTTTTGTCCTGACGAAGACAGTGCCACTGTCGAAACGTCGACCATTCTTTTTTTAATCTATGTGTTAAATTGCCCAATAAATAAATTAGTTTTTGTTAACGTTCCTGTAATCTGTAGTCCAAGTCTTATTATTTCACTTTTATATATATATATATATATATATATATATATAGTTGAAATAAATGGGAGACAGAAGACGAAAGTAGGGGAAGTAACAAAAAAAGGGTTTATTAAAACTTAAAAATCATAAAAGTTAGGGAGGATGTCTACGTTACGGCGGAAGCTCCGCCTTCTTCGGGACAAAAGAGCTAAAGAGAGGCGGAGGAAGAAGGCGGAGCTTCCGCCGTAACGTAGACATCCTCCCTAACTTTTATGATTTTTAAGTTTTAATAAACCCTTTTTTTGTTAGTTCCCCTACTTTCGTCTTCTGTCTCCCATTTATTTCAACTATAATTACGTAGCCGTCCGATCCAACTCCAACTTCTCAAGATATATATATATATATATATAATGAAAAGCCATTAAAGGAAGAAAGGAAGAAGCCAGGGGGAAAAGCCATTAAAGGAACAAATAAATGATACTAGATGTGTTTGTAATTCAAACTTACAGATTAACATGGCTTCTATGGCTGCACGCAGAAAAAACACATACTCATGGAACGATGCGGCAGCACCAGAGGACACGTGTTTCGCCGTGTTTGCGGCTCGTCGGCCCTGGGTAGCTGTGCATCGTTCCGAATTGGCAAACCAGGGGTCACTCAGCGAGCGATATACACCTGGGAGCAGAGGTGGGGAAATTACTTTTATTTTGTAATGCATTACCATTACTCATTACTTGTATAAAAATCGAATGCATTGCATTACTCATTACTTTTTGGATGTTAGTAATGCATTAGTAATGCCATTACTTTAACGAAGTAATGGCATTACTTTGACATTACATTTACGTTTCAGGGCATAAGCCTCCAAGATGCTATGCATAAGTTTTTCCTTGCGTTTTTTGCTATAGGCGATAGCCACCCGAGTATCCCGAAATCGGTTCCACTAAATCCCCGCAGAAGCGAGTCTGATAGGCAAAAACTATATATAAGTTTTATTTCAGATGATGCCTTTTCTAGCATTATGGAGCCGGCGGATGAAGCCCAGCCTACAGTTCTGTCCTGGCAGAAAAACTACCTCTGACAGATCAAAAGAAACTAACACGGTACCGTACCAAAACAGCGAATCACCACAGCAATTGTTACGTGTTACCCTCATAGAGGCTATGTTTCTGTTTCATTGGTTATCCTTTATTCTAAATGCGCACAGGAGAAGATCGGTGATATCATCATGTAGACACTTGTGACACACACCGCCGACTGTTGACCTCTTGCAGAATTTCCCAGGCTTCACTTTCTTTTTCCTTGTTGCCCTGTGCTCATTGTTAAAGGCGGGTTGAAAAGAACCTGGATGTTCCCAATCTTCACGTGGCCCAATGAACATCCGACAAAAGTAATGAGTAATGCCACCCTGCATTACTCAGTCGAAATGTAATGCATTACCATTACTCATTACTTGCTGGCAAAATGTAATTCATTACCATTACTCATTACTCAAAAGTAACGCATTACCGGTAATGCATTACTTTGTAATGCATTACTCCCCACCTCTGCCTAGGAGGGTGACTGAGCACTCCTCAATGCCACAGTGCAAGCCAGTGAATTATAATGCAGGGGAAAAAGCCATTAAAGGAGCTCTGAAAGCCATCTCAAAAATTTTCCGTTCCGAACGCGTTGTGGAAGCAGGTAACTTAACTTGATGATTAACACGAAAATTTTCTCTGTGCGCGATGTTTTTCGTAGAAAAAAAGACA
This sequence comes from Ornithodoros turicata, assembly GCF_037126465.1. Classification (NCBI taxonomy): domain Eukaryota; kingdom Metazoa; phylum Arthropoda; class Arachnida; order Ixodida; family Argasidae; genus Ornithodoros; species Ornithodoros turicata. The sequence continues at coordinate 52,056,556 of NC_088203.1, read as the reverse complement.
CTTGAACATCGCCGCGCGCGTTCCCACTCGACTCGCTCCTCCGGGTCAAACGAGGAGGAGAAAGAAAAAAACGTCATTGGTGACGTAATAAAAGTGGCGCGAAAGCGGCGACCGCGCTTCTATCCGGGTCAGTGCTGACTGGTTTTCTTTTCTTTCTTTCCGTTTTCTTTCACCCTGCTTTCTCTTTGTCAAGGGATGAATAAGGGAGGACCTCGATATTCATGGTCGTGAAACCCCTGTTCTCGAAATTCATGTTCTGGAAACAAGGAAAAGGGGAAATGCTGCTTCGTAAGATGTTATGCCGCGATTAAGAACATAACATCACTATTTAACCACTCAAATTCAGGAATTTTCTATATGTGTTCAAGTCGCCATAGCGAACGAAAGAACCATTTAGAAGCCATTTGGCTTAGTAGGGCGGCATGTTGGTTGGTTAGTTGTGTGCTTGCAATGGGTGGGTTAGTCACAGTTTGCCGTTGGCAGTTTTCCGCGCGCAACATGTGCATTTTATAGTCAGCTAAAATTTACGCTAGTCACGTGTTGTTTCAGTGCACGCTGATATGTCGTCGGACGCAAACTTAACCGGCGTTGTCGGTCACTATATGGTGACAAAACAAATGGCGCCGAGCACGGATGAACTCAAACTTGCGTGTCTGCGTCGTCCACATTTGTAGTCTGCATCGGCCAATTCTCGTTTAGCCCGATGGTTGGTAAGTTGACCATAAATTGTGGTGGTCTTATGACACTGCTTGGCTATGTTGGTGTGTAACTCAGGCAATGAATGTTCAACTCCTGATGCCACGATGTGCCGGCGACGGCATATTGCGATAGATTTCACTGGATTGTATCTGGCAATGTATGGGCAAGAACACTCCTCCAGCTGAATAAGGAATTAACTGAATGGCTAACAAAGTTGCTAGTCAAAGTGACGGGCACTAGTGATCATAGCGAATTAGTGATATAGCGTATATTGATATAATGACATAGCGGACGGAATTAGTGGTCATAGCCATGCAGCGATCATTTCGAGGCGTGAAGTGAAGCAGCGCTTAGCGCCGCACTGTGTTTATATACGTATTGCCACCGACAACACAACAAGAAACAGTCACCACGATAACGAACAGCATACAAAACACAGACACGGACAGAACAGCGTTCAACTGGCACCTGAAGTTTATTTTCATAATCCGCCTACTCCGGAAGGTCGCTTTCCAAGGTCAAGCGGGGAGAGTTTGACCGATTTTTGGTTGACTTCGCTCGGGGAGTTCAATGAGGGGGCCTCTACAATCTCTAACCTTGAACAGTGTCTGTAGAGCAGTCTTCGTTTACTGTGTCTGATAAACCAAAGAAAAAGCAAAAGAAACGTCTTCCACCGTTGCAGCGGGGTTCCCAGTGAAAAATAGCAGACGACGTTCTTCGAAACCAATCAGGGGCTCCACCTTTCTCACGTCAAAATGACGCAAGCGGCTCGACGGCTCGTTCCGGGTATTGCCACCGTTGCGCACGGTCGCGATTTTCAAAATCGAATTCTGGGATATTAATGCACCTGTTGATAGTATTACTTCGCATGGTGCATTTTAATATGCTTATTAACCACTTGGTTAAAAAAATGCTAGTGATTAAAGTGCTTTCCTAGCTCCTTTAAAGGAACAAATAAATGATACTAGATGTGTTTGTAATTCAAGTAATTGTAATTCAAGTTTGAATTACAAACACATCTAGTATCATTTATTTGTTCCTTTAATGGCTTTTCCCCCTGCATTATAATTCACTGGCTTGCACTGTGGCATTGAGGAGTGCTCAGTCACCCTCCCAGGTGTATATCGCTCGCTGAGTGACCCCTGGTTTGCCAATTCGGAACGATGCGCAGCTACCCAGGGCCGACGAGCCGCAAACAGGCGAAACACGTGTCCTCTGGTGCTGCCGCATCGTTCCATGAGTATGTGTTTTTTCTGCGTGCAGCCATAGAAGCCATGTTAATCTGTAAGTTTGAATTACAAACACATCTAGTATCATTTATTTGTTCCTTTAATGGCTTTTCCCCTGCATTATAATTCACTGGCTTGTACTGTGGCATTGAGGAGTGCTCAGTGTTTCGGCCTTATTGGGCCTTCATCAGCAATGCGTAGGTGGGCGTCGCCCAAACGTCGCCCACCTACGCATTGCTGATGAAGGCCCAATAAGGCCGAAACAGCTGTCCAATGCTGGTGTGGCGACGTTTGGGACTTATAAATATATATATATATATATATATATATATATATAAAGAGGGGGAAAAGCCATTAAAAAAATAGGTAAATGATGCTAGACGTGTTTAAAATTCAAACTTACAGTTAAGATGGCTTCTATAGCTGCACGTAGAGAAACAGATACTCATTGAACGATGCGACAGCACCAGAGGACACGTGTTTCGCCGTGTTTGCGGCTCGTCGGCCCTGGGTAGCTGCGCATCGTTCGGGATTGGCAAACCAGGGGTCACTCAGCGAGCGATATACACCTGGGCGATATACACACATCATTTACCTATTTTTTTAATGGCTTTTCCCCCCTCTTTATAATTCACTGGCTTGCACTGTGGCATTGAGGAGTGCTCGGTCACCCTCCCAGGTGTATATCGCTCGCTGAGTGACCCCTGGTTTGCCAATCCCGAACGATGCGCAGCTACCCAGGGCCGACGAGCCGCAAACACGGCGAAACACGTGTCCTCTGGTGCTGTCGCATCGTTCAATGAGTATCTGTTTCTCTACGTGCAGCCATAGAAGCCATCTTAACTGTAAGTTTGAATTTCAGACACGTCTAGCATCATTTACCTATTTTTTTAATGGCGTTTCCCCCCTCTTTATAATTCACTGGCTTGCACTGTGGCATTGAGGAGTGCTCGGTCACCCTCCCAGGTGTATATCGCTCGCTGAGTGACCCCTGGTTTGCCAATCCCGAACGATGCGCAGCTACCCAGGGCCGACGAGCCGCAAACACGGCGAAACACGTGTCCTCTGGTGCTGTCGCATCGTTCAATGAGTATCTGTTTCTCTACGTGCAGCCATAGAAGCCATCTTAACTGTAAGTTTGAATTTCAAACACGTCTAGCATCATTTATCTATTTTTTTAATGGCTTTTCCCCCCTCTTTATAATGCACTGGCTTGCACTGTGGCATTGAGGAGTGCTCGGTCACCCTCCCAGGTGTATATCGCTCGCTGAGTGACCCCTGGTTTGCCAATCCCGAACGATGCGCAGCTACCCAGGGCCGACGAGCCGCAAACACGGCGAAACACGTGTCCTCTGGTGCTGTCGCATCGTTCAATGAGTATATATATATATATGTAACAAAAGTATGACCACGACAATAATTAACAAAGACGTGAATGATTATTGCAAGTGAAGGTGATCATATATGAGGCCTTTTTGAAGTTAGAGCTTTCTGAAATCGAAGTTATAAAACCAGGGAGGCCGTTCCATTCTTGGGAAGTCTTAGGCAAGAAGGAGTCAAAACATGATTTGGAACGACAAAATGGAACTTGCACCTTATGCCTATGGTCAAGTCGAGACGAGATGTAAGATGGGCGCGATAATAAAGAAAAATGCAGTACTTGATTGCGGTTGTAAATTTTATGAAACAAGGAGAGGCGTGCTGCCTTGCATAGATGTTACGCTTGCTGTACGATTGTAATTACCTAAAATGAAGCCAGTGGCGCGGTTCTGAATATTTTCAAGATTCTGAATAAGTGGCTGAGTCCCGGGTACCATATAGAAGCTGCGTACTCAAGATTTGGTAATACAGGTATTCGGTATAGCGTGAGTTACGCATGATCTAAGGGAGCGTGCAGCATTGTTAGAGATGTACTAGATGTGTGGGCGCCAAGAAAAATTAGAGTAAACGCCAACATATTTATACACTGGAACTGTAAGCGCCGTATTGCCCATCAGATAGCAAGTGCGTGTACCGTTATTGCGTGATATCCTGATGTGTTTGCATTTAGTTAGATTTACCTCCATGCGCCATGTTGAGCACCAGGTTAATAATGAATGCAGATCTAACTGAAGGGCGTTCATGTTGGATGCATTGGTTATTTCGCGGTAAATTACACAATCATCAGCATATGAGGGAACATTACTGGAAAGAGTGCTAGGAAGATCGTTAATATAGATTAGGAAAAGTAAAGGCTCGAGAGCAGGGGTCGGTTCACAAATAGTTCTCATGACAAAAATTGTCGCAAGTCGCAAGTAGCACAAAACGATTTGTAAACGTTTTTAAAAAGTGTTGTCAAGACTGCTTTTTCGTTTAGAAGACATCTTTCCTCTTGTCTACATCATGTCTTCTAGCTTTTGTTAACGTTTATTGAAGTCTTGAAGACGTCATCTGGGCTGTCTTGAAGACGTTTATTATATGTTCAAAAAAACATTTCTTGTGTCTTGAAGACGTTTGTTATACGTCTACAATACATCTGTTGCGGGTGTCTTGAAGACTTGTAGCAAGAAGACTTGAAGCAAGTGGCTCTCGGACACGTCAGACAAGGTTACACGATTCCAACACGCCCTCTCCCGTCGCAAACGTCGTTGCCGTTCAAACTGTTCGAAATCCACAGCAGCCAAGTGACCCGCACATCGCCCGCACTTCGTGAATCCACATGTGGATTCACGAAGTGCGGGCGTCGTAAGATCGTCATAAGTTACGGCGAAATTGTAGAGGACGATACTCTTCCTCTGCATGAGCCCCGACCGGCGATGATGGTATATGCCACGGAGAGGCGATGACGGTGGCCTATCTCCATGACCGCGCCGATGGAACTGAGGCAGGTGCTCCAGGCGCGTGGCATTCTTCGTCGTTGTCCACTGGCAGCTACATCACTCCCCCCCCCCCTCAGACGCGGAGCGGCGATAAAGCAGATGATGTCCGCGACTTCACTGGAGGAGGGCAGTGAGGGCGACCGTGGTTAGCATGTACGGTTGAAGAGGATGACGGCACGGCAGACGGTGGCGAAGCATCACAGCTGATGAGTAATCAGATCCGGTAGCCTGAGAAGAGCGAGGAAAAGAGTGACGCGCTGGGGAAGTGGAGGTCTTGGGGTGCCGCTACCGGCACGGGAGCCGAAGCTCTGAGAGTCCCAGAGGAGGAGAGGGTGAGGCTGTGGGAGCCGTTGAGAGACGCCGAGACGCCGGCTGAAGCGTACCGTGGCGTCGGCTGCCGCGACTGCCGCGACCGGCAGGTGAGCGCGAAGCTCGGGTGTCGCGGCCGGCAGTGAAGGAGCACCGGGGTGCGGTGAACATTGGGCTGAAGCGAAGGGTAATGAAGCTGTGATGCGCGTGTGTACCGGTTGGTAGTGCTTTGTAGGAGAGAGGAGCCTCGTGTCGTGGGTGAACGAGGAGCGTGGCATTGGCAATGACGTGCTTGATGGCCAGAAAAGCCGCTTGGTGACTGTCGTTCCAGGGAATTGGTTGGGATGGAGAGCGTGGCAGTGGGGCTAAATAGGTGAGGTTGAGGTGAGGATACGTGGAGAGCATCAGGCTCGATCGGTTGCCGTATCACAGAGCTACCATAGCGGTCCATTGTTGCGTCGGACAGGAAACGGAAGAGGGCTTCCAGGCTGCGCGGCAGCGTAGCGTCGGTGCTGGACTTGAGCGAAGGTTGCCAAATTTGGATGGTAAAAGGGCCGAATTACATCGAACTTGATGTTCATAGTTCGGGTCACCAAATGTAGAGGACGATACTCTTCCTCTGCATGAGCCCCGACCGGCGATGATGGTATGCCACGGAGAGGCGATGACGGCGGCCTATCTCCATGGCCGCGCCGATGGAACTGAGGCAGGTGCTCCAGGCGCGTGGCATTCTTCGTCGTTGTCCACCGGCCGCTACAAAATCCTAAGAGACCCCCAAGCTGTCGTAAGTCAATCAACAGCAAACATGCCTGCCTACGTGGCCGCTGTGGATTGCGAACAGTTTGGAACCGCAACGAGGTTTGCGACGGGAGAGGGCGTGTTGGAATCGTGTGACCTTGTCTGACGTCTCCGGGAGCCACTTGCTACGCTACCACAGACTGTCAAGTGCTGGGATTCGTGTAGCCTGTGCGACGTGTTGGCTCCCGCTTTTAGGCGACCAACTGCTCTGTGCCACACTATTCGTGGGGACGTGCAGGTGATGGTTGCGTTTCGCTTTTATTCAAGTGGAAGCTCCCAATTGGTGATTGGAGATTTGGCGGCCGTGAGACAAAGCAGTTGTTCCCGCATCGTCATTGGTGTAACAAGTGAAGTCGTGCAGCTGGCGATCGCTCAAGTGAAGTTCATTCGCGCACCGAGTGAACTTCTAAAGACCACCCTGGGTAAATTATGTTTGGTCATCCAGGCAGTTGCCATGCAGTGTAGCGTAAGCAAGGTTCTTCTCTGTGAACATTCCGTCTACGTGTGCATATTCTGAAATTGTGCAGGTGGAGTGCTCGACGGATGGAGAGTAGTGGTTGTTTTAGCAAGCACGTTTATGTCTGAATACGCTCCTAAATAATTTCGTAAACGAAGTCAACTAAATAAATGAAGATTCCACATACTTATGTACGCAGTCTATTCACTGTTGCCATGGTTTAAGCGTCTGCCTAATATATGTTCACGCCATACTTATGCTGCTCTATGGCAAGCATTCGCATTCGCAGAACAAGCAGGACTGCTAAATGTTCCTCAGTTTTCTTGTGAGTCTCCAAAACTTCCTCTGCACTTGTGCGGCTGTCATCTTGACGCCTTCATGAAATGCCATGCACACACTACTCTGAGGAGACAGGCAGATAATTATTGACTGTATACACTGTGAATGCACGTGAAGAAGCATAAGGAGCTACAGTCTGCTTGTGGTTCTACGAGTGGTTCTACTCTGAATGCGCTCAAACATGAGTCGTTGCTTGACCATGAGGCGGATGCCTGAGGCTGCTGAGCAGGCTCTACATAGATATCACTCACAGTCGCTTTCTCTGAAGGTAAGTACACATGGGAGAAAACGTACCCCCTGCATCGTTGGACATGGTCGATGGGAAGTTCTTGTGCTGAGTCAGAGCTGAGCACAGCATTCTCAGCGAATTAATTAACACAAATTTGTGGTGAAAATGTTCGGTGCACTCACCCCCCCCCCTCACACACACACACCAATATCGAAACTGCCAGGACTATCATAGACCGGTCATGGAATCGGTCAATTGCCCCAACCACTCTTTCCTCCATTATCGTCACCGGTCCTAGCTGCGCTGCGGTCTACACTTGCTCCTCACGTTTGAAATTAATATAGATGTGAACGTTATGAAACTTCATAACCATCCTTTCCTTTCCTCTCTGTAATATCCACCCTACCAACTATCGTTATTCCCAATGAACTCTCCCATTTTGCTGTTCCTGCGTACGCCCACATCGTACCTCTCTTTAGCTTTCCACCTCTGCTTCGGAAAAGTTCCGTGTAATTCCCGAAACCGCCAAGAGGGATGCAATGATGTGCTTCGAAGCCTTTTGCTTGTCTTTAATTCCTTCTGCTCCATCAACACTGGCGTCGATAACGTTTTTGTTTGTTTCGTACCCTTCCACGAGGGTCTCTATATATGTCCCTCTCCGTAAAATTCGACCGGTGGAAAGGCTTTGAGGCCCTATGAGCGTCTTCCATATCAATTTCAGAACACACTTCTGAAAATACCGCGCAATTTTGTTGTCAAACACCGTGGCATGTGGCATAGGATACAACGGGTCCCATTGGTTGAGCTGACGTCGTTGCTATAACAATAACACACCCTCGCGCCCCCTCGCTCATTAATCCCACCTTCATTATATAGACCACCTTAATATAGATAGCATCCACGTGGTGATCACATTTGAGGAAGCATGTCAGCTGCTCTTTCTTGCTCGTTCTGCCCATCATGAACCTCCCTCTCCTTTACGATCATTTCGTGAATACTGAACCCCGCGATTTGCGACGATGTCTTACGACGGTTGTAGACTATTGCCTATAAGATTATAAGACTATATGACTATAAGACTATAAGATTCGCTACGATGTCGTATACGACATCGTAGCGAATCTTACGAACGTGTTTGTGAATCCGACCCCCAGATCCCTGTGGAACACCCGACAAAAATACGCGGTGCGTCACCCGACGCTGTTAGCGATGACAAACTGAGAGCGATTAGATAAGAACGATTTGATCCAAGCGAAAACGTTTTCACTTCAAAACGTTATCAATATGGAGCATGTTTACCCAAGCAGCACAATGTACTGAAAGTGGAGTGCAATAGGGGTGGACGGGTAGGTGGAAGGCCTTGAACAGACTCGTGAAACTGAAGTACTGTGATAAGACACATACCGACCACCCCTATTGCACTCGACTTTCAGTACATTGTGCTGCATGGGTAGTTCATGTAATAAAAGGGTGTAATTGACCTTATCAAATGATTTAGATAAGTCGATAAATATGCAGTCAGTTTCGGTACCGCGATGAAGAGGCACGTGAAAGTCATTTACAAATGAGACATGAGTTTCGTACGAAACATGCTTTCCGAACCCATGTTGACTGTTATGAAAGAACGAGTAAAATTCAAGATGTTGGACAACATGTGAATAAATGACATCTTCCATTATTTTACATGAAATGCTAGCTAAAGAAATGGGACGGTAGTTATGAGGATTATGCTTGTCGCCTGACTTAAATAATGGAACGACCTTCCCAACTTTCCAGTCCTCAGGAATGACCCAGTCTCCAATGACTGCATAAAAATACGGGAGAGAAATAACGAAGAGTACGTAGCTGTACTTTTGAGAAATTTGGAGTCGTCCTGCCCAGCACTGGATGAAAGTTTAAGATTGTCGATGATCTTTTTGACGCCGAAAGGGTCAATGGTGATGGGATCCTTCACAGAATAATCGTAGGTTGTTAGTCCGGGCAATGTACTGGATGAAGTGGGGGAAAAGGTTTTAACAAATACAGCATTTATAACATCGGCACACTCAGCTGCTAGAATAACATCACCATCCGCAGTACATAACGAAACTGCAGCGTCGTGCTTGGGTTTGACAGGTAGGGTGTTATTATAAAAGGTCTTCTTTGCACCAGTCAAGGCTGATTTGTACACTTCTGACGCACTATATATACGTACGGAAGGCCTCAAGTCTCGATGGGTTGGGCGATAACCTTGTTGCTCGGAATCAGTGGCGTAGCCAGACCTCCAAGGTAGGGGGGGCTTGATACGAAAACTTGCCCCACTCCCTCCCCCCCGCTGATCCTGGGTGCGACAACACACACATACTCGTGCACGCCGCAAAATGCGGTTAAAAAAAACATAACGAAAATAATTGATTTGGACGTGCACAATATGATTACATGTATAGGCTGTCATGTCCAATGAGGTGGTGTCACGACATTGGAAGGATTTTGATTAGCTCGTACCTTGAAAACCATTCAAGAGTGCTGCTTAGACGCCATGAACTGTAAGAACTTTCGCGATCGTGAGACTGTCACCCCCCCCCCCACCCCCCACATATATTATTTTCTCCTCGGATTTGCACGATATCCGTGGGTCGGTCCGCGGCTGGTAGGGGGGGGGGGGCGCTCGAGCCCCCCTAGCCCCCCCGTGACTACGCCACATGCTCGGAATAGCCGTTTTTTACGATTACGTAATCGTTTAAGTGTATTATTAAACCATGATTATTGTGCCCGAACAGAAACAACAAACTTAGGAATGTGTTTCTCAATGAGCTGTATTACTTTACGCTTGTAAACGTTCCAGTTACTCTCAAGTGATCGCGACGAGAAGTCGGTTAGGAACTGGCCGAGGTGTGCACAAAGCTCGCTGTTTATTGTTGCGAAGTTTGCCTTATTGTAACTTGTAATTATTTCCTTGGTTTCACAGCGTTCAGTAGCAACGTTAATGTAGTAGTGGAGCACAGAATGATCGCTCAGTCCATGAGAGATTACTGACAAGGTCAGCGGCATTGGTTAGTAATAAATCTAGTACGTTAGAACTTAGAAGTACTTCGGGTAACTCTGGTTGGACATTTCACTAACTGTGGCAGATTAAACGTTTTACACACATCTAGAAAAGCAATGCATTCGCCAGAGGATGATATTGCATGAATGTCGAGGGCAAGCCAGTTTATCGAGGGGTAATTAAAGTCTCCAGTGAGAAAAATAGTTATACCAGGGAAACGGAGTACAACAAAATTTAGCGCGTCATGCAATTGAGTAACAAACGTAGTGCTACATGAATATAGTGGTCTGTAACATAACCCCATTATCATCCTCCTGTGTTTACAGTTCACAGCAACCCAAGACATTTCTAACGAACACTGGACATCAATGAGCTGAGACTGCACATGGCTGGACACAGCAATGAGTACTCCGCCTCCTGTTCTTTGCACACGATCACTTCGATAGATGCCATAATTCTTGGAACAGTGAAACAATTCGAATTACTGATTTTAGATGACAGCCAAGTTTCCGTCAAAACAACTATGTCAGCATCACATGAGTCAACAAGAGTAAAGCTTGCGCCAAAAGTCCACGGAACACGCGAGCGGTGTTTTTCTCCGCGCCGCGACACCCTAGCGGCGGCCGAAAGTTGGCGGGAGCGGACAGGTCCATTCAATTTGAGGGGGTGCAGGGCATAACACAGGCAGTGACCCACCGAGGCGTTTGCAGCAATTACCGCACAAGGGCATGCCCGTGGAGCGTTTCACCAGGCAAATCCCTATCGCAGTTCGCAGCTGGAAGATAACAGGAATGACACAGAGCGACAACAGTTGGCCTTCTGCAGTTTCTTTTCTCTTTTTCGTTCTCGTTTTCCTTTTATTTTGTCTGGAGATGACGGGCGCTGACAAATAGAAGCGTACGATATTGACGTAGAAACAAGAGGGGGAAGAAAGAGCCAAATGACACTTCATTAATATATGGTGGGCTAGAAAGACTGGTGTGCTTACCGCCATATTCAATACATGGAATGCGCGATGCCCCTGTTTTGAAGCCAAGCTCCTGAGCTCCGGCGCTATGCGCTCGCTGCGATCCAAGCGGGTTCTCGTTGAACTAGTCTAACATGTGGCGTGTGTGACGGTGTATGTGTGCTTGACTATTTTTATAGTGAACATATTTGGACCAGCACTACGTTGGTTTGCCGCACTGACTGTTTACTAGCACCCGCAGTTCTTTGTAACTAAACCACGTGACATTTGCTACCATCACGTCTGCCTAGCCGACGATCCCCTGCAAGCGAAAGATATCGGAATGTTGCGAAGCTCGTGACCGCATGTCTTATCTTCGTTGGATGATGACAGACGGGTCGAAAAACAAAATAAAGAACGGCTACTGCGTCCTCCGAGAGCTCGCCTTCTTGATGGTTTCTTTCTCTTCACTCTTTCTTTTCAGCCTAGATTATCGAGTTGCTGTGTACAGGAAGCTGGGAACACTTTGTCACGGAACATAGACCGATGGTAGATTGTTCAACTAAATTGTCATTTAGCTAAACTATGGCGCTTTCTATACAGTATACCTCGCAGCACATCTTAGTTGTTATGTAATTCTTTTGCTCCCTATGTAACTATAAAGGAACATGGTATCGGCCATAAAAACGAAATTGTAGCACCGCAGTAGTATTCTCTCAGCACGCACGGTTTTACTGTTGACCAGTAGAACGACCGAGTCATATATATATAGCGCGAAAGATATATTCCTTATTTCCTTGCTCCTTATTTATTGCATATATATATATATATATATATATATATATATATATAGAGAGAGAGAGAGAGAGAGAGAGAGAAGAAAAATGCCACACTTGTATTATTAACCGAAAATGCTTGAATGGAATTGATGTTATACAAAGGGTTCCTAGAACATCATGTTAAACTGATTTTATCCACTGATTGAGCGGCATAAGAGCGCTGCTAGCATGACATTATACAATAACAACGAATACACTGATGATGATAAATGGGGAAATTCGCCACCTGGGTTTGTGGCCCGCAACCGACAGCCTTAATGTCGTCATTATAGATTATAAAAATTCAAGTTGAAAAGCGTAATATGCATGTGCCCTATGACTTGCGAAGTGCCCGCTTGGTGTGCCCCCCCCCCCCCCGCCATATTACTTGTGTCATACTACCCTCACCCGTTCTGAGACCTTTGTCCTACATTTTGCAATTGATCCGTTCACCGTATGTGCATCTGTTTGCATTTTCGTCGCTTGTAGGCGTCCCGGGGTGGCCACGACTCTGTCGCGACTCATATCCCCATCTTTTTCTGTTACCTCATCACCGCCATCATCAGGTTATATTAAAAAGGGTGTAACATAGTTACAACTGAAACCTATTGACATTGAACACGGTTAAGGATATAATGTCATGATTGTTCAGTATATGGTCTCATGTTGAAGTGTAAATTAGGAAACCCCAACCGGAGTTTGAGACTTCATAAATGAAAATGCACTACTTGATATTGCCTTTTGTTATGAGGTACACTAGAAGTCAAGAGTCTTCTGCTTCAATACGTGATCTGTTCCTGGTGCCTAACACCCTTCACTGGAAATGGGACTGACAAGTACTTGGTTGACATTCAGATCACAAGATGGTTCTTGAGATGCACCATATAAAATTTAAGCATGACAGACCTAAAATCCAGATATTCCACGATATTCCTTGGGCAGATCCTTGTACAAATTTTAACTGGATCTGTAGCATCTCGAGAAATGTTAATATGGCCTGAATTTTTTTCAAGGCCACTGTACACATGTCCACAAGAAAGTTCGTGTCCAAGAAGCCAGGGGGAGGAGGTAATATGTTTATTAAGAAAAAAAAGAAGGAAAGGCTAGCCAGGCAAAGAGCCGGCTTGCTATTCCAAAAAAAAATTGGAAAAACGAAAAAGAGAAGGAAGGAAAGATAAAGGAGAAAACGGGGGAAACGAAAGAGGCAAGATTTACACTCAATGACCATGGCTGACACGCGAAGCTTAGCATATTAAACGTCGCATAAACAAAATTAAACGGCGATGGAAACTAACCCTGCATGGTTTCAGGTTTGACGAAGGCACTGAAGGAGGAAATGAGGAAATTAAGTGAGACTAAAAAGAAATATTATATCTACGTCTTTGTTGCGTACTCCCAGCAAATTTGTCACATGACTACTCAAAGTATCGAGCAAAAGAGGAACAAAATGACGCACAGCACAGAACAGATTATATAGAAGATGTGGGAAACTCCTAATAGACCTATCACCGTTGTCGCACAACTTAAACTCCCGAATTATTATTAGTATGACATTACTTTAAAGCAGCACTTGTATCTCTATTTCTTATTATGCCACTGTGGGAGGTAAATATGAAGAAGTCTTCTGCGGGTAGATTGGCAAAGGAAAAAAGTGGATATGCTAGTCCAAAAAGTCTCGGGACTGATTACTTCAGGACGCGATATTGTGGTCTTCTGGGCAAGACAATATTCCGAATGATTTTCTTAGAAGGTACGCCGAGTAAGCTGCGCAATTCCTCAAAATTATTTTCCAGATATCGCTGGACGACTGTCCCGAACGAATGGAAATGCGCTCGTATAAAACCGATACGTAAGGCAGGAGTCCCGACTTTGGTTTCGAATTTTCTCTTCTTTCCAGCTTTTGTGAATTGCTAAAGCACATCTTTTCCAAACAATTAACATCATGATCAAGTAACAGCCTTCCTTGCAGCATATCTTTCGTGGAGGCTACTCCGCTGTCATGGCCGTGTTTGATTTCATCCGCGACTTAATTTGCATTTGCTTTATATACGGTTTATATATGCTTTATATACAGTGGTTTTGCATCTCTCCAAAGCATTTCACCGTGTACGTACCCTATACAAAGCTGACACATAATACCAAAATCATGGATTGGCTTCGGGACTGATTCCCTGTCTGATCGAACCCCATACACCTGGGGTATACGACAGGAGTCAGTCTTGAAACTTTTGCTGTTTCTTGTCTAAGCTGCAACGTTAAGCTTCGTTTTATTCAATACGAACTGGACAAAAGTGCGGACATTTGTCATCTGCTTGCATGGGCTGCACTGTGCTGCGACCGCAATGGGCTTCCGCTCCGGGAGAGAGGGATATATCGAGATGGGAGGAGCGAGAGCAAGAGGGCAACTGCGGTAAGCAGCTGCAAAGGCCAACGGCTCGGAGCATTGCGCGAGGTTGTTGTTTCAACCTGCCTCGGCGACGGGCCAGAACGACGCGTGTCTTATCATGGTGAAAACGGATTAATAACCAAGGCCGAACAGCAGGTCCACCCACTTTCTGCCGAACGAAGTGAGTTGTATGCGCCCAAATTTGTTGCTCGGACGAGATCCAAGTGATGACTTTGCCTGCTCTATCCAGCGCCAGCGTCGTGCATCGATGTTCCTCACGCATGGCCTGTTACTGCGACCTCGGCTGCGATCAGTAGGACATAAATGGGCGTAATCACTTTCCGTGCGCGATACAAATAGGTGCTGAAGAGAAGGTACGTCTTGTGCTTTCTGTGTGTGGTTGCGTGATGTTTTCGGGGGTGCGCTTGTTTTATTACACTGGTTCACGACCCAGTGTAGGTTTCAGCCCAAATATGGGGCGAAGGACAGATATTTTTCAGTATTCATACCTGAATCTGGCTTGGTCAAGAAGTGCTGACATGTCAACAACAACAACATATATATTGTGATGATGAAGTGGGGAGGTTTTCCACTCTAGGAGTGGAACGCTACCCCATAGCTAGGGGTCTAATATGAGTGGTGACAATGATCAGTGATGACGATGAGAGATGACGGGAATGATCGAAGTGGCGATGACGATGCTGGACGTGATCGTTGTGGTGGGAGTGTCCGAGGGCGCTGCTGGGGTCATAGTGAGTCCTTTAGGCCTGTCGCCTCAAAGAAGTCAACCACGTGACGTAAGGCCGCCCTGGAGTCGGCCGCGGTGTCCCAAGGGCCGAGGATGGTCGACAAGTTGAAGGGGCGGCAGCCAAGGGTGGCAAGCTGCGACTGCAGTGTACGCCTCTCGTTGACATAGGTCCGGCAGCGGAGGAGTATGTGCTCAACGTTGGCAAGTACGCCACACTCGTTGCACATAGGGCTAGCCTCACAGCCTAGCTGGTATAGATAGGACGGAGTGAAGGCCACATTCAGACGTAGCCTGTGGATGAGTGACTTCAGAGGACGAGGAAGCTTTGCAGGCAGTCGGTATGACAGCGTTGGGTCTACATTCCCCAAAGAGGACATAGTTGGAATGTCGTGTTGCCACTGTAGGGTAGACCAGGAATCGGACAAATGCCTGAGGAAGGATCTTCTGTCTCCTCTCGAGAGTATAATGGGCATAGAAGGCCGTTGTTGGTGTGCAGCGGCAGCGGCAGCGTCGGCCTCGTGGTTCCCAGTTATTCCGTAATGCCCTGGAACCCACTGAAAGGCAACGTAGTGGGAGCGATCTTGTAGGGACTTCAGGGCGCACAGGATGTCTATCACCACTGAGGCAAGGGAACCGCGGATGCCCATGTTTTTAATGCACAGGAGAGCTGCTTTGGAGTCTGTGTAAATTACCCAGTGCCGCGGTTCACAGTCTTCCGCATATGTCAAAAATAACAAGATAGCAT
Organism: Ornithodoros turicata; assembly: GCF_037126465.1. Classification (NCBI taxonomy): domain Eukaryota; kingdom Metazoa; phylum Arthropoda; class Arachnida; order Ixodida; family Argasidae; genus Ornithodoros; species Ornithodoros turicata. Next base: position 52,040,970 of record NC_088203.1, on the reverse strand, counting down.
AAAGTTCAGCGGATGTCGATGAGGTACGGTGAGATAGACGACACCCACGTGTAACAGACTGTGATGGAATGGCAAAGGCTGAAGATGGAGTGTCCCTGGTCGACGATCCATCCGTGTATACAGCGGTACTGTTGCGGTATTGAGCCTCGACGAAGTCAAGGGTAAGTTGCCTAAGAATAAAATCAGGATAGTTCTTTTTGTTGTTCTTGAGACCGGGGATGGAGACAGTGACAGACGGCGATGGCAACGTCCATGGAGGCACTTTGGGTGCCGTCTGGTCGACTATGAATTTGGGGATATGAGGTCTGAATGATATCACAGCAGCATGAACCGTCGCGTTCCGTCTAGCGTGAAGCTTGCGAATCAGAGTGTGACGGTTATGATGGGCACGTAGACGCAGATAGTGGCGTGCAGTTTCCCGAGTACGGAGAACCTCAATGGGGATGTCCCTGGCCTGGAAACCCGTCTAGTAGTGGCTGACATGCAGTGGCGTAGCCAGACCTCCATTGTAGGGGGGGCTCGATACGAAAACTCGCCCCCCCCCGCTGATCCTGTGTCGACAACACACACATACTTGTGCACACTGCACTGCAAACTGAGGATTAAAAAAAGGAACGAAAATAGTTTATTTAGACGTTCACAGTACGATTCCATGTACAGGCTGTCATGACCAATGAGGTGGTGTCACGAGATTGGAAGTATTTTGAAAAGCTCATACTTTGAAAACCATTCATGAGTGCTTCTTAGATAGACGCCATGACCTGCAAGAACTTTCGTGATCGTCACCCTGGTCCCCCCCCCCCCCACACACACATATATTATGGTCTCGGATTTGCACGATTTGTGTGGGTCGGTCCGTGACAGGTAGGGGGGGCTCGAGCCCCCCCTAGCCCCCCCGTGGCTACGCCACTGCTGACATGTCAAGCAACCAACACAAGTGCACGATAACATGAGGTGTGCATGTTGAGATGTCGAAGATGTTCCTAGGTGGCCGCTACGGGCAGAGCCCCCGTGAAATGTGGCTTGAGAACGAGAACACGTGCCTTGATTTTGAACAAGTTTGTCGGAAAGACGCGCGAATTGCGTACTATTATAATTGTGTACCATTCCACTCATGAGATCTTTGTGAACGCCGTGTGCGGCTGTCCTCATATGCAACAGCACGTTCTGGCCGTCATAAATCAGACCACCTGTTTATGGAATTTTATCATGCATGTGTTTCTCTTCGTTCCTTAGTGCCATTTCTATGTACACTGAGTCACCCCTAAGTGTGGGAGTGTGTACGAGTTGTCAAGAGGACAAAATAAAAGTCAATCAACTGAGACAACTGTTATTCAGTTCTGCTTAGTTGCAGCAAGGACACACAGGTGACCATAAGTAACATGTGTAGCGGCCAACTTCACTGTCACTGACATCGCTTGTGGCCCCGCGAGTTCTTACCTCGAGCGTAAGTGTCGAGAGCACACGCAGTTCATTAAAACATTATTCTTCCCTCGGCCATCACTTGTGTCGGACCTCATTTATTGTAGCGCAGCTGCAAATTGGTGACCCGGACGATGAACATCAAGTTCGGAGCAATGCGGCCCTTCACCATCCCAAATTTCTGACGACACCATCGACCAGCACTACCACGACACGCTATCCCTGGAAGCCACCGCCATTACTCGACTCACTCGACTGTTCGCCTCTCGATCAACACGTCGACCGCTCCCGTCCTGCTTCCGTCCACGCTTCCGATCCGCTACCGACCCGCCGACCCGCACCGACCCGCACCGCTCGACCGCCCTGCGCTATCCACGGCCTCCGGCCAGGGTTGCCACACGCAAAAAATATTTATCTGTAGATCCGAGTCCGAAAAATCTGTAGATCGAGCTAAAAATCTGTAGCCACTCAAAACTTAGTGACTTGAACGTTTTGCCTTCGAATCTGGAATGTCTGCCTGCGTCTCTAAAGTAGTGGAAGAGCAAGGGCTTATTTCGTTCCACTGCTGAAGACCACAGCCGGAATTTCTTGCTGCGGCGCACTGCCGTTGGAAGTTTTGGTTTCGGCTTGCGATGTCGCGTTTGGGATTGCAGCGGACTTAAGTGTCTGCTACACTCAAAAAAAAAAAAAAGAAAAGTGTCACTGCACGTACATTTTAATACTTTGACATGTGTATTCACATCAGCTGTAGCGCTCCAATGCAAGGATAACCTATCGCCGTGTAGTAGGAACATTTCTCTCTCTCGTTCCACCATCGCAGTGATGAGCGAGGATCACAATGGACCACAAAAACAATAAAGCTCGATATATTATTTCCACAGACATAATGAAAGCGTACATACGTGACGTGAATTATAAACGTTTGGTTTCACTTCAAAGCCAGCCAAGTCAAGTCTGTGAGGCAAACTGGTAACGCGCACATACTCAAGAGGTGGTGGTGGTGGTGCTGGTGAAAGAGCTCGCCAAATATTCAAGAAAACGGATTTAGCGTTGAGGCTCGCCAATGGTTCGTTCGCCGAAGACGTCCTTCTCCTCCGTCGAGCCCCGCCAGTTTCGTGATCGACGGATCCTTGTCAATGGCGAAGGCAATAAAGCAGCTTGACCCAACAGCACGCGTTTTGTGTGCTGGAGGCCAATTGTGGTGGTCGTTGAGAGGCTGTTTCTTTGATTTGTTTTCATCAAATTAACTGCAGAAAATATTCTAAAAAGTAGTCGGCCAAACACTCATTCCCGCGTTCTGCTGACGTTTTTCATCGTTGTCGTTTTGTGCACTGATGCGAAACACGTACTGCGTCGAGTGATCCATTCATTGGACCAAAAATCATGAGATTTCCATAAATCTCTGTAGATCTGTAGATTTTTCAAAAAGTAGGTAGATCTCATGATAAATCTGTAGGTGTGGCAACACTGCCTCCGGCACACTGACGACCCACTGCTTCATTTCATTCATCCTGCATCTCGACGCGCACCCGCTGCCGGCAGCGACACCTGAGCAACGTGCTCGCCTGCCGGTTTCCGCAGTCGCGGCAGCCGACGCCATTGCAAGCACCAGCTGGCGTCTCGGCAGTCCTCACGGCTACGCAGCCTCGCTTCCTGGGACCATACGAGTCCTCGCTCCCGTGCCGGTTGCGGCACCCCAGACAACGACTCCAGCGCTTCAGCGACTTCGCCACTCATCGACCTCTTGCTGCCCCGTGTGCTGTGCCGTGCTATGAACATGTCCAGTAGTGCGCGTCATCCACGGTTGCGCTTGCTCTCTCCCTCCTGTGTCGACGTGATTCTTCTATCTTTCTTATCGCCGCTCCGCGTCTGAGGGGGGGAGCACTGTAGCGGGCCGTGGACAACGACGAAGATGGCCACGCGCCTGGAGCACCGGCCTCGGTTCCATCGGCGCGGCCATGGAGACAGGCCACCGTCATCGTATTGTTGGTATTTATTGTAGCTCAGCTACACATGCATGCAGGTGACCGTAAGTACAAGAGGTACAAAATATCCAGCTACTGTTATTAAAGCATATGAGACGACTGTTGATCTTGCTTGCGTCTTGCTCGTTATAATGGATGTCCATTGAATTTTTCCCAGGCCCGCTTGCACGAAACAAACTTAGTGTAATACTTAACGGGTTCCCCACTTAGTGTAGTGCCGGAGCCGTAAGTGGCTTGCACGAAACTTCTACAACACTAAAGTGGTGGCGCTCGCTCCGCGCAATTTAGGACGCTGGCCAAGGGTCCTAGGAGCACCCTAAACTACCGCACTAAAGCTTAGGACTAACATGTCGGCCGCTATGAACCGTGTATCGAAGATTCGTCGTCGAACAACGTCTCATTTTTTAATGCTGTGGGTGCCGTACGTGCCGTACGTGTTGTGCTTTTCGTTAGCAACATCTCTCAAAATGATCGCCGCACGCGAAGTACCTCTCACCGGCACTGCCGTTGGCGATAAGTTCCCAATCATCGAGCAATTCGAGACATACTTTGGGCCACAGGCTTTATTTTATTTAACAAAAGCACGCAACAAGTGACCTAACTCGTTCTTGCAGCTACAATGATAGTACAATACCTTATTTTGGTTCTACAAACTGTTTACGTGCGACGGCAGAAGCAGACGACTTCCCAGAATCCAAACATGCCGTGACGCACGACTTCCTGGGATGAACTCCGGAAGTTCTCTTTCTACCAATGAGAGCCTCCGAAAACTGCTACTGCTCGTAGCCACGATCCACTTTAGAATACTTGACTTAGGGCGGTCGTGGAAGTGTTTGTGCAAGCCACTTAACCGCAACCCTAAACTTAGTGCACTAACGCGTTAGTGCAACACTTGCCAAGTGTTACACTTAGGATTGTTTCGTGCAAGCGGGCCCCGGTCTAGCTACAAGATTTGTGTGAGACCAACCCCACGGCTTCATCCACAGTTACTCTCGTGCTTGCACCGATGGTGCAGCACGTCATATTTTCGGCCGTGAAATTATGTTGAATTGACCTCTCCCTGTTTGTAAACAAATGACGTCATAGTGTTTGACAGCGCCACGAATTTGGTAGAGTTGAACGATGTTCAAAGGCAGTGACGAACAAGGTCGCGCCCGAAAGCCACGATCTTGAGGGGATTACGATGGTCTCTGAAAGGGACGCGACCTTCGGTCCTACTTTTCTTTCAATAGAAGGCAGTGAACATGTGCCCATTCGTGGAACCCAGCTCTCCCCTTCCGATCTGTTTCGGTTTCGGTCTGTCTACCAACGTCATGATGACGTTTCTCAGGTAGAGGTTTATTGTGCGGTTATGATAAATGAAATAACGCAGGCAAGTCATGGGGATGTTCCTGCCATCGCCGTATCTACAAGAGCGATTACCACAACCCTTCGATGGGGGAGGGGGGGCGGATATATTTATTGCAAGAACAATGAAAGGGAAGCGCCAGCCATGCTCAGTCCGATGGCTTCCGCAATGGCCTCATCAACAGGAGCGTATAAAGTTGAGCATAGCCCGACCTTGCATTGCATGTAGACTGACTGAGACTTGTACAAGATACTCAAAAATGTATTTAAGAAATATAATAAATACTAACGTTAGAATGTAATTAAGATAGAATATAAGTACATGCAAATTTACGTAATTAAGGTAGAGTAAAATACTACAAAAAGTATTTGAAATACAATTAAGATACTATTTATCCTAGAACGCAAAAAGTCACTGGTCAATGCGGCAAGTCGCTGCTATGTGACACGAATAACCTAAACCCCGCGCACTACGCTAGCCGCCGCTGTGTGATAGAAGTCATCTAAACACAAGTCCCAAAAAGATGACAAAGATATACCACATAACTCCACTAAGTATATGCGAGCCAAAACAAAGCCAACTTCTAGCAGGTCCCTGCTCGGCGAGGTCAGAATTCGGCGTCACCGCGTCAGGGCACACATAATTGAACCACGGCCCCTCGATGGCACCCCTCACTGGAAAAGGATTAGTACACACAGGGCAAGATCTCTAAATGGAGACTTCCCGAAGGGCCAATGTCCGGGTCAAGTCCGAGGGACTCAGGAAATTTCCACTGAACAAGCAAGATAATGAAAGACGAGACACAGTAAGTTTGAGACCAGCTCCCGTGGCATAGTGGTTAGGATGATCGCTTTCCACGCCGAGACTGGGAGGTGACACGGGTTCGAATCCTGTCACTGGTTGTGCTGTCTGAGGTTTTCCCTGGATTTTCCGAAGGCCTTCCGGACGAGTGTCGGCACTGTTCCCCCTGATGTCGGCCCAGGACGCATACTAAACCCCCTGTCCCCCACTCCTTCCTGTTGTCCTCTGTCCACGTCTGTACGCCACTCATAGCCACAGTTGCTTCGCGGCGCTAACACGGAATTTAAAAAAAAGAAAGTTTGAGAGGGAGATGCAAAATATGTAATTAAGGTATTAAGTAGAAGATACCATAAAATGCATTTTGAATAGCGTACAAATACACAAAACACCGCTAATTGTATTTAAAAGACAGTATTTTAAATACAGTACTCCAAATACGTACAAGTCTGGACTGGATATCTACACTCACTGCACGGGAATAGCATTCTTATGCAGCTTGCCAGGATGATGAAGTTGCCACAGAATTTAAAAAGTTAGCCCAATTCGCTCATGTCCACTGCTTTATCCCGTAGTTCCATGTGTCTCGTGATTCGTGGATCAACTAACTCAGGAATCATATATCCTACATAAACGTTCGTAATGTCAGGCAATATTTTTTGCCAGAATGCAATTTTCCTCTTGATGGTTACAACTTGCAGGTCCGTCGGCGACCACACTGCGAGTTCGCAGTAGCTCCTCTTCGCAATGTTTAGCTGAGCTTGTATTTGTGTGGTTCTGGAAGATATAAGCTGCCGTCTTTCGATATTTTTACGCCGATGGAATGGTTGCGAGCGGCTTCTGCGATGGTCATGTAATTCTGTGCTCTTGCAGGGCATCTTATTTCGAGGATTCCGTCGTTGTCGATAAGGCGGTCAGGAGTGGTGCATACGTAGGGTATATCAGGGTCGACGAAAAGGCCACATTTTTCACTTCAGCACTTCAACGTTCGGGTCTCTCGCTTGGGATGCTGATGCTGCGTCTTCCTCGTGGTCGATGGCGTACTGACAACCTTTGCTGCGGAACGACTTGGGATACATTATGACCTTCACTAAAGAAGAGTGCTTGAATGTTTTTGTATGTGGGCGACATATACTATGTATTGAGGTTGATATGGTATCCTTATATTTCTTTGTGGGTGCCATAGGTCAGACTTGTTCTGTTCTAGTGTAGACTTCTGCAGACTGTCAGCTTCCTGGCTGGTCAACTGTATGCCGCGCACGAAGTCTTTGGCTTTCTCAATAAGAATTGTCCCGTCCAGATCTGGTCTTTGAGACTGTCCTCCAACCCCTTGGTTTTAAAGAATTAAAATTACCCTTGTCCCCCACTCCTCCCTGCTGCCCTCTCTCAATCTGTCCACGTCTATACGCCGCTCATAGCCACAGTTGCTCCGCGGCGCTCACACGGAATAAAAAAAAGGGCTATCCTCCATAGTCCTTGTCTCCAACGGTGCTTGCAGATTTGGGTGTTCTCGACATTGGAGCCTTGTCGAACCGCAACGCTCTTTTGCATTTTCGTTCGTTGCGGTTTTGTCTTGATGTTATAAACCTCTACCCGACAAACGTCATCATGACGTTGGTAGACAGACCGAAACCAAAACAGATCGGAAGGGCAAAGCTGGGTTCCACGAACTAGCAATTGTTCGCTGAAAGAAAGTAGGACCGAAGGTCGCATCCCTTTCAGATATCATCGTACTCCCCTCAAGACCGTGGCTTACAGGCGCGACCTTGTTCGCCACTAGCTTTGAACGTAGTTCAGCTCTACCAAACTCGTGGCGCTGTCGAACATTATGACGTCATTTGTTTAGAAACAGGTAGAGGTCTATTAGTTTCTTCAGAGCGGATGATGGACTTTTCGCGACGAACTTGCGCAGATAGAAGTCGTCCCAGTAAACCACCGATGTCCCATGGACGTCCTGAAAAGATCCCGACGTCCTGATCCGCGAAAAATGTCCCAATGATGTAAATAAGACGTCATTCGAAACGTCCTAGCCTTGTCTAGCCAGGATGTATTTTAATGATATCGCTGGGACTTCGAAATGGCGTCCCGATCGGATGTTGATTTAGAAGTAGAATACAAACATACTTTCGATGCTCATTATATTTTTGTATCCTTATGATAACGTTCAACAGCGTGCAGCAAGAAACTAAAACAGTGACACTAATTTTTATCCGTGTTACCGAAGTGGCAACACACAAAAATTATTCATCTGAATTTGCAAAGAAACTCCCGACATGGTCCGAGCTTAGCAGATGTACCACAGTATCTAGCTTCTGTTTCCTTTTACTGTAGTGCTAATAAAGGTAGTTGGGAAGGCCGAGAAGACCTCGATATCTCTTGCAATATCTCCATGTAGAACGGAACACACACAACTACATCTCCAGATGTGCTTCCCTGCCGGAACGAGAAGACATAACATCATTGAATTGTCGCCACAATTCCAACGAGATTCAAAGACAAATCAGACAGTCAATTCGTTCATTATGTAGCCGTCAGGTACAAGTTCCTCACTGACAGAATCAGGGTTTTGAAGAGAAGCTATACCTTCGCGACATCATGTTCCACTATGTTGTGTGGCGAAGACCGTACCCACGGAATAAAGAAGCAATTCAATGAATTGGCTTAATGGATATTAATGCTAAACGCTGATTTTCACTTGATTTAATGTAATCCAACATGTTTTGGACACACTGCACCAGTTCAAAGAATGCGAAACCAATTGAAGGAATTGGCCTAGAGTATAAATAAAACAACAACTTTATTTCTAAGGTTAATAATGAGGAGTTTCGTCGCTAGTGTGGATACCCGAGCCCACTGGCATAAAATGCGATGAAATGTGCCCCTTCACCATAAGGATCGAAGTCCTGACCTGTCTAAAAAGACCAAAAAAGCTCTCATCACAGGGTGTTGATGGGCTGGATTTCACCAGGGGCCAAGCAATTTTCATAGAGATAGAAAGGGTGAAATTCCAACTGACTAAGGATCTGAGAGAGCGCGGTTCGGGAAGGTTGGTAGCATGGACAAATAAGAAGGATGTGCCCAGGTCCCCTACGGCACCGTAGTGACATCATCGGTCAGAATAGATCAGATATGCATAGAGATTCCAACTGAGCACTGCACATGCCACTTGAGGTGGCGGTTGATACCGCGGCGTCTTTTAGCCATCCAGTGATGGTTTAACCCCATCAGAGTGACATCGCGGTGTTTCGCGATGGGTTCCCGTGTCTAATATCTTGGCCTGCAGCGGCGATATCGGGATGCTGTTTCTTGTGACGAATTTCCCTTCCATCCCCCTACGCGTGCACCTTGCGGCTTGTGAGAAATCCTGGCGGTTGTCCAGATATTTGAAAATTCTAGGCAACCGTCGGTGCTTCTGACACCTTTAAAGTCTTGTAAATCCCGCCCGGACTATTGGATCGAGACCAAAATTCAGGTCCGAACGGGCCTGGATTAGCTGTGTGATCGCGCAAATCACACAGGAACTGATCTGTAGTGGTTTCGAACTCGTAGGCGGAGACGCGTTAGTAAAATTCGTTTTTCCGAACTTCAGTGCCCTTGTTGGAAAGAAGTTCGCCTCGGACAGGGTTCATACTTCGAGAACCCACTGTTCTCGACTCGGAGCACGTGATAAAATTCACCGCGTCTCTCTAAATTTAGCAGTTCTCGAGTTAGAGGATTCCGCGTTCACACTCCTCCCAATACATGGGACCAGCGGCTTTCCCGCCCCCCCCCCAAAAGAAGCCTTCCCGTTGCTGCCACATGGTCATGTTTGCCTTCCTTATGAAGGTCTCAATGTGCTCTTTCCAACAGCGTTTGTCCCGCAGGCGTGCGATGTTCCGTTCTCCCGATATCGGCTTAAGAGCATGACGAGCTGCGAAGCTGGCTAGAGCCACCCTCAAACGCTTCCCACTTTTCGGTGTCGTAAGTCGATTACCCGATGTCCGATTTAGTCGAAATTTTGTGTGCGCGTGCTCTGTTCCCTGCTCTACAACTTTCCAATTGAGACCAGCCGTCGATTTCCAGTGGTTAAGACGTCATTCTCGAAATTCCTGACACCGACCACCGTTCACCGATTTTTGTCCCTGTCTTCAGGCTTGAAGCCCACGGCGGATCCGACTTCCTTTTAATGGGCACACGCACTCGACATGGGAAACGCGTAGAAACTTGCCGCATCTTTCTATCCCTCTCGGTTCTCGAGTTAGAACACAGTGGCAACGGCGGTTCTCTGATACATGGGCCTGGGGCATTTTTTTCGATATCGGGTTCTTGCTGGCGTAGGAAGGTGATTGAGATGTGTTTTTGAAGAGGAAAACGTCCTCTTTCCGATAGCGTTGGTCCCGTCTTCGCGCGACTTTCCGTTCCCTTGCTACATTCCGAGGAGGAGCGCCTGGGCGCTGGGGCATGGCCTGGCGGGCAGGTGGCCTTCCTGCCGTTTCTGCGCTGCGGGCGGCGTCCATTTCGCTTGCAAGCTTCGTTGCGTTCGCACGCCTTTTTCTGGCTCCCGTTGTCTCGCGTTCCGTCGTTGCTCTGGTGCCCTGGACTGCTGTGAATGTGTTTTTATGCCCTACTAGTGTTGCCTGGGGGTGCTTTTAAGTGTGCACCCTGGAAGATAGGTCCAGAAGCCTTGCGATTTCTTAGATTAAAGGTTAGTCCTATGCTTGTACGATTCGTGCAACTTTTGTTTGGTATCATTCCTAGCGTGTGGGTTCTATTACTTTATGCTAGCAGTGTGATTATTACCCTTTTGATTCCTATTACCCTAAGCTTTATCTTTCAGCTAAGTGTACTCGTGACCCTACCAGCACTTTTCAAGGTGAAGATGCAACATCGTCAGTGGCCCCGTTACTAATGTCTAATCTATGAATTTCAGATACTTTCGACGTATTCATTGCGGTGAACAACGCGGTTGGGACAGCACATTCACGACGTGGGAAGGTCGCAGAAATGTTGAAAGACATCAGGTAAGTTACGCTAAAGTGCGTTTCAGAGCTCTTCAGTGACTTGTGTTTACTGCGAAACAGATTGGGCATACGCTTCACCCGTGCAACTTCGTCATGTGCTCCACGGCAGCAAAAGCCTTTACGGCTGTGCCACTGTATGTGAAAAATGCTGAGTGATTTTAATAAAGAATTTGCAGGGAAGTACAATGTGTCGCACCTTGTTGACTCTTTTACAGATGTGTGGAAACGTCGTAGCGGATGAATGTGAATTATGGAACTCCAAGTGGCGTCGCCCGCGTCATTTTCAAGATTTTACCCGTTTTGAAGGTACGTGAATGTGCGAGGCATTCACGTTCCTACTACGTGGTTATCCATGCGTTTCCCGTCTTCGCAGGCAATAGGGCTGTTGATAGGGAGAATGCTAGGCTACTGCAGACTGCAACCATAGGCGCTGTGTCTAAAGGTATGCGTATACGTCGATGCGTACTTCACAGTGACATTTTGCTGTAGCAGTGTTTTTGAAATTACATTTCTTGCAGGTTAAGCTCACATGACGCGGCAGGGAAGGGAGTCCGTGGCGAAAAGTGAATATAACCGAAGTTGGATAGCGTTAATTTTTGCGCACGAAAGGCAAGCTGGACACATCGTAAATCTCCAGTTGTACGAAACACAGTGCAGCATGGTCGTCGGTTATGCCGGTGCTTCAACATATGTTTCAGCGTCGCACTTCGGACATTGCGGGCGTATACCTTAAGTTTTTCCCCTTGTGGACCGATGCTGTGTGTGTTCATGGACATCATGTTTTCAAAGACATGTAAGTTCTCAATAATAATTCGAAAAAAATGCTGGTCATGTTACGCTGTGATATAATACCTGGTGAGGTAATACGATGCTATGACGCTCAGTTTCATACGAAATAAAGTGTTTGATCTAGTGTTGCTTGTTTGTGCCACTGATACGCACTGCTGTGCGGTGTTGATGTAATGTTCAGAGAACTCCAGTAAGCCTGGCTAAGGCACGGGAAAAAGGTCCACTAGAGGCCCGTAAAAGGTCCTCATTGACGTACTATGGACTTCCTTGGGACGTGCGCGGATGTTATTTTGGCAGTTCTGAGTACGTCCCAAGTATGTCAAAATTACGTTTCAGGATGTCCTCGGGATGTCTTCATCGTCCTGAGGGTAACATCATGTAGACGTCCTTGGGACATCGGTGGTTTACTGGGGTGCCATCTTGCACCTCTCATGTTGTATGCAAGTGCTGCGACGCAGCATCTGTTACCGTAACTTTTACCCTTTGCATAGTCAACGCGTTTGCCACCGACTGTACGCGCCGCCATGCTCATGTAGGTCTCAGCGGCATTACTTGTTGCATCGAGGAGCAGCATATCGGATCTGTCTGCGAGTACGTCTATTGCTTTCTGAATTTCAGTCATCATGTTGGATCTCAGAAGGTTGCCCTTTTCCGTTCTGCTTTCAAGTTCCACAGCATCGCCTCTTTTGACGGAGCAGTGCTCGCTTGGACAGCTGCTGTGAATACCAAATGCGTGGTATGGGCCGTTCTTCAGTTGATGGCGCAGGCTACTAACCGCAGCAGGCGATATACTGCATGCAGTGTTCTCTTGTGCATGCCGTCTTATTGCGGATCTGACAAGACCTTTTAGGGCTTTGATGTTAGCGGTAGACAATAGCTTCCTGGCGTTTTTGCCCTCAGCTGTGGCGAATGTTTTAGTATCCTTTGCTAGGTTACACAGCCGTTTGGTATAGTTTTTTACCATGTGATTGACGCATTCGTCTTTCTCACTGAACAGCCGTAAGGAACATATATATTCCTGTTCTGCAACGAAAACACTGCTATCTCCGTCTCCAATCAATGTAGTGTACCTAAGGCCGTACATTTCTTCACTTTCTTTGAACCCCTGTAAAATAACGTCCCGCTCCATGGACGTTGAAGACGATTTCCAGTTGCAAGAGCACGAGTGGGGTAGAGGCTGCTTATGCTCCGAGCTGCTATGCTCCACACGAAGTGAGTGAAACTGCACAGAAGTGACTTAAAAAAACGATACTCCAGAATGGCGATAAGTCCAACCCTGACTTCTTTGTACAACTGTATCTCACCACAATATAGGCAGTTTTGCTGGTGGTTCAAGGCAAAAAAAGAAAGAAAGAAAAACAAACGATTAGTATTAGTTAATAATATAAAAATATGTATGGAATAGAAGAGGTCACCCTGTAAATTGTTCGAAAATGCATTGTTGAAAGCGGAAGCTGTCCACGGGAACAGATACAAATCTGTCGCAGGCGCCTGTTGTTTTTCCATTCTGACCTTTATGGTTACATATGAGTAGTAGTTACTGGACACAGACTGTCCGCAACGCTACAAGGCTTCTGGACACGTTTAATTAGCAATTAGAGCTAATTGGGACCCCCCACATTAATCAGGACCCTCCAGGGAGTCATCACACTAATTGGGGAGCATCTAGGACGTGTCCAGACCACCCTGTGCGTTGCGGACAATCTGTGTCCATAAAAATAAAAAAATAGGTAGAAAATAAAATAAAAAGATGGAAATAGAGTGGAGAGAAACAATTTATTCGAAAATCAACGATGCCACGGCGAAGAACCCGCTCCGCAACACCCGAGTGACCAGCGCCCGCCATGTTGCTTGTTGACGACTGGTAGTTGCAGAGATCGACGACAGGTGGCCACTTAGTTGCAAGGCATCACACCAGATGGCGCCACTATCATAGCTCTAGACGAGAAAGACAGACAACAAGATACTAGCGACAGGTAAAAATGGCAGCACTGCTGAACAAGTCTAGGTATGCGAGAGAAAAGGTCTAACCGCTACTGCTAAAACAGCACGGAGAAAACAGTACACATCGGGGAAAAAGGCTTACGGGGACGATCGCTTAGGCCTAACCACAACACTACGCAGCTAACACAAGGCGGGAACCACAGATCGCTAAACATGCGTCAACAGGCTTGCTCACCGCAAAACAAGACTAAACATACGAGGAAAAAGGCTTACGGGGGGGCGATCGCTTAGGCCTAACCTCAACACTACGCAGCTAACACAAGGCGGGAACCACACATCGCTAAACATGCGTCAACAGGCTTGGACACCGCAAAACAAGTCTAAACATGCGAGAAAAGGCTTAGCACGAGCGCGGTCACCGCTAAACACGGCAAACATACGAGAAAAGGAGCGCGTCAAATCACTCACCTTTTCCCCCGCGGCAACTTCCAGGCAGAAACTGAGCCAGCGCGGAGAACATACGTCTGCTCTCTACGAGAGCCAGCCAGAAAATGAGCGAGCGCGTGGAGCGCACGTCCGTCTTCCGCGACGCTCCGAGAGAAACTGAGTGAGGCGACGCGCGCGCGCCCTCTGCTCCACCCGTCCGCGCATGCGCGCGCGCGCGCTCCTAGCGCCCCCTGCGCCGGCCGCGGGTGTTTTCGGTTTCGGCTCTCTAGCGGCGACGGGTGGCTTTTCAGTTTCGCTTTCATTCTCCGTTCTTTGCGCGCGCGCGTTTATCTGTATAAAGGCAGCGCGCACCGCGCTCGCGTCATCACTACGTGAAGATGTTCAGCTACCACTCTTTACAAAATTGTTCCCGCACCCACGCTTCTTGGGAAGAAGTGGAGAAGGAATGTTTCAACGGCGAAAGTCCCCGCAACGAGCTCGTCATCACTGCTTTTCGCTACGTGATAGACATGGTAGGCTTTGGCAATATAGGAGAGATCTCGCCGGGGCCGCTGCAGGAGATGGTGCGTCGGATCTACGCCCGTTACAAGAACGTCTGCATAACGGTTCCTGACGGACCCCTGGGACTGATGAACGAATTTGTGAGCTTGGCCAACGCAGAATTCAACTACATCGCTGCAGACATCGTGGACCTTCTCGCTCGTGCCATCGCTCATATTAAGCACGCCCTGCGGAAGCAGCGACATTTGCAAGCAGTCTACATCGCCAACCTTGTCATTGATTTATTGAAATACCGATTGGTTATTGACATGCAACGCATTAAACAGTCCGAATAACTTTGACGAGACTCTGTGTGTTCTTTCACTGAAACATCTTTATTGAATACATACAAAAGAGTTGGTCAATAGATGCCCGCACCCTCCCTCCCTTGTCTGATCATCTCGTAATGCTGCGTTCGTGAGATCAGACGTGCCAGAAAAGGGGTATCTTCATCGCAGCGCCGTCATTGCGCGGGTCACTGCGTCAGCACGATGACGGAATGGTCATTCTTTTCGTACACCCATTCCGCTACCACACTGCCACGATGTCCCGTGCTTCTCCTGTCTGCGAGAGAGAGAGAGAGAGAGAGAGAAGCATGTCTCGACTAGAACTTTTATTCTCGATTACATGCGCGTGCAGCTCTTTGTTCCACGGTTACTCGATGCCTGACGTCGACGGTCTCGGGCTCTCTTCCGGGTTTTCCGGTGCTGCACAAGGAGGGAGTACTATCGTAATGCGATACGCGTCAAAACACCCGTGAAGCTTACCGTATTCGCAGCTCCCATAAGGGAAGGAGTGTACGGCATCCACGAGATAGCGTTTGTCGTCGTAGGGGACCAAGCTCTTCTTGAGTCTCGAAATGGTGTACATCGTTTGCTTTATACTCTGGATGGTGCACTGCTTCTGAGAGACCGCCTTTTCATTGAACAGAGAATCTCGGTACACTTCGTGCAATAAATGTTTCCGCACCACGTCTTTCTTAACTCCTTTGGCTCTCGCGATCTGTTTGTGTGTCCCAGCCAAGAGAATGCTGTACATTTTCGCTCGGATGGCTACGACTTCCTGAATAACTCCGCCCCCCGTCTCGTCTTTGAAGTACCCCATCTGGTTCGCGTGCTCGTCGTTGAAAAGTGGGTGGTCCGGCGGATAGGAAGACAGATCTAACTCACTCTCAATCTTCATCATCTGCTCTTCCAGGCTTTCACACGTGAGAGAAAAATTATGCTGTCCGTGTCGCTATAGATCAATTGCACTGGACATGTCAAGCGAGAAAAGAGCGACTCGTAGATGAAGCTGTACATTCGGACTTTGGATATTTCAAGAATGGCAAAGCCCACGTAAAGGGGGTGCGTGCATTTGATGCGGCGTTGCTTCATCTCGTACAAGATGCACTTATCACTCAGAATGTGAAAATGCTGACTGTCGACGGAGCTAGCTTTTCGGAGCGCGCTTTCTTTGTCGTAGGCTAGGGCATACTTTTTCATCCGCCTCACATTTTGTATCGACTTACCGAACGTGCTGTTCGACATGGTTTTGTATAGAAGTCGCTCGAATTTCGTGGTCGCGGCATTCCTCAATGCGACGTTTCTCTGCACGATAGGTTCGCAAAAAGTTGTCTTGGCGGAACGAGAGGATGCTGTGAACACGTTTTATTTTCATGCCCAACCTCACGTACAGTGCGAGCAATGCATAGTGAACGACGTAGCGTTCTTTGTCGTAGCACGTCAGCAAGAGTTTCTTTGTGGTAGGGGCGTTCAGCGCTAACGCGTCTTTCAAGTGTCGCTGGTAGGGGGAGAGTTCGTTCTCGTTCACACACCTGTGTTCGGGTGCCAGGGGAAAATCCCTGGTGAGTGCGTGCAGTTCTTCGGGATATGACAAGTCTACTACGTAGACGTACCCCACTTCCGAATCGTGAGGAATGTTGAGAAAATCGATCTCGCTCCACCTCGAAGGATCCACCCACTCAAAACCACCTGTCGGGAGATGGAAAGTCATCGCGTACGGGTACAAACTGTTCACGTCGAGGTACTGGATAAAAGTCTTTTCTTGCTGGGGATCGTAATCGTCACACCCCTCGTGATTAGCCCGACAGTATCTGTGGAAGCTGTTACAAATGCCTCCCCTGATTCCCTGCTCGATCGTTTCGTACATCTCGCGATCGCTCATGAGCTCGAGTTTGACTTTGGTGAGCTTCAGAGCGCTGCTCCACGCGTAACTGGCGAGGGACACTGTGCGTAGGATATCTAACCTATCCGTCTCTAGCGCAATCTTCCTGAAATACAGTACGACGTCGCAGAGCTGACAGGCGTCGAGCGTGACGTAGAGACGCGTGTAACCGCCGAGGTTCTTACATTCGAACAATTCGAAAATCTCGAGGGCGTACTGATAGTCCTCGTCCGTGATCTCTTGGTCGTTCAGGTCACTTTTGAAAGCTTCCTTTGGTGGTAGTGCGGGCAAATTGTACGCTTCGAAACTGTCGACGAAGGTGTACGGGTAAATGCCCTTCCTGAGGAGGCGTCGGAAACGGTCACCATACATTTGACGGGTACAATGAAACGCGCTTTCACCACCGCTGGCGAGCAGGGTTTCCACCAGGTTCGACAAGGAGAGGTTGAAAAACTGCGTGGTATCGCGGAAATGGAGATCGCCAATGTTGAACCCTCTTATCTTTTCCGAGCTCGAAGCTAAGATCCACGGCTCGCCCAGATTTAGAACGTGCATGTGGCGGAGAAGGGAGCTCAAATCGTACTGCAGGTTGTGCACGCACACGACGAGTTCTTTGGTGTTACGACACGTAAGGTTACACGTATCACACAGCGTCGCGACAAAATTCGAAGAACCGGGCTCTACGAAGCGGGTGTGGTCGTGATGCGATACCTTCCGCGTATGTCGGTTAAATTCGATTCCACAAAATTCGCAGTGTGTAGCGCTCGCGTGTCGAAAGTGGTCTTCCATACTCATGACCAACGGCGCGGGACAACTGTTCAACCTATCGATTTGATCGCTAAATCGCTTGAGCGAGAGCAAGCATTTCTCTGCCGCGTTGGGTCCCAAATAGCCATCTAGGCCTAGTATTTTTCCGTCCCAACTTCTCACTACAACGATGCAGTACGAGCTCATCCTGTGCACACTCGAGGCGTCCTTCACGAGCGCGTCCTTTTCCAAAACGCTCTCCGTGTCCAACACCGCGAAATAGGGATAGGGATGCATGTACTGTATCTTGTTGAAGGAGACACACTCCCCCGCTTTTGGCATTTCGAGAATCACTTCGTTCACGTCTCGACACAGGCGTTCGTGTTGCTGCAACGCCTCTCTCGTTCCGTAACCGGACGTGCATTTCTCGCAATAAAAGTAGTCACTTTGTCCCATGAAAGTGCTAAATTTTCGGATCCCATAGAAATGCTCCCTAACCTCGAGCAGGTGGACTTTATCCTTATAGAGCGTAGAGGGAACCCGTCCGGTAGATATCGAACTCGTCTGCTCGTCGAACACGTAGATGTACACGGAGATTTTGTTTTTTCTCTCCCACAGGGCAATGTCTTCGTAAGTGACTGGGAAGCAGGGTGGCCAGTACGTTACGCGCGTCTCCGGATTCGAAGGATTCATGTATTTGCGGTATCTGGCATAATCGTTTGGTTTGTTCCTCAAAGGATGTAAGAGCGCAAGCACGCTATACTTGAAACACTCGTTTTCGTGATTCGGAGGGAGTTTGACGTTTGTGAGAGTCCTTGTTTTTCTTTTCAACATTTCGGGAAGCTCGACCGTGCACCCAATACGCTTCGGTTTTAAGCGCGTTAGTTTTAAGTCGACACATTGGACGTCATTCGAGGTGAAACCAGACCCTTCTCTCGCATAGTTTTCAACGCGTTGCGAGGATTCTGCGATAGCAGCATTTATCGCGCCTTCGATTTCTTGGTGGTTATGAACGACTCTCATGTGAAGGTTCACGTGAAGGAGATGCGAAGTCAACCCGTCGGCTCCGTCCTTAACCATGAGCGCCTTCGAGCACAGACAAAATTTGAAAGGCATGGGATAAGCTTCGAGGACGCGCGTGATTACTGGAGCTATGCTCGGTAGATAGAGTCGCAAATCGTCGACGTTGTCGTCGTGCGGGGAACAGAGAAGCGTGTACCTAGTAGCCGTTCCGTCAAATGCCTCATCTGTGACAAAAAAAGGAAGGAATCGTCTCTCCGTGACGGAGGGATGATTCTCTACGACGTGCTCTCTCAATTCAACGATTCTACGACCCTGGACAGGCTCAGCTTTGTTTCGAAATTCTGGGCTTGCATCTGGTGATTCATCTCGAACCCTACCAGACAGAGGAATGAAATCTGCATACGACTGATCCCCTTCCCACATGAGCAATTCGTCGTCGTCGTCGTCCGTTTCAGGTATTACGAAAGGCGGACTACTGACTCTGTCGTCGTCGTCGTCATCTGAAAGGACGACTGGGCTATTACCGAGATTCTCTATTCTAGCTTCGTGCTCTCTTTCTACGGCCACGAGCATGGCATCGATGGGGTCGTACTGACATACGAGACAGCGCGGCACTTCGATCAAACAAAATCAGTACGAGATTCCCCCTCACGAAACAATGCTCACTTTTCCCTTCAGTTGAGGAACGCTTGAGATTGATGATGATGATGAGAGAGGATGGGATGAGACCCTGTGTTCAGTGTCATGCGGTGACAGCGGCTATCAGTTCCTGAAAAACAATGTCATGCATAGAATACACTCTCACAGCAGAGACGGTCAACTTACATTTTGGTCCACGAAACGACTCACGTCGTGGATGAATGCCCCTCGTGGGCTGTCGATCAATCGTCGTAGAACTAGCGCACCTTTTATAGTCGCTACACCGCTCTCCTCCTCCTCGCATTGCGACGGTGTCGTCTGTACTTTGACCACCCCGCCTTCCGTCTTTCGCGCCTTTTTGCGATGTCGCATATGACAATGATACCATCGACATTGAATAAAACATTACACTAATTTCTAGCTAACACTCTGGGACGACTCGTACATGACGACAAGAAGACCCAGAGTGGGATTCGAACCCAGGATCCTTCTACACTGGGCGCGACACACTAACCACCAATCTAATTCGTACTGCGTGACGTTTTTCGTATTGCGGGGTTCGTGTCTACACACGTCACAACATGTTCAAACACGTCCAAACATGTTCAGACATGTTCAGTGACGTCACAACATGTTCAAACACGTCCAAACATGTTCAGACATGTTCAATGACGTCATAAAGAGGAAGAGAGAGGAACGAGTGTGTCCAGGGGCGACTTCGCCGCCCGTGTCCGAACATGTTCAAACATGTTCAAACACGTCTTAACATGCCCAAACACGTTCAATGACGTCATAGAGAGTGAGAGGTAAAGCTTTACTATAAATGTCGAAGCGAATGGTCGATCGTCATTCCATCATGATCAGCTTGGTAGATCCTCGTAAGTAATACCCATGACGTCATCATCATCGTCGAAATGTTTGAAGAGTTTCGTTTCCAGTGTACAACACTTTTGCTGCGCGTGAAGTCGGTTTTTTCCCGCCTCACATATTTCGGGAGATTGGCAGCGCCCGCTTCTTCTGCACCAATTGCGGTGGATTGTGGTCCAAAGGTACGCTTCCTCGTTATTTTTTAATACGTTCTATAACCGTTCACATTTTTTTCAGAGCAAAAGCATTGGACGGACCGATTGATTCGTCCGTTTCTCGGTTGTCGGACGGTACCGTTCGACGTACGTTGCGAAGGACTTCGACTATTGAAGGAAGATGGAGAAGATGGACCATCAGTGTCACTCTGTGACTGAAGAAGATTGTACGTGTGTGTTTGAGTTAAAAAAAAAAAAACACGCGTTTCTCACACTCCTTTCGTTGCAGATTACGAATGGCTACTGACAGGAGATCTACCCCTGGTCCTAACCTTCAAGCCTCCTCCAAAGACCTTCTTTTTCCGAATCGGCGATCAACTGTCTACCTGTCGCTGCGGTGGACTCTGGTCGAGAAACCCCAGCCATTGGTTAGACTCGAGCCTTCGTCCGTATTTGGGCTGCCTTCCCGGCTACGAAACCAGAGCTGGAGCCTAATTCATGTGTAACGAGAAATAAAAAAAAGGTTGTCTACTCTCATTCCGTCTCAGTCACGATGACGCCCGAGCAGAGGTTTGCCACCTTTGTGCAAACGCGAATGTATCGGGACTTGCTGCGATTACGCGATTATATTCACGGCGATAGCTGCGAGGGAGACTTTCGCTCGATTCTCAAGACGATACCCTTACGTCTGTTCACCGTCAGTGGGAAGATTGCAAAGAAAATGAAGCGTTTCGTAGATTACAAGCTCGAGCTGTTGGAAAAGTATAGACGAGGAGAGGCAGTCGACCCGTGTCTCATCAACGCGGGTTTCAACCGGCCTATCGTCCGTCGCTACTGGCTTCTCCACACATCCCTCGACGTCACGGTGCAGACCGGCGACGACGGCGGTGAGCGTCGGGTCAGCACGTTGGAAGATCGTCTCGCAAGGGTCTTGTGTATGTCGTGAATAAATAAATAGACTATTTTTTTACGAAACGAGATCGCTCACGAGGAGACGTTTTATTGTTTTGTCATTCTCTTCGAGGTTACAGGAAAACATGGATACACAACTTTTCAAGCTGTAGCGTTTCGACATGCGCGTGGCTACGTTGATACAAAAAAGCCCGCAGTAAGGCGAAAAGGGTGATTGAATACACTTGTCGTTATACTCGTCCACTACAGGTAAAGTCCTTCGAAGGTTTGCTTCGATGGGGGGAAGTCCGTAGCTGTTGAAAAACACGGTAGACCCGTCGTAGTTTTTCAGGTAGAGCACCCAGTGCTGCCCGCGTCTTCTTCGCTCTTCCGTATTGATGATTAAATAACCGGGCTTGCGTAAAACGAAGGCTTCGTCGGAAGCGCAAATGCCTCTCAGCATGGAGGAAGCGAGGGGGTTCAGGGACACGAGTTCCAAGATGTCGCTCTCGTACATCTTTTCTTATGGGAAGGTGACCGTACGGTCCTTGTCGACGTACATGAGCTTGGGACACTCGGAAATCAAGAGGACGGTGACCGCGTGTGGAAGGGCTTTAGCGAAGCGTAATTGCAGGCGAACGTTTCCTTTTCGCCACTCGTTCAAATGCGAAGGAGAAGAACACTTGTCCACGTCCAAGTTAAAGTAGAGAAGGAACCCGTTCGTTTTAAATCGCTCGTAGCTATACTTGAAATGTTTCTCTCCCAGTTCTTGCAAGAAGTTAAAGTAGGGAATTTTGACGAGGTCGTTCTGAAAGTCGTACTCGGCTCGCACTTGCTGGCCGTCCACGGAGAGCATCGCATGAGACAGGTCGTAATGGCGGAATTTGTAGGGGTTCGATTGGATGTCGCCGAGAAAGTCGGACGTGGCGAGCAGGGCGATGCATAATTTGGAAGGCACCCTTTCTGGGTAAACGTTTTCAAAGTGAGCGTCCAAGCTCCCGGCACTCAAGCTCCGCACCTTGGTTTCCAATCCGCGTAACACGTAGATGGCCGGCGTGGTCTGAAGCCGCCGCTCGTATTCCAAAAATAGGGAAGGTGCCAGCGTCACCTTTTTCAAGTGTAACGTCATTTCTTTAATGTCCACCTCGTAATTGTACGTTTTCTTGTCTTTGGGGACCGATACGAGTTTAAATTCGTCGTTGTTTAACAGGAAAACGACACGAATTTCGACGGCAGGTACCATCAGGCGCGGCTGTTGAAACAGGTCGGTATTGATCTGACCGACCAGGTTAAAGTATTTTCCACCCTTCGTCGCTTCGTAACGTTCTTTCGGACCGCGAGACGAGACGTCGTAATCGTCCTTTAAATGTTCGTCGTCCGCGATATAAAGTCCAGCCGCGTGCACTGTTTCTTGAGCCGTGGGCGTGGAATGAAGCACGACGTCCAAAATACTCCTGTAGGCGTACAACTCGTTGGAACTGACGAGCTTGTTGTTCGCATAAACGGTGACCGTCTTAAACATGCCGCTCAACAGGTGGTTTATTGGGAAAACGACATCTTTCTCGTCCATTTCTTCCCCGTCGTCGCGAACAATGCGCACGGTCAAAGACACGAAACTACCGTAGAGATCCAAGTGTGCCCTTTGCAAATTTTGAATACAAAACTCGATCACGGAATTATTTACTCCGTTGACCGGATAAAAAAGTTGGTACGAAGTATCTTCCACGCCGTATTGAATGGAAGGGGGTTCGAATATCATCACATCACTCGTTAGACAGATCGGCGTCTGTATTTTTCCTTTCGTTGACGTCATGACGGAGCGCGCGCAGCGGATGTGTGACCTTCACGGCGTACCAAAGATATCTGCAGGTGCGTCGTGTGTCGGCGCCTTTTGTTGTCGTTTGCGGCGTTTCTTCCCATTGTTGTTTCCAGAGCCCTCCATGGAATCCAGCACGTCTCTCCCCGTTGCTATGGCCGTCTTTTTTACTGCGCGCGATATTCCTTCGCCATCGGCCAAATTCCGCGCCAAGCGCTTCAACGTTCTCTTGGCGATCGGTTTTATTTGCTGCCAGATGGGAACGATAAACTTGGATATGTTGCTCAACACACCGCCCCCTCGTTGGAAAAGGGGTCCCGTGTACACGGGAATTATTTTGGGGGAATTACGGTACATATTTGAAATGCAACGTTAGATTGGTTCTGCCTTTGGACCGCAACGGCAAACGTCTTCCCGTTTCGTCCGCGAGAACGATCGTCACTGAGGGAATTTCGAATTGAGACAGGTTAAAATACTGGATGTTATCTAACGTGTAGGTGACGACGTGCTTGTCTTTCTCGTAATAAAAGGGTAGTATTTTTAATATCGGTTTTTTCCCGCTCCCCACGTACGTGGTTCCACGATATCCGTGTACACGATTATGTTGTGAAACGGGGGTTCCAGGAGTACCTCGACGGAGCTCGTGGCATCCTCATCCCCCGTGAACACGGTACGCGATTCGAAGCCCAAAAGCACGGCGAGGTACTCGGAAAGTCTTAGGGTGGAGGTGCCCTCGGAAAGCCGAATTTTACATTTCTGTTCGGTTCCGTCGAAGCTGAAGCGCGCGCGTTCGCCTACGCGCTGGTTAATCGCATTTAGAAGTGCTTGCGGCGTCGCATAATAGCCGGGAGGCACATGTACTTGCAAAGATCGAGGAATTTTCGTCTTGATCGTGAAAGAAAATTGACGCGCTACGGGGAGAGAGACGCGTAGCGTTTCTTCGTGTCCCTCGACGGGTGTGAGATGTAGCAGCTTGACAAAGGGTTCCGGTACGTGCAACCCTTTCGGCGTTTTCAGAGAGTAGACGTTATCCGCGAATTCTAGCGAGGCGTCCAGCTTGTGCGTCTGGAAATACTTGTTGAGTGTGTTCCGTAGGGACGTGGTTTCCGAATTCAGAGTGACGTCGCCGAAAGCGACGGGTGCGGCGTGCTCCAATAAGATGGAGGTGGCTTCGCGTTCACTCAATTTGGGGGGTTTCACCGCACGACCTGCTTCGCGGGACGCTAGCGAGGCGTCGAGCGCTTGCGCGAGCCGAGGGTCCAATTCCACGGCTTTCACGTCCACGGGTAAGACGAAGTCGTATCGCGATTTATTGTACGCGAAAGAAACGTCAAATTCCGAAAGGGCTTTTCCCAAATCCCTCTCGAGATCCGAGGTGATACGAAAAGTTCTGCCGGCTTCCACCGTGTCCTCGAAAGAAACCTCGATTTTCGCATCTTGCCTTTCGTAGCCGATATTTAAAAAATCGTTACTTATGCTGAGATCCATCAGACCGACTTTATACCGATTCGAGAGCTGAAGCGGACTATCGAAAGCTACCGTGAAGGCGTTGAGTTTATTCGAGGGAAACTTATCCATGCTGGCGTTCGAGAGCAGGTGGACGTAGATGTCTGACATCATTTCCCAATCTTGACCACTTCGCTGCTCGGCACCCAACTGTCGTGTTCTTTGTCGTAACCGAACCAGCGAACCAAGGAGAAGCTCTGACCGTTCACCTGCTTCTTCCTCAGCACTTTCGTTACTGGCCAAGGCTGATTGGCGTCTCGGGTTACGACGAGTACCTCCTCCGCGTAGAAAGATCCGTCCACTTCCTTACCCCGGTAATCTTCCAGGTGTACGACGGGAGGAGAGGTGTCTCTCAGGCGGGAGACGGTGAAAATCTGAGGCGACCAACTCCCTTCCGAGCTCTTATGAAAACCTTTTCTGTGAAGTAGGACCCTCACTTTATCCCCCAGTTTGAGCTTCTTTTTCACGGAGGGTACGACGGGCTTCCCATTTATCTTATTGAACAGCTCCAATTCGTTTTCGGGCGTGACTTCGGACGGGCTGATGCCCAAAGTCCTGTGTTTGGTGGTGTTGTAGTCGCGCACGATCTTGGGAAGCGCGGAAACGAAGTGGTATTTTCCCGTTACTCTAAAATAACGGAATATTCTGTCGCGTAAAGTGCGTATGACGCGCTCTGCCTGCGATGCTTTGATTACTGGAGAGAAGGTAGAATACATGTGTACCTTCTTTCGTGAGAGATACTCCTTGACGGTCTTGTTGTAGAATTCCCCGCCTCTGTCGCAAAAGATGTGTGTAGGTACGTTACCTCCCCGAAAAAGTCTTATCATGGCCCTTTTCATTTCGGCGGGGCGCTTCGTCTTTAGTGGGAGGGTGCGCAGAAAGCGGGAGAGGGAATCGATTGCCACGAGAATGTAGCGGTAGCCACCGTTGAATCTCTTGTATTTTGAAAAATCGGCGAGATCCATTTGCCACACGTCGTTGATCTTGAGCGCGATGATGCGTCTCCTATTAAACTTTCTTCTGACCGGATGGTGGAGCGTGTAGGCATCCAGCTTTCTGAGAATGGCGAGAGCCTTCTTTTTGCTCAAGTGATGCGCTTTTCTATAGCGTTCCACACCCCCCAATCCACCCTCTGGTTTCTCATATCCCTCCATAAGTCGTCCACGCAATGGAGGCTGCTGCTGCTGCTGCTGCTGTTGAGGCTCGCGAGATTTGGGTAGAGAAATCAGACGCAATAGTTTCGAGACTTTGGGGAACCAGGAAGGTTTCTTTCCCGTCTTACGTTGCAACAAATAATTGACGAGTTCGTAAACGGAGGAGTGTCTGATGGGCTTGCCCGACACGGAGACACAACCCTCGCGATCCCAGGAAAGAACCTTCTTTAATTCCGAGACGACCCTTTCCGCTTCCTCTTCGTCCACCTCTGGAGAGAGGAGCGAATAGTCAAAGTCATTTGTAGCGTCGAACGCCTTGTTTTTATTGTCGTAGGGGTCAAATCCGTACTGCTTGAGTATGCGATACAGTGCTTGCAGTATGAGTTTCACTTTGACGTCGTCACTCTCCTTCGAGGAAAGAATGTTTCCGATGGAGGTGGTCACTTCAATTCTCTTGGCCATTGGCGAAAAGGTTCAACACGGCGGAAAGCAGGAGAGGAACCACCGACGAAAGAACGCCCTGTCCTCGCTGCTGAGACAGATAGCGCTTCAAACGTTGCGGATTCTTGTGAATCTTTTTGTAGGCGAGCCGTCGTAAAAAGCGTTTGTGCTTCTTCAAACGCGCGAACGTATCTGGAGCTAGAGCCACCTTTCCGTTCAATACATTGAGGCAAATTTCGGAGAGGTGTTTCATGTCGGACGAGGACGAACGTCTCAAGACGTCGCGGCGGCGTGGAGGGGGTAGAGTGGAGAGTACTTCGAGTAAAGTGAGGTGAGGGCGCAGATTCATTTCGGAGCGTAGATATATTGACGTTCTCCCGGAAAGATATTGCTACGCAACCTGTGATCCTCGTGCGTGTAGTTGTGAAGATCCACGAGTAAATATGCGTGGGGCGACAACATCGCTTGTTTATATGCGTCCAGAAAATACTCCAATCTTTTTCTGCCAAATAGCTGTTGGCCGAAATGTTCCATCTGGTGCACGCTGCGCACGGTGCGCCACAGGACGACGTAACTGGCGTTGTAGGATATTGTTCTAAAATGGCTACTGTCGAAAAAGATGTTTTGAACGAGTAAGAAGATCGAGGCGTTGGCGTGGTGAGAACCCCGAATGAAAAGATCGGTCACCTCCTTCAAGGAACCGGCGTTGGTCATGTGATCGTCGACGACGATCAGCGTAGCGCGCGACGTGTCCCACTCTCGCGGTAGCTCCTTGGTAAATTTTACGGAGTCCCCGAATTCGTCCTGCATGCTCGGCGAAGCATATTTCTGCACGTAGAATATTTGTGACGGAGGCTTGTCTACCACGTCGTTCAGGTTCCTCAACACGTTAGCAACGAAAGTAGATTTGCCGCACATGGAGGGGCCGCTTAAGATACAGCGAAAGGGATGACGGAAACGAAAAGGTTCAGGGGAAGACATGTTACGTGCGTACACGTTGCACGAAGAAAAAGAAGAGACTGAGACTCGAAGAGAAATGCATCGCTTTTATTTACACATCCTCGTCGTCGTCCTCTACATCGGAACTGCGTTCCCAATACAGATTGTCCAGGCTAAAGTTGGACTTCTTTTTCGCCAGTCTGTCCGTCGCTAAGATGCGGTCGAGCGTCTTCATCTTGTCCTGACACATTTCTTGACGTGCTTGCAACCATTCCAGACGGTGGACTTGAAAGGCTTCCTCCACGATGCCGCATATAAATTCGCGAAGTTCTTCGTTTTTTGTCTTTTCCTTGCGACGACGAGAAACGCAGGAGAATAAACCACACATGGCGTTTTCCACGTATCGGTCAGAATGATGACGCGAGCGCGGTGCGCGCTGCCTTTATACAGATAAACGCGCGCGCGCAAAGAACGGAGAATGAAAGCGAAACTGAAAAGCCACCCGTCTCCGCTAGGAGCGCGCGCGCGCGCGCAGCAGAGAGCCGAAACCGAAAACACCCGCGGCCGGCGCAGGGGGCGCTAGGAGCGCGCGCGCGCGCATGCGCGGACGGGTGGAGCAGAGGGCGCGCGCGCGTCGCCTCACTCAGTTTCTCTCGGAGCGTCGCGGAAGACGGACGTGCGCTCCGCGCGCTCGCTCATTTTCTGGCTGGCTCTCGTAGAGAGCAGACGTATGTTCTCCGCGCTGGCTCAGTTTCTGCCTGGAAGTTGCCGCGGGGGAAAAGGTGAGTGATTTGACGCGCTCCTTTTCTCGTATGTTTGCCGTGTTTAGCGGTGACCGCGCTCGTGCTAAGCCTTTTCTCGCATGTTTAGACTTGTTTTGCGGTGTCCAAGCCTGTTGACGCATGTTTAGCGATGTGTGGTTCCCGCCTTGTGTTAGCTGCGTAGTGTTGAGGTTAGGCCTAAGCGATCGCCCCCCCGTAAGCCTTTTTCCTCGTATGTTTAGTCTTGTTTTGCGGTGAGCAAGCCTGTTGACGCATGTTTAGCGATCTGTGGTTCCCGCCTTGTGTTAGCTGCGTAGTGTTGTGGTTAGGCCTAAGCGATCGTCCCCGTAAGCCTTTTTCCCCGATGTGTACTGTTTTCTCCGTGCTGTTTTAGCAGTAGCGGTTAGACCTTTTCTCTCGCATGCCTAGACTTGTTCAGCAGTGCTGCCATTTTTACCTGTCGCTAGTATCTTGTTGTCTGTCTTTCTCGTCTAGAGCTATGATAGTGGCGCCATCTGGTGTGATGCCTTGCAACTAAGTGGCCACCTGTCGTCGATCTCTGCAACTACCAGTCGTCAACAAGCAACATGGCGGGCGCTGGTCACTCGGGTGTTGCGGAGCGGGTTCTTCGCCGCGGCATCGTTGATTTTCGAATAAATTGTTTCTCTCCACTCTATTTCCATCTTTTTATTTTATTTTCTACCTATTTTTTTATTTTTATGGACACAGATTGTCCGCAACGCACAGGGTGGTCTGGACACGTCCTAGATGCTCCCCAATTAGTGTGATGACTCCCTGGAGGGTCCTGATTAATGTGGGGGGTCCCAATTAGCTCTAATTGCTAATTAAACGTGTCCAGAAGCCTTGTAGCGTTGCGGACAGTCTGTGTCCAGTAACTACTACTCATATACAAAGTGGGCTTATTTCTTTCAACCTCTTTAACCTCCTCATATCAATAATTGATGCCTTTCATTAGTGCAAAAACAGTACGGAAGAACAAGATTACTTCGTGTTCACTTATTTTCCAGTGCACTTGAAAACGTTCACACATTCCGTGAACTTTCCATTCCATCGTCATTCCATTATTACGTGTATGCGTGCGTGTATGTGTCAAGCAAGAAAACCGCTTCGTTTCATCATTTTATTTTTTATTTATTTGTTTTGTGTTCCACTATTCTTAAAGAGGCACGCACACTCAAAATGAGGTGAGGCGCATGGCACGTGAAATCATAGCGATAGTGTGCCGCTGTGCAGCATGTACTGTGTCTCCAGCCATAGCCAGAATGTAGTGGTTGTTTGGTTCCCCAAATTCGCTATCTCCAACGCGTGGGCAGTGGAAGAGAAAGCCGGATACCAACATAGACAGGAGACATGACCAGCGACTATGTCCCTTCCTACCTTTATCGTTGCTCAAAAAGCCATATAGGTGTGATTTCAACTGAGACTGCAGCAGACAGGTACAGAATAATGTGCTTTCTCTGTAATACGCCACGCATAGCTACGTGATAGATTTGTATCGCCTAATCCGCATGCTGTAAATGTGCACAATGTTATCATCCAAATTGCGAAGAATGAGAAATCAGACACAGGTTGGTCGCTCGGTTTTGCTCGGTTTTGCTCAGTTTTGCTCAAGCTGCGAAGCGATGACCAGCCGAGACGATCGGAGCAGTTGAGCCATACACGCCACATCCCGAACCACGCGCCGCCACTAAAAACAATACAAGAATCGACAAATGTAGGAGCAAACGATACGCAGCCCGCTTGCTCTCGACGGCTCCGCGCTTACGAGGAGGAAACCGTCACTTCCATAAAGGAGAGCAAGGAGGGTGAAAAAAAAAAGCGAAGCATAAAAAAATTAGCTTTTTATACACCGATTGATTTTTTTATCTACAGCCATCTCAAGCCTAGGGGATCCCAATATTGTTCACTTACTGGTCGTGTGTTCGAAAGAACGATTCTCAAAGGGCCACCAAGGCTATTGCATTTTGTTGAAGCAGCGGTGTGCGTATATTCCCCCTCTCTTGATACTGTCACCATTTCATTCCACTCTCTAAAAATCAGAATATTTCCCGAATCATTAAAACTCCAGAGTTTCAAGTCTGCAAACAGCCACAACAACACATACGTGATGATGATGACTGAGGAAATTCCCCACTACAATATTGGACCACTACCCCATGGCTCAGAGGGGGGTTATGAGATCTGTAATGACGATCATGATGAGAATGTGATGCGCAGAGCAGAGACTTGAGTTACGTGCCCAGGGTTTATGTAACACGCTGGACGCATGCACGACGTGATGGCCGACGAAAACAAAGTCCGCAAACTTGGACTGCATATTGCAGAAAACGAAAAGGCGCCAGTGAAACGAGAAAAGTTTCGGTGCAATAGCGGCATCAAGAGAGTTTCTCGTCTGTGCGTTTCACAGACGCAACACGGATCCCATTGAAACATATGAAATTGAGAGCAGCAGTTGTGTGAACAGCCCCATACACATAAATATACCCGTGCTCGGCCCATGAAAACTTGTGTGAAACCGGCCTCGTTGCCACGTACCCTCCGAGCGAAGGTTTCGGAAAGACCGCCGCGCGAGAGACAGAAGACAATTTCCTCCAAAGCCACTGCGATCCGCGACACATGCGCATGCGGGATGCTCCGCCCCCAGCGCCCTCAGTCTGGTCACACAACCCAGGAGTGCCACGCCTCCTTATCAGCAGATGAAAAGCGAAGGAGACTGTCAACAAGGCATATTGTTTCAAGTACGGCAAGCGTGGGCACATGGCTCGTCATCGCTCATCGCTCTGTAGCGGCACTGAAATGTCGGGGCTGTTCAGGCCGCCATCTGACTGTACTGTGCGACTTATGGAAGCGATCTGACGCAAGGTGTCCACAACCGTCATCTGCCTCCGGCGACTCGAACTCCCAGTCCCCATCTGGACCACAGAGCCCAGAGCACGCTACAGCTACGGTGACTGCGACTCATACCAGCAGCATTGGTCGTTCATCCGATACTACTACAGACAGCGACAGTATGGGCGTCTGGAGAAAGTGACAGCGTCATGGTGCGACTACCCCAGACAGAACAACATCTCCTATGGACGTCCGAAATAGATCCCAATGTCCATATCCGACAACCGACCTCCGTGGGACTCTCGTCGGACATTTATGGAGGGATGTCCGTAGCCGTATATCCGCAGGAGGTCCTGTCGCGGCTGCTTCACGGAATGTCCGAATCAGCTCCGTGATGGAATGCTGTACGGATCATGTATTTGAAGAGAGGGGGAAACGCGGGACGATGTAGCACTGTAGAAATTCGACTTGCCATGAACCAACTGACTTTCTCAGACTACATAAGTAAGAAACAGAGACATTAGCTCTACGCCGACTTAATACGCCGAACAATTTCCCTTTTTTCCGTAGTTTGCGCACGTAATCGAATTAAATTTAGACATCTCACCCTTCATTTCGACTCACAGGCGAACAAGGCTCTCGAATGTGTAGAAGCTCGCGAGAACACAGATATACAGTGTCTGTTCCCTGTTTGGAAGTGAATGCAACCTCATTTTCAAAGCTTTTCGGCTGGGTGGCCCAATCTCTTGTTGCTATTTCTTCTTCCTTTTTCTTTTTTTTGCTTTTTGAAACGCCGCGCTGAATTTCCGTCATGGGAAGCAAAGCTCAGCAACAGAAAGTCGTAGAAGAGATGGGAGTCCTGACCGCCGATGATGGAATGTCCCAGCGGGCAGATGTTCGTGGCCTCACGCTAGGACGGTGCCGGTAGAACTGTAGCACCACCCAGCCGAAGACGAAGTTCATGCGCCACCAGCAGCATATCGCAAGGCGCGAGCTTTAAAACTTCTTCAACGGTTTTGGCCGCCATGAAGCTAGCCAGTCTGGCTCTGACGGTCATACAATAAACAGCCTTCTCCGCTATCATTTTTTGGGAATCTTCACTTAAGCTTTCCCACACTGGTGACCCGGACAACGAACTGCCGCCGTAGGCCTCAATATGCTTAGTGACTCAGGGGCCAGCACCGCATCTGGCCAGCACCCTACCACGATGAACTACGTCGCTGTCCGTTTGCCCCCCTTCTGGCACAAAAACCCCAGCATCTGGTTCATCCAAGCTGAGACGCAATTTCAGCTCTCCGGCATTTCCTCAGAGCTCACCAAGTACCGGCACATTGTTGCAGCGCTACCACCGGAAATTGCTATCGAAGTTGCGGACGTGCTCCAAGCCCCACCGCAAGAGAACCATTTCACCAACCTGAAGTCTGCCATCCTCGATCGTACCACCCTTTGCTCGGCGATCGTGCATCGACATTCGACGCCCAGTTGCTCAGGAGCTGTTTTTGCAACGCCTTCCCCCGCAAGCCCGGATGATTCTGACCGCAGCGTCAAGTCTTGCCCTTCACGATCTTGCTCAGCAAGCTGACAAAATCATGGAAGTGGTCGGCCCATGCGTCGCGTCACTCTCGCAGCCTTCATCCGACCCTTCGGAATCCCGCTGCGATTCTGACCGTTGTCGCCAAGACCCCGTGCACGCGCACCTTGATTCCTTGTCAGCCGATATTTCCCACCTCCGCGAGCGCATCGACGCTCTTTCTGCTGACTGTACAATCCGCCGTCAACATTCCCCGCACCGCCGCCGCTTCCGAGGACGAACTTCTCGCACCCGCCGCCGCTTGTCTTCTCCGCGCTCCGCAGACTCCCCAGTTCCTTGGTGTTGGTACCACCATCGTTTCGGAGCTCGTGCGGAGAAGTGCACTCGGCCTTGCGGCTAGTCGAGAAACCCGGCAGGGGAGCACTGACCTCGAGCAGCAGTCTCCCATCAGTCGCCTGTTCTACCCCAGACAACCATGTTACATCCTCTGTATATCCATCTGATATCCACAGTTGGAGATTAGATATCCACAAGATATCAGAAAAGGTCCAGTTGACATCCACTAAGTTACTTATGGATATACCTATTGACTGCTGGTGGATTTCCACAATATGTCCAGACGATGAGCATGAAATATCTTCAGGACATCATCTGGATATACCTACAGAATATATATTGTGTAGGATGTCCACACAATAACCCTTAAGATATTTTGTGGACATCCTGGGGATGTTTCTTTCATGAAATTTCTTTTATTCAGGTTTTATTTTTGTGACAAGGAGGAGACCCTAGACAAAGGGAAAAATTAACAGACAACAAATTTTCAGACACTGCAACGAAATTTAAGGTCACACCACGCTTTTATACACAAAAATCTCCGTAAAGGCTATGCTTGTGCCTATTCCTCCTCTCCGGAGATTTTTGTGTATATAAGCGTGGTGTGACCTTAAATTTCGTTGCTGTGTCTGAAAATTTGTTGTCTGTTAATTTTTCCTGTTTCGGGTCTCCTCAATGTCATTATGAACGAGCTAGCCTATCGATTATTTTCCTGTTTGCTTGCCAGAAATTATTTGAATTCAATACATCGCTTATTAATTTTTTTTTTCAATTGTGTGAAATCTCAAAAGGCCATTCACTTGCGTGTGATGCATTAAGGATCACAAGGAGCTGATGCACTTTGTAGTCCTTCAACTTACAATAAACAAATCGTAACACTTTTGTACAAGATGCAAATATTTTTATTGATGGAAGATGTTATGTTCAATGATATGGTTATACAAGAGTATTTGAAGAATTGAGCTCTGTTCCCAATCTCAGGAACTATGAATATGCAAGTGCAGTGCCGGCCATATAGTGAGCGACCTTTGTGCCATTATGCCTCGGATACCTGGAGAGAGAGAGAGATTAAAATGAATAAGGTTCTGAAATCGTTCGTGAACAGGCTTCTGAGTGGTAGTAAAACAGAAATGAACACAGCACAATCAGGCAGTGTCACAGGTCCGCGCCAGTGCCAAAATAGTTGCAGTACAGAGTTAAGTGAAAGTAGCAAACAATGGAACAGGAAGGGTAAATGAAACGCGTCGGAAACTCAGGCCCACTGTACATCTGCCACGGTAGTAGGAGAGGGAATGCGCCAATCGCTGCTCATGAGAGAAAGAAAAGGTTGGGATAAGAACGTAAACGTAGCAATAAGGTGGCATTTGCAGACTGGTCACC
The DNA here is from genome assembly GCF_037126465.1 of Ornithodoros turicata. NCBI lineage: Eukaryota > Metazoa > Arthropoda > Arachnida > Ixodida > Argasidae > Ornithodoros > Ornithodoros turicata. Next base: position 52,007,495 of record NC_088203.1, on the reverse strand, counting down.
ATGAGACCATTCTACGTGCACGCAAGGAAAAGGAAAAGCTGTGGGACTGCGCAGAAGGCTGACCTACTTTCATAGTGTATTAAATGTTCGACACCACCTTTGTGAAACAGTGTCTGCCCTGTCCCATACCCACGGCAGCTTAATACAGTTACATTACCCGACTGCCTACTGGACCTGGCAATAAGCAAAACACAAGTATCCAGCGAATAGGTCGTCATCGCACAATATGGTGGGAGACATTTGTCTTGGCGAAGTTATGAAGCGAACAGCGGTGTTTTAAAGAAAACGCAGAAAGCTAATAGAGCTGTTTCACGTGAGCATGCTTCCCACCTGTGTGTTTCACATAACGAGACAACCAATGGATTCATATATCACTCATCTAAGCCTCAGCGACTCGCCTATACCTTGCTCATTAGCATATGCTCATTGTTGAAATAAAGTTTTTATATTTTCCATTCTGTTCCAATGTTGTTATTGTGCACGATTCTCGCTCCACGTGCAATGAGGCACTCACAATGTTGTGCTCGGGACAGATGAACAAATGACTGCATTGCAGCACTGCTCTGTAGAAAAATATTCTGATGTGAATCAAATTCATTACTTAGGAGCCCTGCTCCCCCTTGTTGACATTATGTTTGTAGGTGAAAAAGGATATGAGCTTTTCACAAAGAAAAACATACCACAGCCTTTTTTGCAACCCTTTCTTCTTGAAGCTTGACACGGTCGCGAGCATGCTGCAGCCACTTTTTTATAACGGCCTCGGTTTCGTCAACTGTTGCAACAAATGACTTGTTTGACCTAGCTGCATCTGGAAAGTGTCCAAACAAATAGAACATGTGACACCTAATTTTCTGTACAAAAACAAATTTTCTCTGAAATTGTGCTCCACTGCGTGTCACATTTGTATGAAAGCGGAGAACACACACAGGATTGCACCTTTACATCCTCTGCTCCACGGGATGTAATCTGCAATCGACAACACTGGCAGATTTTATAAGAGCCTACACCAAGGCATGCCACACAGCCTATGAAGCAGCTTACTGCCACCTAAAAAAAGAAAAAAACACTGATAGGCAACGCGAAAACAACAGGGCTTAAACATAGCTGGGGTTCCGGGTTTTTGGAGTTTATTGTGCAGCAAAAACGCAGTTCTCACATTTACTGCTTCAACACAAAGGAGGCACACGCTTAACAACACATATCGTGCGATGAACACTGAGGTATTCCGCAATTGCAGATGCAACTTTTCTGTGTACAGTGCTCACTGTTATGTGGCAGTAGTTACGTACGACAATCTCTGCATCGCGATCACAGGACTATGTGAGCGCCTTGAAATCAGGGTATTCCTTGATATAGTCGCAGGGTAGCTTTAGCCTGTGTCCCATTTTGTCGTCAGCATTGCAACTATCATTGACCTTTCAAACAGACCACCCCGTATGACCTCGTTCGATGCTTACTTTAGTGCTTATAGTCAGTGACAACATAAGTCATGAACACATCCCCGCCCCACACACAAGAATCACTCCGCATGCGCGAGTTTAGCTACATCTCAAAGCGGGGGAATCGTGGGAAGGCTGGTAGCCAATCGCAGGAGCCTTCCACGAATGCGTGGGACTTGAGTTGTCACTGACTATAGGTCACATGAAGGGCAAGCAAGTTGGGAAGCAGACTGGAGGGAAACCCAGGCGACGAATCCTCAATTGGTCGACGTGACAGCCGAAGAAAACATTTGGTCACAGGAACCATTATCACGTTGTGGTGGGGCCGGTATCCGAGGTTATAAGAAACCCAGGACACAAAAGGAGGCAAAAACAATAACCCGGTTATCAGGGAAAACATCTGCCAAGCGGAATCCTTCGGATTAATCCCAAACAGCGGAACCCAAACCATAGCTTACCGAAAGATGTTCATATCATGTTCCAACCATGTTGGCTCTTGAGCCCGCTTCACACTAGGCGAACACAACATGAAGAAACAAGAATGCATGATCAAAAGACGAGATCGAACAAAGTTTCCAGCAGAATACTTTCGGCAAACATCATCCCGCAGTGCATAAGCAAACAAAGATATCGGATGGCAACAAATGTTTTGTTAGTGTGATCGAAATGGAAATGAAATTACGCAAACATGCATAAAGAACATGTTCGCCAAACAAAAAGCTATGTTCTGGACATCTCTCGATTTCCATAATGGAAGACACCGCTGCTGGAAGTATTAGCGGCAACAATCACAGCGAATCACGTGGCACATGCATGGTAGTGTCAACTGTTGTTTGCAGGAGAGACCGTGTTAATTCATATTACTTGTGAAATCCTGTACGTTTGGAATGTTGAACACAGACTTTACGTTCTCATAGCATGCTGCGCCAGATGGGGTTTCAACAACGGACATGTTCATCATCGTGCCGTACAACTTTTTCTGCTCGTACAGCAGTGTAGTAGAGCGCAGGTGTTGCTAAAGTGTGACCCTTGCCGTTGCCCATGGAACCATCAGCCACATGGCACATCAGTATCGTCAGAATGACCTCCAAGATGGATTGTTACCCTAGCATGTTTTCTTCATTTTCGTGTGATGTGGATAAGTTGAAGAGCACCAGCAGAATATGAAGTGTTTTGAGAAACAATGTTCACCAGCACTGCTGTTTATCGGCGTTTCTCGTTTTCCATGTGCGGTGTGACCTAGAACAAAAGCAAACCATCTGCACCGACGTGTTTTTTATCCCCTGTTCTTGTGTTTGCCAGTGTGACGAGGTCTTTATCATATGAGGGTGGGGGAACTTGTGAAGGAGTTAAAAACGCTGCTATCATGCATGTTCCTCTTCACATATTGAAGCTCTGTTCTGCTTGTAAGAAATGGGTGAGAGACAGCAACCTAAAGCTGCACTCAATCAGATCTCAGATTTCGGATGATCGCTACCTAACCCACCACAGAAATTTTGCAAGAACTCTCTCAAGCTGGAAAAGTACATACCAACTATAAGTGGCCTCACATTGACATTGCAAAACTTCTCCTTCCCCTTGTTTCCAACCCAACTGTAATGCTGTGCAACGTTGTCTGTCATAATGTAGGTCAGTATCTTCTTTGTTGCGATGGTCACATTCTTCCCGCCAAGACCTTTGAGTTCCGAAAGCTGCAAAAGGGTACAAACATTATTTCGATGCCCATTTTTTAAGGGGTAAGGGGTGCGGAGCCATGTTTCTGTGAGTTTCTTTTTTTTTTCTTCTGGGAAACAAATTTGCACACATCAAAACCCTTCGTGCTATCCGGTAGAATGACACATACACTTTCGTCAGACGTCTTAATCTGGAAAATTTTTGGATGGCCCAGACAATCCCCTGACTTTTCTAATTGCATCAAAATTCCCAGACAAATCCCTGTTTTCCAGGTTGTAGATACCCTGGGTTCTGAAACTTTTATCAAAGTTGTCCCAGGCAATTAAAGACGCGGTGTGACATCATTAAGAACCGAAGCTGTTCACACTGCGGAGACAAGGGTTTGGAAACCTCCGCTTTGATCAACCTGCATGGGATCAATGGTTCTAGTACAGGCACAAGGCAGCACATCTCACTCCTGAAAGATCAGGTTTAAATTAAGAGGACATATCACATACGTCTCAACTCAAAAATGAACTTTTTTCTGCGATAGATGGCGCCACAAGTCGGAGGAGTGAGGAGGGCCCTCACTCCTCCGACTTTGTAAGAAGTCCATCGCGTCTCTGATTGGAGGACACGACAAGCCCACGTGACAGGCGGAGACCTATGAGCTGGGTTGTGTTTCCTTTATTTTTAGATTTTCTCCTTTCCCCGATTTGCTTTTGCGCGGTGGATTTCGTTGTCTCGCGTTTGCTGTTTACGTTTTACTGGCATTTCTCGAACATGCCGTGTGACTGTCGCGTACCGCCGTTACCACCTCGCTTTCTCGTGGATGAAGATTGCTCTGATCGGTAGCAGCGGGCTAAAGCTTTTCACCCGATACGCAGAGACTGTCCGTGGAGGTGTCTATTCGTGATATAGTAATCGTAGTTTTCAGTTTTCGTGGTGTCACAGGATCACGTGTCCCTGAGAGTATCGGGGGACTCCAGTTGAGCTGAATAGCGATTTTTGTCAGAGGCAGCAGTATCCAGAAAGGACGCGGGGTTGTCGACGGTCATATGACACTGCAACATCCCGTTGCAAAACATCCCTGCTTTTCTTGCCAGTGACACTTACGCTGTTGAACCATGACGTTCGTTGCTGTCGATTGGTGTCGTGAAAGCGCTCCCATTATTTCATAGTAGAACTCAAGGCCGGTGCGCTCGCACAGGACTGCTAGCAAATTTCGATAGGGTTTCGCACTCCCCTTTAGAGCATTGCGCGGGCCTTGTCGGGCCGTGCTTTACGTTTTTCGCACGTGCCCGTGCCAGGTTCGGATTCGACAACACATGGTGCGGCATGTACGTCAACAGACTTCATGAGACTCGACAGCTGAATGTTTGTGTCGGGTCTCGGTTCTTCTTCTACATAGGGGTTAGGAGATGTCAGCCAGATGGCTACGGCTTGCTACTCAAAATTCCACACACATGCACTCACACACGTGGGGGCCCACAGGCGTGGTGGGCGCGTTTGAACAGCAGAAGGAGCGTCCTTCAACAAAGCCAGAGAGGAGCAACCGCGTACACACGACACCGCTCTCTCCGTGAAGCAGAGTGAGACGCTGATCAAGAGGAAAGCCGAAGTGCGGAGTTTTCAGGCGTAGTGGAGGCAGGGTTCTGCACGACACGCTCTATCCTGCGGTGCGGATCCCGGTTTGGAGTTTCCCGCGGGTAGCGGGTCGGTTGCGGGTGATATTATTGACACCCGCGCGGGTAGCGAGACTGTTGCGGGCAGCGTTTTTGGCACAAGCACTGCTGGCGGGTCGGCCACGAACAAGCAACGGCTACAGCAACAACAACGAAGAGAAAAGATCATACCAAATAATAAGTAAACAAAGGCGCCGCAGCCCCTGCTGGTCGGGTCCGGTTGGGTGTGGATTTCATTTTCTGGTAGAGCGCGGGTGGCGGGTCTTGTCAGAGGATTTAGGGGTCGGGTATGGATTTCACCCTCAAATAATGGGTTGCACGTCATACGGTCCAAGTGCCCATTTCGTCGAACTACCAAGTGTCCGTCTGGCTTACGCGAACATTTGGGAAAACAAAATGCGTGATAGCGCTTTTCTATAGAAACGGCTGTCTTGTCCCCCGTCCCGAGTTTCTTCAGCTATCAAACAAACCAAACAGTGCACGTATGCACAGGTCATGCGCATTTTGGCACTGTAGTTGCCTCTTGAGAAGGGGTAGAGCACTGCATGGGCCGGATTTTTAGGCCCGTGCCCTGCCCATACACCAATATTTCTATACTGAGGCCCTATCCAAACCCACCTCTGCTCTAAGTGTTCCCCAGGCTCGCAGCGGGCCCGATGGCCAGTCCCATTTGTCCATTCCAATTTTCTTTCTGTGTTCTCGGGAAGGATAGCTCCATAACATACCCGAAAATCGTGCCAAAATTTTGGCGGCGATTTTGAGTAAATGGCCGCCGGATTTGGCCAATTTCGTGATACAGTGTGCGTGCAGACGGCAGGTATCGATTTGTTACTTCCTTCACTGTATTGTTGTTACTTTTTTATGGGGTTTAATGCTAGCCGGGCCTTCCTCAACCACGATAAAAATTTCATAATTCCAAGATAAAGCAACCTGTCTTCCAGTCTGTTCAGGCTGACGTGTTGAATTGTTTGTCTGAATATTCGATATTTCGGACGCGACTGTTTATCATAGTGTAGTTTGCATCAATTGCGGACTATCCGATTCAAAAATAAAAGAAAGTGTTTATTTCCGCGGCAATCGAACTATGATTTCATTTTCACCGTCAGAGATCGCAGGCGAATTTCCATCCTTTCCGCGGTGCATATACAGTTCATAAAAGGAAGCTTTTGACCGCTCGATAAATAATTTGTTGTTTTTAGTGTTTAAACATATGATCGTCCCACTACAGCGAAGGATTCTTAGGAATACATGCAGAATGCTCATGACAAATAAATCCGGGTTTGGGTAGCGTGCCGCGAAATCTTGTGGCAAACGTCCCCACCCTCACGGTCATCCCACTATATTTGGTTTTGCTGGTCCATAAGGCCCTAAACCAATGTGCAAAACACCACAAACGCATTTGATTTTATTTATATTTTTGCATGCGATGGGTTTGTTGTGTGGGCCCCGTCACATAACATCCGCGTCTGCACGAGCGGGCTGCCAAAGGCTTGGTGGTCGCGTCGACCTCAGCGAGCAGACGACCAGACAGCTGTGGAGAGGAGGACTACGCAACGGCGCCAACTGCGTCTCGCGCACGCCACAGACGCACGCATGGTTCTCCCTTGCAGCTTCTTCGGAGATCAACTGACTTTGCAGTTCGCCGCACAACGCATTGTGATCCCAGAGAAACGTAAACGATGAAAGGCGCGTTGGTTGGCAGTAGCCAGCTGAAGTTTATGACGCGCGACAGGCTGTTCGTAGACTCTGACGTGGAAATCGTCACTTTTAGCTATCCCGGAGCTACAGCGGCCCGTCTGAGAGAAAAAATCCATCGACTGCACCTAGCAGTAGACTGGATCGTCATGTATATCGGTGGCAACGATATCCAGGATGGGAAGAGTGCCGCAGCTGTTTTGCGGGAAGTCTCAGTAAGTACAGATTGCAACGATTTCAATCTCTGTGCTGCTAAAACCCATTTCCTCTGACACGCCAGGGAAGATTCATTTCCATGAATGGTCTTCTTTCACAGGATACCGTTGAGGTGGCGAAAGGCTACGCGGAGCATATATTCCTGTATAAGCTGATGCCACAGACAAGGCGGCCTGAACTTTCTGGCACAATTCAGGGATATAACGCGATGCTGCGCACGATTCCAGCTGTCCGTGCCGGTGACGCTACGGTGTTGAGCATTGACGTGAGTAGTCGCTTCTCGAACGCTAACTCTGGAACTTCCTGGTGGTCATGGCAGGTATTTTATAATGCTCGTTAATTTTGGAAAAACAGTGCGACAAAAAGTAACTGGGGCTACCTTTGTGGTGCTTGAATTACAAACAGTTGATGGTCTTGATGCGGTACCTGTTTGTAATTCAAGTATCACAAAGCTAGTTTCCAGTTGCTTTTTATCGCGCAATTTTTCCGAAAATAAAATGCGTACGAAGTACTGGCACATGCCTACCAGGAATTCCGGTTTATTTGTATTGCTGTCTTTGTGAAGTGCTGTTTGCAAAAACATTCCGTATATATGTTCAAATATCTTTTCCAGCACAAGGTCTTTACCAGGAACAAGGAGGTGAAAGAGGGGATGCTTTCACGGGATGGCTATCACATTTCGACGGGACGGGGGTTATCGTGCCTAGCAGGCATCCTCCGCACAGCCCTCGTGAAACGCTACGGACCATGGCTGAAAGCACCGGGTCCGCGTCGTGGCATCGTACTCAAGCCAATGGAGTCGTGTGAAGAGTGTCGTGCTAAGGGACACCCCACGAGTGCATGCAGGCCTGTGCGCTCACCGTGGTGAACGCTCACCATTTTAGCCGCCATGTCATGACGACACAGAACGATGTTACCACTGTTACCTGCTGTATTATAACAACCACGTCATCTGATCCCCAATCCTATGCTCACTTCTGTCAGCAGCAGCAACGTAGTCAAAGCTTTTTCTAACCTGTTCCTCCTGCCATCGCATACTTTGTCCCATGATTAGTGTACAAATGGCCCACATCATACACAAGACCTGCCCGATAAAATTTTGTAAACAACTATCATCATTCCGATGGAAATTTTGTAATGGCTTCATGCCGTCTGCCAGCTTCCGGCTGGGCTGTCTGCTCGTTACCCTAGGCACCCTGAGACCAGTAGTTTCCTTAGAAGTTGGTCCAGGGCACATATGCCCCCCTCCCCGTGATATTTCCTGGAGCAGAAACTCTAAACACAGCGAGGTGGTGCATGATAATGCGTGTGAAATTTGAAATTGAAAGACTACTGCATTGCTTGCCACTATGAGTGCGAGTCACTGATGCCCACTGTAGCCTGAATGAGATGGCTGGGTATTTTCCTACGGGTGCAACTCGTGCAATATATTTTGGTTAATAAAATATATTATGCTTCATAGCAAGCTTTTCAAGAGAAAAAATGTATTTCTCCTCAAATTCGTATTGTGGTCCGTACAGATGTGTTTGCAGTGTTCCCCCGGTCTCAAGTTTTTCTTCAGATGAAATCTGGTCAAGGTGACCAATAGCCATTGTTAGTAACCACTGGTTCACAGATTACTGCAAGCAGAAAATCCTAGACAGCCAGCACCCGAAAGATTAAAAAGAAATCAGTAGCACGTGTTCACTATTGGTAGATTGGAGATATTTTATTGAAGAACGCAGCATGTATACATCGTCACGTTTTCTGCATTACTTATGCGTATCAGCTCATGCTTGTAGCCTCAGAATGTTCATTCGTGGATACAGTATCCAACAGCACATTTCATCATTGGCGATGTGGCATACACACATAATGAAGTACCATACAGTCCGCTGCATGTAGGCGCACTTTGACATGAAGGTCTCGCACATACGGCATCAACATATAGCATCCTGGTGGACAGAGCCAGGTTCATAATATGGGAATAGTAAAAACTTGGAACGTGTTACTCAGCAACGAGTTTCCTTTTTGAGCAATGAAGTAGCAACTGATAGTTGCTTTTGCCATGCTTGTCAGTTGGCAGCTAAAGCCTCAGAGTGTGTGTTTATGGAAAAAAAATGTCCAACAGGGCACCATTCATCATTGGCCACATAATGCTGAACCAGGTACAACACTGGCAAGGGCAGGTGCTTCATAATCAGGGAGAGAGTAGGAAATTTTCAAATGACAGGTAAAGACAGTAACACTTAGGAAGTTTGACCTTTGGGCGTCTGGCCATCATATTTGCAGTAGTACTGGATACCTGAATCTGAAAATACAATTTTCATATGTTGAAATGACACCCAAGTAAAGGCAAGATGGCAAGAGGACGTAACGCAGAGCGACATGTTGGGATGTTGCTCGTGCTCAACAATGCGGGGAACTGGCGACAGTTGGGAGACAGCTCTGCACAATGATACTTACCGACCTTGTCAAAATATCAAAATGGATTCATACTCAGGATGTCGACATCTGAACAGGCTGGTGGAGCTTCAAAAGTGCTAGGAATACCATTCATGTTTCTTTCCACAATTTTCATACACTCAAGCAAAGGTAGAATACCGTGATGGCCTCACACATATAGCATCAACGTGTGGACGTGTTTCAACCATGCCTGGGAAGAACGACGGTTTGGGGACAGCTTTGCTATATCTTCATAAACTCAAGCCAAGGCAGAATACCATGATGGCCTCACACATGTAGCATCAACGTGTGGACGTGTTTCAACCATGCCTGGGAAGAACGACGGTTTGGGGACAGCTTTGCTATATCTTCATACACTCAAGCCAAGGTAGAATACCATGATGGCCTCACACATATAGCATCAACGTGTGGACGTGTTTCAACAATGCCGGGGAAGACGGTTCTACGGTTGGGAGATTGTGCACCATTCTCATACTTAGATCCTCACGTGCTGATGGCTGGATTCAGATTTCACACTCTTACGCCATGTTTAAAATATGACAAGCATCGCACGACTAGTCTGTGGATTTATACATAGAAATATATTAATATAAATATTTAGGAAAATTGAAAAATATGCACAGATATGCACAGTAAAAATGGAAAAAGGTAACTTAAATATGAAACACAAACGTGAAGATATGCAGCCTGAGCCAAAGTCGAAGACATGTATATGGAAAAACATTCAGTAAATTATGAAGCAAAATGGATGAATATGCATTAAAACACTTGGCAAAGGTGGAGCCGCACAAACTAAATGACACGTAAATCCACAGTCTAGCCATAATTACAGAACAGCGGCAGGTGAGTTATCTTTACCAGTCTTCCGTCTCTTTCTGGATGAATCGCCCTGATTGGAAGTTGTTTTGGCGGCATCACAGAGCGAGGCAACCTGATGGTCACTCTTCTTGTTATCTCTGAGCTGCAGCCCACGGGACTGACGAGGGTCAACCAACTCCGGTAGAAGGCTATGCGAGTAGAACAGTTGAAGGTGGCCAATCATTTTGCTCCAGAAGCCATCATTTCTCTCGATCTTCTGGACAAAAATTTCCTCGCCAGAATATACCACAAAAAGACAAAACTGACGTCGAGTGATGTGGAGCTGTCCCTGCACCTGATAGTGGTAGTCATGGTTTTCCTTCAACGAAATATTACCAGAGTTATCAATAGTGCAAAAGGTGATTTTTTTTGCCCGCACTCCCTCCACAGGGGTAAGGGGCCGAGCCGAATAAGGGCACTTCACTTCCACGACAGTGTCATCACCGACAAGCCCATCAGGTGTTGCAGCAAGGTATGCAAACTCCTGATCAACAACAAGGCCGCATGGTGAAACAGTCACCCCTAACTCATCCTGCAGCTTAGCAATTGCAATGGGCTCAGTGTCGCGACCATATCGGAGAGCCTCAGTGTCAAAATGACCATAGAGCAAGGAACGAACAGTACTTGCACTGCTCGTTGCATCTCGCATCTTGCATACCTTGCCAAAATTAGAAGCGGTGAGTCGCTTTCGCCTCTCCTGCATCCACAAAGTTCTCCCTTCTTGACCTCGAGTATCAGCCTCGAGCTGCTCTGCATCTGGTTGGGAGAGCACAAGGGAATCCTTGTACGCCGCAGCAGCTTCAACATAGTCATCGTGGTTCATGTCTGGAGCATCCACTATGGAACCATAGTGGTTGTCGCTGGAAGCACGCTTGCAAGGCGCACCTTCAAGTGAACGCTTACAGCGAGCAGCCCCAGAACTCCGATGCCTTATGCAAGCAGCACGAACAGCTGCTTTACGCTTCAGCATAATTTTTGCATACTTCCCAGGGCTGGTGTTGTACACTGCCTTATGTAGAGCACGATGGTACTGCTTAGAGTTGAAAGACACGACAGCTCCTGAAGCCCGCATTCCGAATGATCCCCTCTGGGAAAAGTTTATTCTTTTACCGCCAGAAAACTTTGCAACGAGAGAATTGAAATGTTCTGCAGCATTATTGTTAACGTCAAGGATCAAGCTGCTACCATTGTTTGCCAAACGACTCATCGCTACAAGGATTTCATTGAAAAGTCCGCATTTCCTGAGCTCTGGGACGTGATTGACTTCCCCTTCTTTTGGACCACTGCAAAAGTAACCCGCACATTTTGCGTGGTCGCCGAACACATGGAGTGGCCCATTACGGATATCAGCCACCAGGTTCCGAATCTGATCTTGTTTGCTGAACTCGGCCTGCTCTTTGCGATAGTGAATAGCCCTAGCAACTCCAACTCTTAGTCGAACAGCATTATCCAGAAGTAGCTTCTTCAACGATGGGGGAATGGGGGTTGTTCTCTTTGCCAAAGCAACATCTCGAAGACGACTTACATAGTTTCGAAGAAGGTGGTTGCGACATTCTACCTTCTGAACTACCTGATGCTGGTACGGTGCAGCTTCAAGAATTGACTTGTATGTGCTCGAATCACCGTCAGCGATCAACTGCAAGTACTTTACCCCGTGCAACTCAATGCTGCGCCTGAAGCCTTCAACGACGATATCCTTCTCCATACTGGTAGAGCTGCTGTCCCAGTTCTTGAAGCACAGATGCTTTTTTGGGCTCGACCCTGCCTTGGAACTTGCGCACAGTGTACAAAATTTGTTCGGGACGCCTAGGAACAGTACTTTCTTTGTGCGGTACCCAACAATTACAGCCTGCAAAAACGAAAAAATGTCAGGATTGTATTCCACAAAACTCTACCCCCAATGACAATGTTTCGAGGAATTATGCATTTGTACGCGTATCATACGAATTAATGCCACAGGATGTATACCACTCTAGAAAGTGTGTTTACCAAAAGACAGCAGTGCCACTAATAGCACCAGAGGGGTCAACTTTTTCCTCCAAATAAATGCTCATAGTGTTCTTTCCACAAATGGTGGGCACAGACTTCCTGTATATCCCGTCTGCCAAGCGGTGTGCAAGATAAATCCTCCTTTTTCGGGCACCTTTATTAAGTGTAGATAAAAATTTTTACTTACCAAGCCAGAAAGAGCGTCGTACTTGTTCTTGTATGAACGTTTGCACCAAGCACCATCGGCAACGACCGTAATTATAGGAAAACCGTCAGCATCGACGTCCCCAGCCTCCCTAGCTAACCGAGCTTCCTCAATGCCTGCTTTTCTTATTTCTTCCCAAGCTGTTTCGTCGATTCCTTTAGCAACAATATCCTGATACTTACTGTACGTGCTACCAGCCATGCCGGGTATGTCCAGAGCACCTAGGAGCTCGCGAAGGCCTGAGAAACCAGAACCTATAGACACGATACCGTTCACTGCTGAGGAATTGACGTCCATGCGTTGTTGAACAAGTTGATCAACTGGTGCCTCTGTTGTGACTACATCTTTCCTCAGACACATCCTGCACTTCAAACTGAAAGAGCTACACAGACCTCGCCGATGTTCTGATACAATTTCCATGTCAGCCAGGCCGCAACCAAACGGACTATGTACCGACAAACTTTGCAAAGACGAGAAGAAGTGATCAATCTCCACTATACGCCGACCATTCACACTGCTTGTGCGCTGACTCTGTGTCTGGTGAACATTGCCAGTATCGAAAGATGAAGATCGACTGGGTGTAACAGCGGCAGTGATTGGAACGGGACTTGCTCTGGAACCGGCAAGCTCGTCACAACCTGAACTGCAGGGGACTACATTATCTACCTCAGCTGAATCAGCAAATGACGAATTTGAAGGACGAATTTCGCTTGTGCTCGAAGCGAAACAAGCATTCCGACCGGCATCAGTTACAGTTTGAGGAACAACACTACCACCAAAGGTTGAGCCTACAAGGGTATCTGCGCGATGTGGAGTCGTCGAAGTGCAACGATCACTGGGAACAGCACGGCTGGAGCATCCTGCATTACCAAAATCTCTCAAATCCGCAGGCTCCGTCACATGCCTGCCTCTACCACGTAAATTCGCAAAGTCCTTCTTCTTACGTTTCCGTTGTCCGTAGACGTGACTTCGAGCCATAATGGGTAAATACTATGAACACGCAGAAAACACACAAGGACAGAGAGCAAATGAACAGGACAAGAAAGTGAAAAAAACGCGTAACTTAGCCACGAATTGGTCACTTCAGGACGAACCGCCGAAACCACGGACGCCGATCAGCTGCTGCGCAATACGCGGATGGTTACGAGCGGACTACGTTCGGGCGCTGCGAGCGGACGGCGCCACCTTCCGGAATCAGTGGTAAACGCCTTGGATGCATGCCTGTACTCACTTTTAATTCTTTTTCGGAAAAACAGAATGCTAAAAACACACAAAAAACGCGTCATTTGAATCCTGAAACATGTCCCCGGTTAACCTCAGAAGCGGATTGTTTTTATTTGCTTTCATTTATTTATTTGGATTTTTTGAAGCTGTAGCGACAAAATTCATTTCTTTTTCTTTTTTAAAAAAAAATTACAACGCTAGAGCGATATTTCAGTTCCCAGAGTTAAGATGTCTTGACGTCACCTTTCCGATGAAAGTTTCCGCATTCCGATCTGTCTCGTAGTTCAGCCACAAAACCTATGCAAAGTTCACATAGAAAACAGAGGGGTTCCCACCTTCAGGGGTCCGTAAAAAAAATTACAACGCTAGAGCGATATTTCAGTTCCCAGAGTTAAGAGATCTTGACGTCACCTTTCCAATGAAGGTTTCCGCAATACGATCTGTCTCGTAGTTCAGCCACAAAACCTATGCAAAGTTCACATAGAAAACAGGGGGTGGTATGTCCTCTTAACAGAGAATTGTGTGACACTACATGAGAGAAAACTAATATCTAAGCATTAAATGAATGAGCACTCAGAGTACGAAAATACTCTCACCAGTTGGCCCTTAACTTCTTCTACAGTTTCATCAAAATGTTTGAAATCTTCCAGATTGTCAATTGGTTCTTGCAAAAGTGCACATGGTGCTACACACTCTTTCTGTACGGCTGGCAAGTTGTTGAGGACATCTTGCTGCTGTTCGATCATCAGTCTGATTATATGGAGCTGCCGCAGGACTTGCTTTTGAAACTCTGGGAGTAGAACAATGCATAAGAAAAGTGAACCAAGACATGGAAGCCCAAAAGCTATGTTTGTTTGCAAGGGGAGGTACTCGTACTGCATTCAAAGCAGAGAAGCCTGGTTCTGCCTCCTTGCCACTCTTGGAAAGACTGCCTCCTACCGTTGCTCACTCTTTGACAACGCTGACCAAGTGCATGAAAAACGCATGAATCGCACCACTTAGCATGCACGTAAAATTCCGGTCTTACAACGAAGCTATATTGACTAGGTGGACCACTGGCCATTTGTGTAATGCAGCTGCAATATCTGCAGCTTTCTTTCACCATTTTATGAGAAAGATCCCCTTTCGTACGGAAGTCAAAGGTTTCCTTTCTTGACCGCTGCCTATATATTCCGCACCAAGGAAGGACGGCACCAGTTGGCTACCTTACTGCATGCAGTAAAAAATTGGAACATAAAATAAATTGAACACAAAAGCTAATCATTAGAAAAATCTGGAAATAGGTACCATTTTGAGGAATGCCACCCTTCTTGGCAGATGTTGCTTCCGCTTGTGCTGAATGAGATTTGAGGTATTGGTGCATTGGTTATTGCGTACATATTCCACAACTAAATTTTTGCACACCTGTTGTGCTGGAACCTCCCGCAGCACTAAATACTCGGTTCCGTGTGTGATTCTGCAGTTGGCTTTGTGCCCTTTCCAGCTGTGGACTCCTAGCCCGGCCCAGATGTTGGCTCTGTGCCTGACCTGAATGTTCGTTGTGTCTCTGGCTCAGCAGTTGGTTTTGCCCTTGAATATGCTCTGGGCTGTGCTGCTGATTGTGCACTGGCGTCATGCCTTCTGTGTCTAGGAGGGCATCTGAAATGACATCGATGTTCATTTATTTATTTATTTGTTCATTTACAAACACTGCAGACGGCTTAGCCATCTAAGCAGAAGAGGTTTCTTTTTGTCTAGTGCTCCGCTCAAATGCACGAACATTTGGCTAAAATGAAAAATAAACTAAATTATAGCTATAAATAACACATTACAGTGCACACCTGACACTGTAGGTGAAGGGAAGCCTTGTGGTGCTGTTGGGTAGCGATCAGAGGAAGATGCTGCCGACATCCTAGACCTCTTACTGGAGCTGTCACGTGATGAGTCTTCAGAATCAGATCCAGATAAGTAGCGTCGGGGTCTTTGTACACGACGCCTCTGTGGTACTTCATCTGTGGAGCCGAGGTCGGACGTAAACTGTGATCTCTCGAGCCGTTTTCGAGCAGCCTCGTAGGATGCTAAAATAAATGCAAGATGGTAGCCCACGACATGAGACTGTGTTTTGCCGAAGAAAGACAATACATACAACATGAAAATACAAGCATGGCAACTGAAGTATATACAGCTGGTTCTCATGGGTAGTAAAGGTACCGCGGAAGCTAGTATGAAGAAGTGGCTATATTTACAAGCCATGAAACACTGAGTGCTTGGGATATGTAAAAGGAGGAACACACGACAAGGGATTGAACTGACAAAATATCTGTTAAGCTTTATGTCTTGTCTTGTGTACATAATCCCTTGTCTTGAATTTTAGTTCCCGTTTTCGGGCAAATTTTGGTACCGGCATCGGTTTCTTCTGAAGATGGTTCTATGTGTTCTTGGCATTCCAGAGAGCATTTTATCGGTTCTACAGTATACTGCTGACATGATGTAAATAAAAGGACAGTACGTACCCCTGCACACAACATTACAAAGTTCATTACAGCCCCTCATTACAATCTTCAAATTTTATTGCTGTTAACGTTATCAGCCTTGATCTTTGTTTCCGTTTCCTACTGCCGTATCAGGTAGCCAGCCTTGCGTTTTGCTTTTGCTGACGCTCATGCAGTGAAATAACAAACCTCCAACGTTGAGACAAGAAAGAAACCTAACCAGAGTTGCCCGAATGCACTCTTTCATGTTTTTTACAATGTCAATGCATTACTGGAATTATATTCAAGTATTCACACTTAGTTCAGCTTAAAAGTAGAGGGTATTTCCACCACTTGTGAGTAGCTCTGGGTAGTAATTTCAGAAGGTTCCTTAGTGGAAGCAGGTTTGTTTATAATATGCATCTCATTGTTACACCCACAGTACAGTAGGGCTTCACAACGGTCTCAGTACTTACAAAAGACACCCATCACTTTTGACAGTGTGCTGCTTCCAGTCTCGCTGTGCTGTCGCAGAGCTCTTCACCAGTCTTGTAATTTTGTCACGCTTTCCACTCGGCCAGGCACACAAATCTCCTTCTATCCACGTCGAAGGAACCACTTCAACTTCCACAGCTTCGATGAATTCCACTATTGCAAACGACATCTAAGCACACAATAACATAATCAGTTCTAACTGGCTGATTGCCTCCCTGTTATTGCAGACTATGCAAGTTTCAGTGTCACTCTAACACACAATAACAAACAGCTCAAACTGGCAGGTTGCCTCCCTGTCATTGCAGATTATGAAAGTTTTGATGTCAGTTTAAGTGAATTATTGGAAGCACGGCAGCTTTTCCACGGTATGGCAGCCGCACAGCCTTATTCACATGCTTCAAGGGCCATGCTTGCATAACTGTGGACAGGTCCGAAACTGCACAAATACCTAAACGAGTGGACTCATATGGTACACTGTAAAGATCTTCTTTGCGATTGTATTTGCATCCAATAACGCAAGGCTCCCCGGTTGACTTCAGAACGGCAATGTTGCAGACATCAATGACATCAGTCCCTATGATACAACACCCGTCTGCTTTGTTTACAGCCAAGGTGAACGTCGGTGTTCTCACGACATGATGCTGTGGTGAGCAGCACTGGGGCAGCATTGGGCCGGAACTATGGGGGCTGCGAAACTCAAAACCTCGTACTGCACACTCATCAGAACCAGTGTTCAGGAGTTGTCCTTCTTCAGTCCGATTCCACAGCTGAAGCAGAGGGTCTTCATGCTTACGAAGCACCTTTTTAATGTTTCTCATATTGTTTTCAAATGAAAACGCACTAAATGTGTCTAGCGGTCCATGGAACAAAGAATCGTCAGCGAGATGCAGGAGACAATGAACATTGTGTGAAACTTCCCCTTCTCCATACAATCTGGCAACACCTTTTACCACTGATTCCAGTAGGGCTTTGGCATAGTCATTGTGAAGTGCATACAGGGTTTTGTGTGCAAGCAACGACACTGCACAGTGCAATGCAATAAAGTGATTGTACACTTCTCTGTGTGCTACGGATTTCAGTACAACTGGTCCACTGTACAAGAGGAACATCCTAAACTCAACCGCTTTCCAGCGGTCGAGCTCATCCAGACCTCTGGGCCTCCTGGCAAACTCCCGTGGCATGTAGTGCTTCAATGATTCATGCTCTTCTGACAAAGCATTACGACCTGCAGGTCCCAGTGCCACATTAGACTTGGCTCCCATCCAGTGCTGCATTAGCTTTTTGACCACTCCCAAGCAGACTAAATGCATATAATCGAGAGGGACATTCCTCACACAATCTATGGGCAGTTCTGTTAAGGTTGACTCCCCATGGTGGTAGTCTATATCGTACTGCTCACGAAATGATTGGTCTGTGCGCAATGCACCAACTGTGTCAGGAAAGCAAACTTTACCGATATGGCTTCCCTCGACAGTGCACTTTGGACAAGAGTGGTAGCCGCTGTGCCCTTTTGTCATCAGCACGAATGTCCGTGCTGGGGCATCACAAATGAAACCTTTAATGGTGATGTTCACCAGTTTATCTTTAACTGTGACACCTTCCATCACAGCGCCCTTCAGCTCACTCACAAATCGTGACAGGAACTCATTCGAAGAATGGGGTTTCTTGTCCCCCTCGTAAACACCCACAATGAAGGGCTGGTGGTCATAGTTTGCCAACTTGCACTGAATTGGCCAGAGTTGCATCTTACTACTTTTTGAAATGGGGAGGCCATCAATATTAAAATAAAGCTGCACCTGAGATGGAACCTCCCTTAGTCCTTCGATTGTTCGTAACAATCCACCCTGTAGTCCGAAGTGGCAGTATTTTCCAGGGGAGACTACACAAATATCCGCGACTACCTTTGTGTTTCTTGGGGTTTTCAATAACGACCTGCAATCGTGCGGCAAGCTGGCAAAACATTTGTGCTTGACGAGTCGTTTTAACAAAGATGTAGCAGCCTTCTGCGTAATGTTTTCCTCCAAAACCCAACACCGTAATTCTGATATCATGTCCTCTGCAGTCTCAATTTCACAGTTGCTACTGCACGTTGAATTTGGAGAGCGACTGCCACTGACAATTGGGACAACATTCTCATCTCTCAATGATAGCGTGTCATCATCGTATGGCCCATCATCGGACGCTAAGGGTACCCAGTTATCCCGTGCAGCTTCGTTTTGTGTTGAATTCGACGGTACAGTGGTGCTGTCACCAACGGTGATCTCTGTTGTGTCCAAGGGTTGTACTGGGGTGTCGACGATCACACTGTCGTTAACATCTTGCAGAAGCTCTATCGACGCACGTGAAACTCTAGCGCCTGCACGGACGGCCCACGACGGCGTTCTTGTTTTTGGCATTCCTCTAAACGCTGCACTACATGAGCACCTCCGAAAAACCACCAGCCTCGGACGAGTCCTCGAAAGACCACTGAACGCGCGAATAACATGAGCTTTTCACAAGAGCAACGCGACGAACGTTAGTCCCCCCGCAGCTGCTCTCAGTTTTTCTCACCAGCGAAGCTGACAAGCGATTGCATGCAGTACGGGTTCAGAATTCTTACCTTGACAACTCTGCCTTTTCCCCGCGCTTTTGCATGTGCGCGGCGTCCCGTGCGTATAGTTTCGGATTATGCTGTCTGCGAATTGTTGCTGTCCTGGGAGTTCGTTTCCCTCGTTTTGGCTCCAGCGCTATACTAGGAACATGAAAAAATTGGCTCTAGATATTCACAAAGACTGGCAAACAGTGCAAACTTACCACTGACGCAGAATGTCACGCAGCCCAGGTTGTACGCCAACGTGCACCGACACCAACCGACACGAAACTTCAAAATAGATAATGATGATGGACGACCCTATTGATAGCGATGCTACCACCCTATGATCGCGTCCGAACGAGTGGTTAGAACCATTAAGAACGCTTGTAAATATAGTTTCGCGTTTCGTTTCCCCCTAGGAAGATAAGTACTCGGCAAACAATTAAGCTTGCATTACTGGACGAGGTTTTAGTAGCAAAAACAATGGATGGAGGGATGAAGAACGCACTTGGTCACATGAACGGAGGTAACAAATAGTGCATGAAATTCCAAAATGGCAGGTTGTTTGTCTGTAATGTCACAATTTTAGTAATCGCACTAACCAAACGCATTTCTAGGCTGTCGGTCTGTTAGTATGCCAATGAATATAGTGATATTACGCTTCGGAGACGCCGGTGATACCAGTCAGGACATGGCGCCTTCCGCTTATTCGTAGGCTCCGTTGTGCGCTAAAATAGCTGATCGACGGCACTGCTCCTGCATTTGCTGATCCAGCAAGCGGAGTGCCCACTGTGCGGATATACTGGCAATACTGGCTCGTCGGAAGTTGCTGTGCAAAAGCAGGCATTTTGGCAGGCTCACTCGAAACTGGTTGGCGTGTATGTGTGTGCTTCATGTGCAATGTTTTGATTGGAGCTCTCGAGGACAGCTGGCATGACTATAATGAATTTTTTTTTTGTCTACTCATTATGTTTAATGTCACTGGCGTGTCACACACACACGAACGGCCCCAACGGTAGGAGGTGCGAAGTAGTGCTTCCCAGTCTCAGGGTTCGTTATGAAGATCAAATAATACGCATTCGTGTTTTCAACCGAGAGGAGGCAACAATGGGTTCAAAGTTTTACATTCCTACTTTTGCTCAACAAAATACTGATCCTCCTATTTGTTGTAGAAATATGGCGTCGAGGAAACAAGATGACAGCGACCACCAGTGTTGAGAACCACCAGTTCTAGCCAGATGGGCGCTGACTGATTGGATTTTCACAATTGTTAAACCTGTGGACTTATACACAATGTGGGTAATGTGTGCATATTTCATGCTGGGTGCTGTGTTACAAGCTTTTCTCAGTCTTTGATACTTGAATGCAAAAAAAAAAAGAAAAAGCAAGGCAGCAGTGGTCCTGTACACATGCTGGAACGGGCTCTCCTGATTTTGAACAGGCACAAGGATGAAAACCGTAATGCCTGAAATACCTGAAGTCAATAATGCGGTTGTGCTATAAAAAATGTTGTTGGCAAGAAGTTTTAAGAGACCTATAACACATGCCTGCATAGGGTCTAACTGAGCTCTTAGAAATATAAGTATATCATACAAACGTTTGTTTTCAGGGTAAAAACAGAGCACACATCTCGTGTAGCATATACTTTCAGAACAAGGCAGCAAGCAGACAAAATCACTGCCTGTCTGTATGTTACAGGTAAGCGCCAAGACAGAAATACGACACTAGTGGTAGCACACCACACATTCAGCACTCACTTTTCTTGACATTCTCCGACAGTTCTGTAGCTTACTGGGTTTTATAAACAGACAGAATAGAATAAGGCAGTACATCTTTTCTGTTTTAGTTTTAGAACAGCTTCGCAGCTCAACAGTTTCAGTATTGGAATAATACAGTTGGTACGAAAGCGTAGCCAGATGGCCGCCTTTTGCTGGGCGTTATGGCAGATTTACAGTTGTCTTGCAAGAAAACAAGGTGGTGCTTTAGATTCCAAACTGCATTCTTATCAGTTATATTCTTCTCACAGTATGCGGTATTGTGGCATACATCGCATAGAAGAAGTCAATGTGCAGAACATTGTCAGGAAGCTAGTTATTGTCCTGTGAGGGAACCCAGTACACAACACATTACATGCTTATTTTAGCAGAAAGTATGAATGACTTCTGAAACTTGATGATTATGATGTTATTTTTTTTTGCTTTATAATATACGCTTTTGCATTTTCTGCTGTCACGATGTCTAGTCATGGAAAGTACATTTGCTTCACTAGCAGACCTTCCAGTCTTTTTCCCCTCTTATGGTAATATGTAGGCTCTGTCAGGAGGCACGCGAAAATTATTTTTCTAGAACCACAGTATGCAGGGTCTGTGGACAGTGGCATATCCTGTTTGTATTATGTGTTTGCTACCCTGTTAGCGTAGGTTCCCTTTGCCTACCGATATTACTCTGTAGGGGCCCATGCATATGCAATAACTACCATTGATCAACATGTTAGTCACTGTTCTGGAGCTATGAGCAGGATGTCATTGATGAGAGAAATCAACCAGTGCACCTCCTAGCATAGCACCACAGACATATCTCATTCGATCTGTGATGTAAATTATGAATGTGACTGGTTGTGGCAAGGTTATTTTGGTACATGATTTAAATGCGATGCTTTGCTTCGCTGCCTGAAAAGGTACCTATTATGTATTAATTATGTTATGTGTATTCTATATCTCATGTATAGTTTCACAACTAAAATGTAACTGTGTGCGATTTATCGTCTACCATCAAAATAATTGTTCATATAGCCTATGTTGGTTACTTTGGCTCACATATGTTACCATTAGTAGAATAAACCATGAGTTTTCTCCAACGTTGTCTGAATGTACATGTATTTTTCCTCAAGGGTTTTTGTCCTTAGGTGACAGGCGGCTTAAACTCTGTGGGGGCACTAGAACGGTGTCACATGTTGTATCGTACCTCTCTGAAACTGGCTGCTCTTCAATTCAAGGATGTACTGCACGAGCTGCGCTGCACACTTGCAAAGCACATTTGTGCAGGGTAATATGATAATTCGATGCAACTTGTGTTACCAACATAGTGACTGTACTGCCTTCTCACCTGTAGCAAGAGCACCAAACACACTTGTACAGGAAGCACTAAACAAGGCATGTATTATGCAATGAGCAGCGCTTCATCACAGTGCATGTGTCGTGATGGTTTTGTGTGAGTCCTAAAACTTGGATGACGGTCATGAAAAATTCCCGCTAAAATATCATAGTAAGGTGCTCCTCAGGATATCCATGTTCTGATATCCCTCGACAGGTTTCCTACGGATATCTGCAGTTTGACATCCACTAAAGGGTAGTCCCGAGGATATCTTATGGACCTTTCGAAATGACATTGGATATTCTGACCATTTGTGGACATCCTGTGGAGATTAATGGTTGTCTGGGACGTTACTGACCGTGTGACCAAGATGCGCTTCTTGGTCGATACCTGTGCCGAAGTCAGTGTGCTGCCTGCTCCCCCATCTGATAGGCACCGCCCGGCCCTGTTCCATCTCACCACAGTCAACAGCACCACCGACAGCAAATCATCAACCTTAATCTCGGACTGCGCCGAAGCTTCTCTTGGCTGTTCTTAGTTGCCGGCGTCCGACAAGCTATTCTGGGAGCAGATTTCCTCCAACACTTCGGTCTCGCGGTTAACGTTCTACACAAGCGACTTCTCGACTCGAGAACAAACCTTTCCATCTTTGTCAAGAGTGCCCCGTCGCCTCCCGTCGTGGCATCCACTTCTACCTTTCCTGCCATGACGTCGCCTTATGCCTCCATCCTGAGGGGGTTCCCTTCCCTCACTCAGCCGCCGAAGTGGTCAAGGCCTGTCGCTCATGATGCGGTCCACCATATCTGCACCACTGGACCACCCGTATTCGCACGATCACGACGGCTAGCGCCCGAGAAACTCATAATCGCACGCACCGAGTTTGAGCACATGCTCGCCATCGGCGTCGCACAGCCCTCTTCGAGTGATTGGTCATCTCCATTACACATGGTGCCAAAGAAAGCCGGAGACTGGCGCCCATGTGGCGATTATCGGGCACTTAACGTCGCCACAGTTCCCGACCGCTACCCTCTACCACGGTCAGGGGCGCCGGAACAGGGGGAGCAGGGGGAGCGACGGCTCCCCCACATTTACGGGTGGGGGAGCACGGCTCCCCAGTGTCAGCCCAGCGTCGTATTCTTCTACGATGTAACGGAAAGGCCCGTGCATATGTTCTTTCGGCGGCCATAAATTTAGAGAGCAATAAACAGAGAGCCTACCACTGTCACTGTGCGGAGACCGTTTGAGAAGAGCTACATACCAAAGGTGTCAGGTTCACAGGGTTCTGGAGTTGACCATGGCAAGGTTTGTGGTACGAAGTGCACTGTCGAGGTTTCGAAGTGCAATAAATCAGTCCGAAAGTGTGTACCGGGAGGCGCGAGCATTACCAGACTCAATCCACGGGGTGGGGTGGGGGGATAGAGGCGCAAACGGGAATCGCGAAAGGCACGCAAGACACAACACATCTGGGGGAAATAAGGATACAAAGATACCGCCCGGTTGAAGGTTGTTATAGGGGCGGTTTGCCAGGTGCAGCCACAGATTTCAGTCGGTTGTGGCCAGGGTGCCCACTTTGAGCTGGCGTGTGAGACCTGTAGTACGACAATAAGTGCGATTGACCGAGACGAAACGTCGCGCCGGTGTTGTGTTCACGTGTCGGATTCCAACGGCAACGTCGAGAGAGCGCCATCAAGTTGTCGCCTGCAGCAACGTTACATGAGTATCAAACGCCATAGACATCGGAGAAGCCCACACCTCTGGTAATAGATATGTATCGCAGCTTGTTTGTTGTCTTCATATTATGTATATGTTCACTTGTCATAGTAAAATATTCTAGCTGTTAACCGGATTGCTGGCTCCTCACTTTCCACCGTACTGATGTCCAAAACTACCCGCTGTTGTCATTTACCCGGCTTTTCCTATTGAGTCGCCCTGGACTGATAACGACAGCGTGACAACCAGTCAAAGAGCTGCGTGTCAAAGGGACACATTCTTGCTGAGCTTCAGACCGCCCCAGGAAATTGTGGTTTCTTCGCAGAAGGCTTGCGGATCGGACGATATTCGCTTGCAGTCGCGGCACGCGTACGTGCCGCGACGACGGTTCACGGAAACAAGTCCCCGAAGTTCCTTACACATTACTTGTCATAGAGGTCTAGGCACTGCGCAGAAGTAAAACAAGCCGGACGCACTGAACTCATACCAACTAGCCCACCACCAAGTGCTATTTAATTACAATACTTCTGCAATGCTATTTTAGATGTACTGTACACATATGCAGGTGTCGTTTGCCTGGAGCACGTTTACAGTTTGTGTAGCAACCTTGTATAACGCCAGCATGAGCCCTCAAGGAAAATAAGTGATGATGATGTTTATGGTAGCACTTTTTTTGCTCCCCCACTGGAAAAATAGTTCCGACGCCACTGACCACGGTTGCAAGATTTTAAGGGCAACCTGCACGGCGCTACCATGTCCAGCAAAATCGACTTAATGAAGGCCTATCATCAAATTCCCATCGCACCCGAAGACGTCAAAAAGACAGCGATTACCACCCCATTTGGCCTTTTTGAATTCCAACGGATGCCTTTCGGGTTGCGAAACGCGGCGCAGACGCGTTTAAGCGATTTATCGATTCAGTCACAAGAGGCCTTCCTTTCGTCTTTGCCTACATTGACGATATTCTTGTCGCAAGCTCGACCCCCGAGGAGCACGCAGACCATCTCCGTCAACTCTTCACTCGCCTGGACGCTAATGGCATTGTCATAAACGTTCAGAAATGCGAGTTTAGCGTTGAGTCCACTGAATTCCTCGGCCACATGGTCTCTCGCACCGGAATCTCCCCTCTCGCCACCAAGGTTCCTTGCGTGCACGCATTTCAGAGCAAAAGCATTGGACAGACCGATTGATTCGCCCGTTTCTCAGCTGTCGGACGGTACCGTTCGACGTACGTTGCGAAGGACTTCGACTATTGAAGGAAGATGGAGAAGTTGGACCATCAGTGTCACTCCGTGACTGAAGAAGATTGTACGTGTGTGTGTTTGAGATAAAAAAACACGTGTTTCTCACGCTCCATGCGTTGCAGATTACGAATGGCTACTGACGGGAGATCTACCCCTGGTCCTAACCTTCAAGCCTCCTCCGAAGACCTTCTTTTTGCGGATCGGCGATCAACTGACTACCTGTCGCTGCGGTGGACTCTGGTCAAGAAACCTCACCCTAGTAGCACAAAACGTTTTGTAAACGTCCAGGAAAGGTCTAGCCACAACCATATTTTCATCTAGGAGACGTCTTCAATCTGATCTACATAACGTTTTCTACCCCCGGATAAGTTGACGCTTTCCCGACTCTTGAAGACGTGTTTGTGGCCGTCTTGAAGACGTTCAAAAAATGTTTAGAACACTAATTTGAATGCGAGAAAATTCATCCCTGTAGATATCCACCGGTACAGTTTTCCGGAGATCTGCCTCTTTTTTTATTTTTCAACCTCAGCCACCGTCACCACACGTTCCATTTTCTGTTTCTCCAAGCAGAACTGCAAGCAACACTGCCACGTGGCGTTTCAGCGAAAATCAAAGACGCGGCTCACAAAGGTGGACCGCGTTAGCAGAGGTGCTCCTACCGTAAGAACAGCAGGCTTCCTCCACGGCGTTACACGTGGGGGAACCAGAGCGTAGAGGTGGTCTAGTCCCTTGCAAAGGGAAAACAGATACTAAACATTGCTCGTCTTACAAACTCCCGTAAACTCGATAGCCGTGCTCGCCTTTGAGTCAAAATGGAGGGTGAGGTGTCTAAGCTTATTTCAGTTACGCACAGAAACAACACTGAAGTGGGAAATTTCTGGGAGTATTAACTCGCCGTCAACTCAACGCCTGTGTTTCCTACTGCTTTTGGTTTGAGGCAGTCAGTAGGTCCACCGAAAGTAAACTTATATTCAGTGTACACAAATCGTCCTCGTTTAAGATACGTCTTGAACACAGTTGGCGAAGACGTATTATGGATGGAAAGTTGGCACGTCCAGACGTGAACGGAAGATATTTACAGGATGTCTACCTTAAGGATACCTCTTCAACAGAGATGTCGAAGACGTATTATAAACGGAAACTCGGTACTTCTTGCAAACGTGAACGGAAGACGTTTACGGGAGGTCTTCCTTTAGGATATATGTCTTCAACAGAGATGCCGAAGACGTATTATAAACGTTAAATCGGCGCGTCTTATAAACGTACTATAAATTACGGCTTCTAGACGTCGCGTTGACGTCCTGATCGTCTTCTATCCTAATTTGACCAAATAAAGACGTTTCTGCGACGTTTTGTGCTACTAGGGCAGCCATTGGTTAGACTCGAGCCTTCGTCCGTATTTGGGCTGTCTTCCCGGCTACGAAACCAAAGCTGGAGCCTAATTCATGTGTAACGAGAAATAAAAAAAAGGTTGTCTACTCTCATTCCGTCTCAGTCATGACACCCGAGCAGAGGTTCGCAACCTTTGTGCAAACGCTAATGTATCGGACTTGCTGCGATTACGCGATTATATTCACGGCGATAGCTGCGAGGGAGACTTTCGCTCGATTCTCAAGACAATACCCTTACATCTGTTCACCGTCAGTGGGAAGATTTCAAAGAAAATGAAGCGTTCGTAGATTACAAGCTCGAGCTGTTGGAAAAGTATAGACGAGGAGAGACAGTCGACCCGTGCCTCATCAACGCGGGTTTCAACCGACCTATCGTCCGTCGCTACTGGCTTCTCCAGACATCCCTCGACGTCACGGTGCAGACCGGCGACGACGGCGGTGAGCGTCGGGTCAGCACGTTGGAAGATCGTCTCGCAAGGGTCTTGTGTATGTCGTGAATAAATAAATAGACTATTTTTTTACGAAACGAGATCGCTCACGAGGAGACGTTTTATTGTTTTGTCATTCTCTTCGAGGTTACAGGAAAACATGGATACACAATTTTTCAAGCTGTAGCATTTCGACATGCGCATGGCTACGTAGATATAAAAAAGCCCGCAGTAAGGCGAAAAGGGTGATTGAATACACTTGTCGTTATACTCGTTCACTGCAGGTAAAGTCCTTCGAAGGTTTGCTTCGATGGGGGGAAGTCTGTAGCTGTCGAAAAACATGGCAGACCCATCGTAGTTTTTCAAGTAGAGCACCCAGTGCTGCCCGTGCTTTCTTCGCTCTTCCGTATTGATGATTAAATAGCCTCTTAAATTAAAATAGCCTCTGATGATTAAATGCCTCTCAGCATGGAGGAAGCGAGGGGGTTCAGGGACACGAGTTCCAAGAATGGGAAGGTTTCTATGGGAAGGTGACCGTACGGTCCTTGTCGACGCACATGAGCTTGGGACACTCGGAAATCAAGAGGACGGTGACCGCGTGTGGAAGGGCTTTAGCGAAGCGTAATTGCAGGCGAACGTTTCCTTTTCGCCACTCGTTCAAATGCAAAGGAGAAGAACACTTGTCCACGTCCAAGTTGAAGTAGAGAAGGAACCCGTTCGTTTTAAATCGCTCGTAGCTATACTTGAAATGTTTCTCTTCCAGTTCTTGCAAGAAGTTAACATAGGGAATTTTGACGAGGCCGTTCTGAAAGTCGTACTCGGCTCGCACTTGCCGGCCGTCCACGGAGAGCATCGAATGAGACAGCTCGTAATGGCGGAATTTGTAGGGGTTCGATTGGATGTCGCCGAGAAAGTCGGACGTGGCGAGCAGGACGACGCATAATTTGGAAGGTACCCTTTCGGGGTAAGCGTTTTCAAAGTGAGCGTCCAAGCCCCCGGCACTCAAGCTTCGCACCTTGGTTTCCAATCCGCGTAACACGTAGACGGCCGGCGTGGTCTGAAGCCGCCGCTCGTATTCCAAAAATAGGGAAGGTGCCAGTTCACCTTTTTCAAGTGTAACGTCATTTCTTTAATGTCCACATCGTAATTGTACGTTTTCTTGTCATTGGGGACCGATACGAGTTTAAATTCGTCGTTGTTTAATAGGAAAACGACGCGAATTTCGACGGCAGGTACCATCAGGCGCGGCTGTTGAAACAGGTCGGTATTGATCTGTCCGACTAGGTTAAAGTATTTTTCACCCTTCGTCGCTTCGTAACGTTGTTTCGCACCGCGAGACGAGACGTCGTAATCGTTCTTTAAATGTTCGTCGTCCTCCACATAAAGTCCAGCCGCGTGCACTGTTTCTTGAGCCATGGGCGTGGAATGAAGCACGACGTCCGAAATACTCCTGTAGGCGTACAACTCGTTGGAACTGACGAGCTTGTTTTGTTCGCATAAATGGTGACCGTCTTAAACATGCCGCTCAACAGGTGGTTTATTGGGAAAACGACATCTTTCTCGTCCATTTCTTCCCTGTCGTCGTGAACAATGGGCACGGTCAAAGACACGAAACTGCCGTAGAGATCCAAGTGTGCCCTTTGGAAATTTTGAATAGAAAATTCGATCACGAAATTATTTACCCCGTTGACCGGATAAAAAAGTTGATACAAAGTATCTTCCACGCCGTATTGAATGGAAGGGGGTTCGAATATCATCACATCACTCGTTAGACAGATCGGCGTCTGTGTTTTTGCTTTCTTTGACGTCATGACGGAGCGCGCGCAGCGGATGTGTGACCTTCATGGCGTACCAAAGATATCTGCAGGTGCGTCGTGTGTCGGCGCCTTTTGTTGTCTTTTGCGGCGTTTCTTCCCATTGTTGTTTCCAGAGCCCTCCATGGAATCCAGCACGTTTCTCCCCGT
Organism: Ornithodoros turicata; assembly: GCF_037126465.1. Lineage (NCBI taxonomy): Eukaryota > Metazoa > Arthropoda > Arachnida > Ixodida > Argasidae > Ornithodoros > Ornithodoros turicata. Next base: position 51,978,739 of record NC_088203.1, on the reverse strand, counting down.
TGCTATGGCCGTCTTTTTTACTGCGCGCGATATTCCTTCGCCATCGGCCAAATTCCGCGCCAAGCGCTTCAACGTTCTCTTGGCGCTTGGTTTTATTTGCTGCCAGATGGGAACGATAAACTTGGATATGTTGCTCAACAAACCACCCCCTCATTGGAAAAGGGGTCTCGTGTACACGAGAATTATTTTGGGGGAATTACGGTACATATTTGAAATGTAATGTTAGATTGGTTCTGCCTTTGGACCGCAACAGCAAACGTCTTCCCGTTTCGTCCGCGAGAATGATCGTCACTGAGGGAATTTCAAATTGAGACAGGTTAAAATACTGGTCATTATCTAACGTGTAGGTGACGACGTGCTTCTCTTTCTCGTAATAAAAGGGTAGTATTTTTAATATCGTTTTTTTCCCGCTCCCCATGTACGTGGGTTCCACGATATCCGTGTAGACGATTATGTTGTGAAACGGGGGTTCCAGGAGTACCTCGACGGAGCTCGTGGCATCCTCCTCTCCTCCCCCGTGAACACGGTACGCGATTCGAAGCCCAAAAGCACGGCCAGGTACTCGGAAAGTCTTAGGGTGGAGGTGCCCTCGGAAAGCCGAATTTTACATTTCTGTTCAGTTCCGTCGAAGCTGAAGCGCGCGCGTTTGCCTACGCGCTGGTTAATCGCATCCAGAAGTGCTTGCGGCATCGCATAATAACCGGGAGGCAGATGTACTTGCAAAGATCGAGGAATTTTCGTCTTGATCGTGAAAGAAAATTGGCGCGCTACGGGGAGAGAGACGCGTAGTGTTTCTCCGTGTCCCTCGACGGCTGTGAGATGTAGCAGCTTGACAAAGGGTTCCGGTACGTGCAACCCTTTCGGCGTTTTCAGAGAGTAGACGTTATCCGCGAATTCTAGCGAGGCGTCCAGCTTGTGCGTCTGGAAATACTTGTTGAGCGTGTTCCGTAGGGACGTGGTTTCCGAATTCAGAGTGACGTCGCCGAAAGCGACGGGTGCGGCGTGCTCCAATAAGTTGGAGGTGGCTTCGCGTTCACTCAATTCGGGAGGCTTCACCACACGACCTGCTTCGCGGGACGCTAGCGAGGCATCGAGCGCCTGTGCGAGCCGAGGGTCCAATTCCGCGGCCTTCACGTCCACGGGTAAGACGAAGTCGTATCGCGATTTATTGTACGCGAAAGAAACGTTGAATTCCGAAAGGGCTTTTCCCAAATCCCTCTCGAGATCCGAGGTGACACGAAAAGTTCTCCCGGCTTCGACCGTGTCCTCGAAAGAAACCTCGATTTTCGCATCTTGCCTTTCGTACCCGATATTTAAAAAATCGTTGCTTATGCTGAGATCCATCAGACCGACTTTATAGCAGTTCGAGAGCTGAAGCGGACTATCGAAAGCTACCGTGAAGGCGTTGAGTTTATTCGAGGGAAACTTATCCATGCTCGCGTTCGAGAGCAGGTGGACGTAGATGTCTGACGTTATTCTCCAATCTTGACCACGTCGCTGCTCGGAACCCAACTGTCGTGTTCTTTGTCGTAACCGAACGAGCGAACCAAGGAGAAGCTCTGACTTGCTTCTTTCTCAGCACTTTCGTTACTGGCCAAGGCTGATTGGCGTCTCGGGTTACGACGAGTACCTCCTCCGGGTAGAAAGATCCGTCCACTTCCTTACCCCGGTAATCTTCCAGGTGCACGACGGGAGGGGAGGTGTCTCTCAGGCGGGAGACAGTGAAAATCTGAGGCGACCAACTCCCTTCCGAGCTCTTATGAAAACCTTCTCTTTATCCCCCACTTTGAGCTTCTTTTTCAATGAGGGTACGACGGGATTCTCATTTATCTTAATGAACATCTCTAATTCGTTCTCGGGCGTGACTTTGGACGGGCTGATGCTGTGTTTGGGGTTGTTGTAGTCGCGCACGATCTTGGGAAGCGCGGAAACGAAGTAGTATTTTCCGGTTACTCTAAAATAATGGAATATTCTGTCGCGTAAAGTGCGTATCACGCGTTCAGCCCGCGATGCTTTGATTACTGGAGAGAAGGTGGAATACATGTGTACTTTCTTTCGTGAGAGATACTCCTTGACGGTCTTGTTGTAGAATTCCCCTCCTCTGTCGCAAAAGATGCGTGTAGCTGCGTTACCTCCCCGAAAAAGTCTTATCATGGCCCTTTTCATTTCGGCGGGGCGCTTCGTATTTAGCGAGAGGAGCGTTTCGCAGAAAGCGGGAGAGGGAATCAATTGCCACGAGAATGTAGCGGTAGCCACCGTTTAATCTCTTGTATTCTGAAAAGTCGGCGAGGTCCATTTGCCACACGTCGTTGATCTTGAGCGCGATGATACGTCTCCTATTAAACTTTCTTCTGACCGGATGGTGGAGCGTGTAGGCATCCAGCTTTCTGAGAATGGCGAGAGCCTTCTTTTTGCTCAAGTGACGCGCTTTTCTATAGCGTTCCACACACCCCAAACCACCCGCTGGCTTTTCATATCCCTCCATAAGTCGTCCACGCAATGGAGGCCTGCTGCTGCTGCTGTTCAGGCTCGCGAGATTTGGGCAGAGAAATCAGATGCAATAGTTTCGAGACTTTGGGGAACCAGGAAGGTTTCTTTCCCGTCTTACGTTGCAACAAATAATTGACGAGTTCGTAAAGGGAGGAGTGTCTGATGGGCTTGCCCGACACGGAGACACAACCGTCGCGATCCCAGGAAAGAACCTTTTTTAATTCCGAGACGACCCTTTCTGCTTCCTCTTCGTCCACCTCTGGAGAGAGGAGCGAATAGTCAAAGTCATTTGTAGCGTCGGACGCTTTGTTTTTATTGTCGTAGGGGTCAAATCCGTACTGCTTGAGTATGCGATACAGTGCTTGCAGTATGAGTTTCACTTTGACGTCGTCACTCTCCTTCGAGGAAAGAATGTTTCCGATGGAGGAGTAGGTGGTCACTTCAATTCTCTTGGCCATTGGCGAAAAGGTTCAACACGGCAGAAAGCAGGAGAAGAACGCCCTGTCCTCGCTGCTGAGACAGATAGTGCTTCAAACGTTGCGGATTCTTGTGAATCTTTTTGTAGGCGAGCCGTCGTAAAAAGCGTTCGTGCTTCTTCAAACGCGCGAAGGTATCAGGAGCTAGAGCCACCTTTCCGTTCAATACATTGAGGCAAATTTCGGAGAGGTGTTTCATGTCGGACGAGGACGAACGTCTCGAGACGTCGCGTCGGCGCAGAGGGGGTAGAGTGGAGAGTACTTTGAGTAAAGTGAGGTGAGGGCGGAGATTCATTTCGGAGCGTAGATATATTGACGTTCGCCCGGAAAGATATTGCTACGCAACCTGTGATCCTCGTGCGTATAGTTGTGAAGATCCACGAGTAAATATGCGTGGGGCGAAGACATCGCTTGTTCATATCCGTCCAGAAAATACTCCAATCTTTTTCTGCCAAATAGCTGTTGGCCGAAATGTTCCATCTGGGGCCGCTGCATACGGTGCGCCACAGGACGACATAACTGGCATTGTAGGATATTGTTCTAAAATGGCTACTGTCGAAAAAGATGTTTTGAACGAGTAAGAAGATAGACGTGTTGGCGTGGTGAGAACCCCGAATGAAAAGATCGGTCACCTCCTTCAAGGAACCGGCGTCGGTCATGTGATTGTCGAGGACGATCAGCGTTGCGCGCGACTTGTCCCACTCTCGCGGTAGCTCCTTGGTAAATTTTACGGAGTCCCCGAATTCGTCCTGCATGCTCGGCGAAGCATATTTCTGCACGTAGAATATTTGTGACGGAGGCTTGTCCACCACGTCGTTCAGGTTCCTCAACACGTTAGCAACGAACGTAGATTTGCCGCACATGGAGGGACCGCTTAAGATACAGCGAAAAGGATGACGGAAATGAAAAGGTTCGGGGGAAGACATGTTGCGTGCGTACACGTTGCACGAAGAGAAAGAAGAGACTGAGACTCGAAGAGAAATGCATCGCTTTTATTTACACATCCTCGTCGTCGTCCTCTGCATCGGAACTGCGTTCCCAATACAGATTGTCCAGGCTAAAGTTGGACTTCTTTTTCGCCAGTCTGTCCGCCGCTAAGATGCGGTCGAGCGTCTTCATCTTGTCCTGACACATTTCTTGACGCGCTTGCAACCATTCCAGGCGGTGGACTTGAAAGGCTTCCTCCACGATGCCACGAATAAATTCGCGAAGTTCTTCGTTTTTTGTCTTTTCCTTGCGACAACGAGAAACGCAGAAGAATAAACCACACATGGCGTTTTCCACGTATCGGCCAGAATGATGACGCGAGCACTGTGCGCGCTGCCTTTATACAGATAAACGCGCGCGCAAAGAAAGGAGAGTGAAACCGAAACTCAGAAGCCACCCGTCGCCGCTAGGAGCGTGCGCGCAGCGGAGAGCCGAAACCGAAAACACCCGCGGGCGGGCGGCGCAGAGGGCGCTAGGAGCGCGCGCGCATCCATAGCTGCCGCGGCGCGTCGCCACAGACAGTTTCTCTCTGGCTGTCGTGGAAAGCAGACGTGCGCTCCCCGCGCTTGCTCAGTTTCTGGCTGGCTGTCGCGGAGAGCAGACGTATGCTCGGGTGGTCCGCGCTCGCTCAGTTTCTGCCTGGCTGATGAGCAGTCGCCGCGGGGGAAAAGATGAGTGATTTGACGCGCTCCTTTTCTCGAATGTTTGCCGTGTTTAGCGGCGACCAACGAGTGATTTGACCGCGCTCGTATTAAGCCTTTTCTCGCATGTTTAGACTTGTTTTGCTGTGAGCAAGCCTTTTGTTCATGTTGACGCATGTTTAGCGATGTGTGCCCAGTGGTTCCCGCCTTGTGTTAGCTGCATACTGTTGTGACGCTGTGGTTAGGCCTAAGCGATCGCCCCCGTAAGCCTTTTTCCCCGATGTGTACTGTTTTCTCCGTGCTGTTTTAGCAGTAGCAGTTAGTCCTTTTCTCTCGCATGTCTAGACTTGTTTAGCAGTGCTGCCATTTTTATCTGCCGCTAGTATCTTGTTCTCTGTCTTTCTCGCCTAGAGCTATGATGGTGGCGCCATCTGGTGTGATGCCTTGCAACTAAGTGGCCACCTGTCGTCGATCTCTGCAACTGCTGGGTGCCAACTACCAACATGGCGGGCGCTGGTCACTCGGGTGTTGCGGAGCGGCTTCTTCGCCGCGGCATCGTTGATTTTCGAATAAATTGTTTCTCTCCACTCTATTTCTATCTTTTTATTTTATTTTCTACCTATTTTTATTTTTTATCAGCTCAAGTATCCGGAAACTCACACATTGGTCTGGACACGTCTTAGATGCTACCCAATTAGTGTGATGACTCCCTGAATGATCCTAATTATTGTGGGGGTCCCAATTAGCTCTAATTGCTAATTAATGGCGTCCAGAAGCCTTGTAGCGTTTCCGGATAGTCGTGGTCAGTACTTACTACTACTCTTATGACAGCTAGAAACGCACTGACTCGGGCCGTCGGAGAAAGCAAAATATCGTTGTGTCGGTTATTTAGGTCCTGGGAGCACTGGTGATCACTACCTTCAGTGGTTATGAATTTTCATTATTTACGACAACCTTAGGGCAGGCAGACTGCTCACTGACCACGGCACAGCTCGTTGTTAAAGATATTGGAACAGCTACACTGTCAAACACAGATTTGTGCATGTCAGCAGTTGTTTGCGGACAGAATTTCACTCCATTCACCCTCAATGTGGCTCTCCCTTGCGTTATCGGCATGCTGCTGATGCTACGATGGCAAAAGTTCTTACGTGGGGCAATTAAGAAAAGCGATACATTATGAATTTTCATTATTTACGACAACCTTGGGGCACGCAGACTGCTCACTGACCACGGCTGTACCAAAGCTGTTTACTTGGCTGCGAAATAGCCGCCACACTATTTAGTGTTAACATGCACACTCTTCTTTCAGACGACAATGAAAGTACCAGACCGAGGCAAACAGAATTTGTCATTACATCAATGCATGGCCACCTTTATTTTGCAGTGTGCAGCATGCTTTTGCGTAACACTTGGTTCTTCACCCTTGGTTTGAGATCAACATAGCTGTCAGCGCTCGTGTTGTGTCCTTCACTCTGTCCGTGTCTCTTTTGCGCTGTTCGGTTTAAGAATATGTACCAACTTGCCCAAGTCAATGCCTTAACATGGACAGCATTTACTATAGCAACCCCAGTAAACCAGAAATATCCTAGGTACGTCCCACACAGGTCGCACACGTCGCACATATCCGCCACGTCTATGCGATGCTACCTGTACGTCCACAATGTGACTTCGAAAAGTGTCTTACTTTGTATATCCCTGGGACATCTGGTAGATGTAAAAAGAAGAGAGCAATCGCGCGTTATTTTTCGGAGACACCTACGACACGTGACCGTTAGTGGCATGACGTATGCAAACGGGGAAAATTTTGGGGTTTACTACGTTATTTACCAAGTAATCACACTATATAGGCGGTAGCTTGAGTTAAAAACACGATAGCTGCTAGGATGGGGTGTCAGGAACGTTCGCAGGTATAAGCTGACATGGTTTGCAGACTCACAAATTAACTGTAAAGACGTTGTCACCGTTGCAAATGTGATACGCCACGCTACACTTTACGAACGTACTCCAACAATTTGTATTTCAGTATATGCTGGCTCTGGTGTCTCTTGAAATCCGCGTACGTGGTGGAGGGGCCAAAAAGGGAGCCTGTGTCTGATATGGTGAAAGGCGGGAACACAGTTATTAACCTGTGGTCTGCATTGGTCTTGGATTATGGCCGAAAGGTCGCTGTGCACCCCTCCACAAGCGGGGTGTGCTGCCAAAAGTAGAAGCCTTTTTGTTTAATTACTGTGTGCAGCATTTATTTGCTACAGCAATCAATCAATCAACTTCAATCTACTATCAATTTCAAATTGATTCAACGCAAAAATAGCATATCAATCAATCAACTTCAATCTACTATCAATTTCAAATTGATTCAACGCAAAAATAGCATAAATTTTAAAGTATCCCCTGAACATCCAAATATCCAAAATAGATGTCTATGCGATGGTTCTGGGATGTGAAAACAGTAGGAATCTGGCAGTCGCATGGATGTACTTTCTACGTAAACGGGCTCTCTGTGAAGCTCCCATGGATATCCTAACATCCAATTTGCGATATCGCCAGGATGTACCTGGGATATATAGAGTTTACTGGGTTCAATGACGAGAGGGGCAACGACTAGCCGGGCAGATCCCAGGTCACACTTGTCAATGAACAATTCAATCAAAAGTCAGTCAGCCTCTCTCCTGTGTAAAATGACACACAACACAACCATGTTGCTGTACAGCTGTGATTTGTTGTTACAGCACGTGGGACCGCAGCACTCCTGATACGTTTGAGGTGATGGTGATCAGTATCAAATGAGATTGGTGCAGATGGAAGTGGTTGTGGCAGAAGACAGGCTATAACATGTGCAGCATCAGGTGTAGCACCTGTTTGTAACACAAGTACAAAAATGAATGACCTCCGGTTTTATGCGTGATCTGCAAAGTGCTGTTTCCAGAAATAGAGCACTGCATATGTGTTTCTCATCGAAATGATTCGGATGGTAGTCATGTTCACGGAGCCGAAATTTAGCCTTCCTTTCTGATCGTAAAACAAGTGCATCTCGTGCGTGTGTGCCCCAGACAACCATCAACGTCCCGAGGACATCCATGTTTTGTCATAACGTCCAGATCCATTATGAATGTCCAGCTGACATTCCATGGATATCCAAAACTATCCATAAATTTCCTACATTCATCCAGGGGTGACGTTGCAAGAGGGACGTCCCCTGGATGTCCTGTAGATATATATTTCGGACGTGTCGTGAAATTGACAACGAGGCTAACAGTTTTAAGGTGTGGTGCATTCTGGTCACAGCTAATATTAACTACATGCCTGAAATTACATAATGTAACTTTTTGTTGCCCAATATTAGCAGCTATGTTCAGTTTGGATTGGCGTCGTGTGGGAAATATTACTCCAGCTTCATTTATCCAATACCTCCATAAATTAATGCGCATATAACTGCGAGAGTATCAAATCGGAATACACGCTAGGTTCGCTGGAATCAAAGAGCAAGAAATGTTGCCTGCTGTCCACTGCTGAGCGTCGTCTGCTACACTAACTGCACCGCCGCGACCAAGGCAGAAAGCGCCATGGATATCGACAATAGCGCCCACATTCATCATCATCATCATCCGCTCGCCTGTGCCGGCGTGCTTTCTCCCACTGATCTCTATGTATAAAGGCTGGATAGCGGATGGGTGAGGGTATCGCGGGAAAGGGTACGACCACCGGCCGCCATATTGCGGTGCTCAAAAGAGCGATTACAGCCCATAGGAATGCATGTAAGCTGTGACAAGTTTTGCTGTTTGTGAGCGCTTCCCTTGCTGCTTCGCTAAAATTTTGCCACGGATCGCTGCAGAAATCCCTCGTGATTGAGTTCCTTACGTTTTTTGTGTGAAATCCCGTCACATACATGTTATTTCCTGTCTATTTTGTACTCGAGTGAGCGCGTGTCGTTCCAATCTTGTACTTTGAACTACGATTATGTGATTTGCTGGTTTTGTGTGGTGTTGTATTTGTTGTGTTACGTTTCCTTTGTCGTCCGTCAGCGTGTTGCTTCCCGTGTTTCTCCCATTTCCTTTCTGCTCGGGGGTGCGGAATGCCAGGGAATGTTTGGCACGTTTGTTTATGTAACTACCTTAATATGCTTGGGTATAAACATTATGCTTTGCACAGGAAGTTTAGATATGACTGGTTATGACACGAAATGCCGAACGGCACTAAAGCACTTCCAAAGGACTAGAATGATACGTGATATAAAGGCTATATGACGGTAAAAACATACCGACTAGAAATATGTGCACTGGGGAAATAAATGGTGGTAAAGACAGTTCAAAATGACTAGAGGTAGAGTGAATAAGTCATAAAAAGGCTAAGTAGCAAGGTCTTGTGGTGAAAGTTCCAACATCAAAGTATCACAAGTCCAGTTGCAACAGCAAGTTTGAAGCAGTCAAGCAGGTAAGTGGGCAGAGTGCATTACTGGTTGTTGAATATGATCAACCTTGACAATTTCTTTCGCAGCTGAGGTCTGGCTGTCACCTTCTCTGTATATTCTTTGGCAAGGTGGTACAGTCCGATACTGCTGTAGCACTGGGAAACTTCTTTGATCAGACGGATCACATTGTTTTCATTTGGGCTGCATTCAAACATGTGTTGTCGCAAGCTTAAGCAGCGAGAATAAAGAGTAGACATTCGAGGTTGAAAAATTATTTATTGTCTCTAAGTAAAGTAAACATGCTGGAATGCACCAAAGAGACATGTGGCTGGTGTGTTTGTATGCCCCACTAATACGAGTTTGTACGTTAGTCAACATGTTCATGCAATACTTTTTTCTTTATATGCTTTTGCCCGTCTTAGTATTGTCCTATCCAATATGGAGTGGCTTTTAACTGCATATGAATGCATAATTCAGGAGTGTTTTCATATATTGGACTAGCTGCAGCTTTAAGGTGCTCTTCGTGCAGTACTGATTCCAATCATCAACCATTGCTTGGAACTCTTAACTAGGGAACATGATTCTAGAGGTTAGATTTTCATGCAAATACACACTTTCAACCAGAGTTCGAGGTAACTCGTTACTGTAACTAAGTTCCTTTTCTTGGTAACTATATAACTTAACTCGCTACTTTTGCGCCGTGGTAATTTTCAGAGGAACTCCTTTTTCAGGTAACTTTGCCAAAGTAACTTAAGCTACGTTCCAAGTTACTAATTCGCTTTTCACTCACGTCCACTTATTTCCTTGCTTTCTTTACGGTTCTTCCACAGCATTTTATGTCATAAAACATGATGTCCAGTCAATGACAGTATTCTGTTCAGGAAGTAAGAACTGCTGCTATTGAAATGAAGCTGAACCATCGTGTGCAGACAGGGAATAAGATGTAACACGTTCGAATTGTTGGACATAAACGAAAACTCAACGCAGGCAACTCAGGGTCGAACTCAGCTGCACCTGTGTAGTGTTATTTTGTGTCCGAAGTAACTTGGGAGCAACTCGTTCTTTTTTTTAAGTAACTCTGTAACGTTTCAAGCTACGTTTCGGGCTGAATAACTTAGTTGCATTTTTCACACGGTAACTTTGTAACGAGTTCCTTTTGACGGGCAACTTCTCGATCTATGCTTTCAACTCTGCATGCTTTTTGTACACTACATAAAGTAAGATACTTTTGCCCCAGTGAGTTTGTTGCGTATTTTAAATGCATGCAAATGAATTCCTAGAGGTGCATATTTTGAGAAAGATAAATGAGTTTTTCATGCATGTGTGTTCAACTAGCTTTTAGTGGATATAAATCTGGCCTCTACATATGTCGCATGCATTATTACTTTCTGGAGGTGTTCTGGGAAGTCGAACTTGTTGGGCACAGCGTCAGGCCTCAGTCGAACGGTTTGGCCCGTTCTGTCGAAGCATTTGTTTTTAAAATGTTTGCTGCAGACCAGTGATGTCGTCGACGGCGTCCAGTCCTTTCGCCTGACATTTACCGCACACTTTGTTTAAATGTTCTGGGCGGCCGTGAGGGAACCTGCATTGAACAATTTATGCCATCAATTACGGAAAGGATGACAAGGCTAATCCAAGCAAGCAAGCGTCGATACCGTGACCAACAAACTGAGCCGTAGATATCACAGCTGACAAGCGCACTTCAACGCTTGCTGAGTGCCGAGGCCATACCCGTGAACTGCAGGAAGGCTAGACTATCACAATGACTCTATGCAGATAACGTACGGCTTAAAGTTTAACGCTTAGATCTTGAGATACGATTCACAAAGTGCTGCGCACATGCATCAACAGCAACGTTTTGTCACCCCGCTCGTGGACTAATAAATCACATTTATTTGCAAAACCATGTCACTTACTTGTGAAATGTCGTCCCCGGTGCCTTGCCGGTACGGTCAGCACACCCATAACCACAGCAGGCGGGCATGACACCACAAAAGTGCTACGCAAAGGCGCATGCACATAATGCAGCTGAGTGGCGGACGGAAATGTTTTGAGCTTCCCAAGATGGCGGCCGGCGACCGTACGGTTGCACCCTCAATCCGCTATCCAGCCTATTAATATAGAGATCAGTGGCTTTCTCCAGTAGCTCTTTCCGTTGTGCTGTTCCAAGTTTGAAGGTGGGCTTATTAAATGTGCACGAAGTTGCCGTGATGCCGAAAGTTAAGGGTAAAAGGTATGTGTACATGAAGGCACTATACGGGCTGAAAAAAAAAAAGGCTCCATGCGATTTCGGCTGTCGCCCTGAATACGCTACGCAAGCAATACGAGTGTCGTGCGTCTTGTTCACGGGATCAAGATCAAGACCTTTGTGCACATGTTGATTGAAAGTGATGAGAATTGTGTTCTCAGCAGTCCCTCCAGTCAGCCACCCGTCGCCGAGGAGATTGAGGAAACTTATTCGTCGACATCAGAGAGTGCTGAACAACAACTTGATTGTGAGATGATGAATGGCGTCCGAACAGTTTGCTGTTCAACAGTTTGAAACACAAAGTACTCAATGTGATTTCCAAGGCAGAAGAGAATCGAGCCCGGCTGTACATGGTACGTTCACGCCAAATGTAAATGAAAAACCGCATATTTTGACTTCTTTGAGGAAGTGGGCCGTTGAGTGTATAGCATACAGGGTGTTTCAGTTAAATCCCCGGGCTAAATAATTCGCGAACCGGTGCACCAATCGAATAACTTTCTTCTTTACAAGTATCTGTCCAATACCGCCTACAAGATGCGCACCGCTTGAATGAGCTGGAGGCGCTCATTATTTAAATAAAAATGCAAATGAGTTTCGTAAAAAAGCGTAACTTCTAAAGCAGGGCGCTGTCGGTATTAAAATGGGTACTACCCCTTTTGGGACCTTCAGTGGACACCTTTCAGAGAAAAATCTGCCACCGAAGCGGGTCATTTGTTGCAGTAATTAATTGGTTTCGGTTTACGTATTTTTGTCGCGGCTGGTCGCGGCGAATCGCAAAAGGACGTAATTCATTGGTGTAATTCATTGGTGTAAGGACGTAATTCATTGATGGATAAGGGAGTGAAAGAGCGTCTTTTTGCGCTTCGCCGCGACCAGCCGCGACAAAAATACGTAAACCGAAACCAATTAATTACTGCAACAAATGACCCGCTTCGGTGGCAGATTTTTCTCTGAAAGGTGTCCACTGAAGGTCCCAAAAGGGGTAGTACCCATTTTAATACCGAGAGCGCCCTGCTTTAGAAGTTACGCTTTTTTACGAAACTCATTTGCATTTTTATTTAAATAATGAGCGCCTCCCGCTCATTCACGCGGTGCGCATCTTGTAAGCGGTATTGGACAGATACTTGTAAAAAAGAAAGTTATTCGATTGGTGCACCGGTTTGCGAATTATTTAGCCCGGGGATTTAACTGAAACACCCTGTATATGCTTTACATTAAGCATATGCTATCAGTGCCATGTCAACCCGAATGATATCGTTCTCGCTCGTGACTTGGGGGGAGCGGGAGGCGTACGCCTTTTTTGTACCACTTATCAATTGCATAATTGATACAACAAAGGCCACGCCTCCGGTTTTCAACAAATCAGGAGCGGGAACGTATCATTCGGGATTAGCAGGCTATGAAGTAAAGTTCGTTTTTAAGAGTGTGCTGGTAACAATCTTGTGTCAGATTTACTTCAGTCTGCTCAAGACAAATTATTGTTGATATAATATATTGTAATCATATTTTGAGCCGATATTCTGTGAATAGTGGATTGAAATTTTTGACAAAATTCAGTTTGAGCCTGACTAGGCAAGGGAGCGTGCTATCAAGCGAAGTTTGTACCGTAAAAGTTTATTTGAAAAATTCCTTTGTTACACTCTAAAGACAGAACTTCACCACATAACACGCTCTGCGCCAACCATGGCCACGAACGATAGGGCTAGCCTCTAATTCCAAGAGAGAGGAGGGCGTACGCCTTTTTGTGTCAGTTATCATATATCCAAATTGACACAAAAAGGCGTACGTACCGCTCTGTCCTCGAATCAGAAGCGACAACCCTATCATTCGTAGCAATGGTTGGCGCAGAGCGTGCAACGCGGGGAAGAGATATTTTCGAGAGCGGAAGGGAATATGCCTACCAAGACGTGGCAAACATAAAATGAAACTCAACAGTGTCCACCCTGTGTTCCTTTCTACTGTGCTTTTTTGCGTGAAATGTTTCATTTGGAGTACTGTTAGACGTACCAATAAAAGAGAGAATGCTATCTTGGACTGTAGAGTTTTAGAGAAGCAAATGACGTAGGGTACCGTCATGGGGTGGTGATTTTCCTACACTCTTAGAAATGAACTTCACCGCATAGCACGCTACAAGCCAACCATCATCTCGAACGATATCGTTATCTGCCCTGATTTGTTGAAAACGGGAAGCGTACGTCTTTTCTGTGAAAATTATGAACATCATAAGTGTCACAAAAACGGCGTACGCCTCCCGTTTTCAACAAATCAGGGCAGATAACGATATCATATGAGAATATGGCTGGCTAGGAGCGTGCTATGCGCGGCGAAGATCCTTTTTAAGAGTGTATATCTGTAAATGTGTTCTTATATGCTCACATAATTTCAACTTCTTTTTTTGTTTTAGCGAGCTGTGATAAACGAGCTACAGTTCATTCTGCACTATGTTACAGTTACTTCATTGAAGTGCTCCAATGATTACAACCTCTAAGAACTTTATTTATTTATTTATTTCTTCATGTAACCACAAGCTGTGACATTTACTCACTTCCATGAAGTTTATAGAAGTATGTCACAAGGCTATAGTGACATTCCTAGGAATGTGATGTCATGTGTTTGCTGAATAAATTTGACTAGATTCGTTAAAGACTTTTGGTGTGTCCTGTACTACCAGTTATATTGCGAAACATATATTGCAGACATTACAACATTATACACAGAAACATGATTGTCTGGGAGTATTCCGATCGGCAATTGTGCATTGTTTCAGGATAAGTGAGCTCGTGTATATACGGAGTGTAATACTAGAGCATACTTCCTCGAATAACCTAGGTGTAGTTCAGTGGAGCCAGCATGTAATTCGGCAACATACATAGCTTGATAGTCACTGTAAATCACATTTGTGAGGGTGGGCTAGGATGACCGCACAACATCCTTGAAGCGTCAGTAAGGACATCCACTGGACTGACCTGGGACATCTATGGATGCAACTTTGGCAGTAAATTTGACGTCCACGAGACGTCATAGGGATTTTTGTGGACATCCCTAGGATGTCCAGATGTCCCAAAACGAACGTCCACAGGATGTTCCTGGAACGTTGGTGGTTGTCTGCAGTACGCCATGCATATGTATGGACACAACTATTGTGCAAAAGCAACTGTGTGAGGGGTTTCTCCATATATAGGTCACTGATGACTTGAAAGACAGATCTGTGTGCTCATTAAAATAACTACCTCGTTTCAGGCTTTTTCATCACGCGGCTGACCAAGGGAACATACCTGAGGAGGAAGCGTCAGCCAGGGCGCGATGTATTCGCAAGTTTCTCAGTGAGAAGTGCGATGATCTAAGGAAAGCATCAGCACAAAAATAAACACTTTCTTCTCTTGATACGATGTATGCATTACTTTACCTCACACTGTCTCATCACACTGATACTCTGGAACCCAGAAAAAGACCGAGTTCAGAGGCGTGCCGTCAGCCCGAGAGGTTGCTGCAGCCTGAGAGATCTCGGCCTGAAAGGTCCTTTCAACCTGGGAGGTACTCTCAGACTGAAAGGTTCTCTCAGCCTGAAAGGTTCTCTCAGCCTGAGGGGTCCTTTAACACCCTCGACCTGAAAGGTTGATGAGTGGAGATGGTGGCGATGTTGGTGGTGAAGAAGAGTGGGAGGGGACCTAGAGGGGGGCGAAGGCTACCGCGCATGTGTCTCTAAAGGCGCGGGAGTAGGTTTGCTTCCTTAAGAAATGCAGCCAAGGCAACTATTCTCTGGCTTCTTTCCGCCGGAGTTGTACCGCCGAAGAGAATATCCTTCGCAGTCCAGGTGCTGTTGGCGAGGTTAGGGACGTGTTTAAGCCTGTGTTGCTGGAAAACCGTGCACTGTAGAAGAATGTGGTCGACAGTCTCTGGCTACAGGTTGTAGCTCGGGCACAGTGGGGAAGACGAAAGATTTAAGTTGTGCAGCCAGCTGAATGTGTGCGCGGTGCCCGTGCGAAGGCGATGCATCACGGTGGCAGTTGTGCGGTCAAGAGCTCTTGAGGAAAGAGGGTGGCGTGCATAACATGGAGGGGGCCAGTGGGTCGCACGTCTACAGCTTTTTCCGGCGTTATTAATCCTCTTGTCGTACATTTTAATCCTTATACCATGACATTTAATCCATCTGCCATCGGAATTAATCCTCCTTTCATTATTTTTAATCCTCATTTCACATAATTTAATCCGTTTCTCATGCAATTTAATCCAAGTGACTATGTGCGGGCTACATGACTTTTTTTGTGTATTTTGGGACAATTCCCATGTGAACGCATATTGCACATGCTTTTCACTAATATTGTGGGTTTCTGCACCATAACGGGATACTGTGGTACTGTCAATCTGGATTACGGTGTTGTCGGACTATTCCCATGTCTACGAGTATTACCCATGGTTTTCATTAAAAACGTGGGTTTCTACATTGTAATGGGGTACTGTGGGACTCTGTATATAGATTACGATATTCTGGGACTATTCCCAGGTGTACGGATATTACGCATGCCTTTCATTAGATATGCGGGTTTCTGCACTGTAATGGGATAATGTGGGACTGTCGATCTTCATTACGATATCCTGGGATTATAAGCAAGTCTACGGTTATTCCCATTGCTTTCCATTAAAAACGCGTTCTTTGCATTGTAATGGGATCCTGTGCGACCGTCAATCTTCATTACATATTGTGAGACTATTTCCATGGCTATGGGTATTACCCCATGCTTTCCATTCAAAATGCAGGTTTCTGGAGTATAACGCGATAGTGTGGGATTGTTTGTCTGATTTAGGATATTGTGGAACTATTCCCATGTGTGCGGGTATTACCCATGCTTTTCGTTAAATATGTAGGACTGCACAGTAATGGGATACTGTGGGACTTGCAATCTTGATTACGATATCATGGGACTATAAGCGTGTCTATGAGTATTCCCCCTGCTTTTCATTAAAAACGCGGGTTTTTGCACTAATGGGATACTGCGGGACTCTCAACCTTGATTACGGTATTTTGAGACAATTCCCATGTCTACGGGTGGGACCGTCAACTTTGCTTGCGATATTGTGCGACTATTCACATGTGTGCGGGTATTACTCATGCTTTTCATTAAATATGCGGGTTTCTGCACCTTAATGGGATACTGTGGGACTGTCGATCTTGATTACGATATCCTTGACTATATGCATGTCTATGGGTATTCCCCTTGCTTTCAATTAAAAACGCTGTTATTTGCACTGTAATGGGGGACTGTCTATCTGGTTTAGGATATTGTGGGACTACTGCCATGTATTACCCATGCTTTTAATTAATTATGCGAATTTTTGCACTGTAATGGGATACTGTGATCCAGATAGACAGTCCCATAGTATCTCATTACAGTACAGAAATCCTCATTTTGAATTAAAGGCATGGGTAATACCCGTAGACATGAAAATAGTCCCACACTATCGTGATCCAAATTGACAGGCCCACAGAATCCTATTACAGCGCAAAACCCGCGTTTTTAATTAAAAGCACGGGAAATACCCGTAGACGTGGGAATAGCCCCACAATATCGTAATCAGGATTGATAGTCCCACCGTATCCCATTACAGTGCAGTCCTACATATTTAACGAAAAGCATGGGTAATACCCGTACACATGGGAATAGTTCCACAATATCCTAAATCAGCAAACAATCCCACACTATCGCGTTATACTCCAGAAACCTGCATTTTGAATGGAAAGCATGGGGTAATATCCATAGCCATGGAAATAGTCTCACAATATCGTAATGAAGATTGACGGTCGCACAGGATCCCATTACAATGCAAAGAACGCGTTTCTAATGGAAAGCAATAGGAATAACCGTAGACTTGCTTAGTAGTCCCACGATAGTCCCACGATATCGTAATCAAGATTACCAGTCCCACATCTCATTACAGTGCAGAAACGCACATATTTACTGAAAAGCATAGGTAATACCCGCGCACATGGGAATAGTCCCACAATACCCTAAACCAGATAGAAAATCGCACAGTATCACGTTATACTGCAGAAACCTGCATTTTGAATGAAAAGCATGGGTAATACCCATAGACAAGGAAATAGTTCCACAATATCGTAATCCAGATTGACAGACCCGCAGTATGCCATTACAGTGCAAATAGCCGCGTTTTTAATGGAAAGGAAATGGAATACTCGTAGACATGCATATAGTCCCAGGATATCGTAATCAAGATCGACAGTCCCACAGTATCCCATTAAGGTGCAGAAACCCGCATATTTAATGAAAAGCATAGGTAATACCCGCACACATGGGAATAGTCCCACAATATCGTAAGCAAGGTTGACAGTCCCACTCTATCCCATTACGGTACACAAACCCGTATTTTTAATGAAAACCATCGGTAAAATCCGTAGACATGGGAATAGTCCCACAATACCACAATCCAGATGGTTGTCCCACAGTATCCCATTATGGTGGAGAAACCCACATTATTAATGAATAGCATGTGCAATACCCGTAGACATGAGATTTGTCTCAAAATACACTAATCAAGATTGACAGTCCCGCAGTATCCCATTAGTGTAAAAACCCGTGTTTTTAATGAAAAGCACGGGGAATACCCATAGACATGCTTATTGTCCCAGGATATCGTAATCAAGATTGCCAGTCCCACGTATCCCGTTATACTCCAGAAACCTGCATTTTGAATGAAAAGCATGGGTAATACCCATAGACATGGAAATAATTCCACAATATCGTAATGAAGATCCACAGTTCCTTAGTATCCCATTACAGTGCAGAAACCCGCATATCTAATGAAAAGCATGGGCAATATCCGTACACATGGGAATAGTCCCACGATATCGTAATCCATATACACAGTCCCACAGTACCCCATTACAATGCAGAAACCCATGTTTTTAATAAAAGCATATGTAATATCTGTAGACATGGAAATAGTCCCGCAATATCACAATCCAGATTGGCAGTCACACAGTATCCCATTACAATGCAGAAACCCACGTTTTTAATGAAAACCATGGGTAATACTCGTAGACATGGGAATAGTCCCACAACACCGTAACCCAGATTGACAGTCCCACAGTATCCCGTTATGGTGCAGAAACCCACAATATTAGTGAAAAGCATGTCCAGTATGCGTACACATGGGAATTGTCCCAAAATACAAAAATGGGTCATGTAGCCCACACATAGTCACTTGGATTAAATTGCATGAGAAACGGATTAAATTATGTGAAATGAGGATTAAAAATAATAAAAGGAGGATTAATTCCGATGGTATAAGGATTAAAATTACGACAAGATGATTAATAACGCCGGAAAAAGATGTAGATGCGACGACCTGCTTGATAAAGTCCTTGTCAGGGTGATCTGTGGGGACTGGGAAGGATCGTGCCGGTGAGGAATGGGCGAGGTTGGCTAGCCTGCCTGCCTCTTCATTGCCTGGTAGCCCTACATGGGAAGGCACCCATTGCAGCTTGATAGTCACTTCTTGTTCAGAGGCTTGGCGTAGAGCGGCACGGATGAATCGGGTTAGGATATCTGAGTTCTCAAGGTCCATGATGCGATAAATGGCTGCTGTGGAGTCAGTGAGAAGGACGGCTTTCGCTTCCCCAGTGTTGGTGGCTGTGACAGACGCGTGGAGAATGGCGCACAGCTCGGCGGTGGTGGAGGAATGAGAGGAGGTTCGAAGGCGAGCGTACCAGCGTTGGCTTTTGTCTGGGATGAAGTAGGCGCTCGATGCTGACTACGCCGTGACGGATCCGTCGGTGTAAATGCAGAGATGATGTGGATAGGTTGAGGCTATGTAGTCCAAGGCAGTGCGACAGGCAGCGGCCGGCGCAGTTGCTTTCTTAGACCGGAGTCCGCGGATGGTTGTGGAAGCTTCGGGAAAGAATTCAATCCACGGAGGGGAGGGTGAGGGAATGTTAGGCGGTCGCTTGCGAGGAAGCTTATTCTCTAGTTCCTTGCAGAGCCTGCCAGTTCGGGTGGAGCGGCATTTCCTGAGCTGAGAAAACAAAGTTGGAGCAGTGTCTGCTCGGTGTATGCGAGCGAGATTGGAGAGGACAGCTTCCTCGGTGTGAAGATTAAGAGGGAGGTCGTCAGCTTCGACAAGCGTTTCAGTCGTCCCAGAGGCTTTAGGAAGCCCTAGTGCTATGCGCAGCCCCTGGCGGTGGAGCCTTTCAAGCAGCTGCATCCAGGATGTAGATGGTTCAATGTAGGGGAGGGCGTACTTCAGGCGACTGAGAATGAGGGCTTTGAAGAGTACCAGCATGCTTCTTGGGTGGTTGCCCCACGATTTCCCGCAGAGGTGCTTCAGAATTATAATAAGGGACCGGCAGGTGGCAGCCAGGGAGTTGACCTGCTGTGCCCACTGTAGACGAGAATAAAAAGTTATCCCGATAGCGGGCGTGTTTGACTATGGCAACTGGCGTGTTGTCGAGGGAGAGCGTGGGGAATGAGTTGCCGATGTGTTTACCGGGTGCGGCACAAACCAGGACAGATGTCTTGCTGGTGGATAGTTCTAGACCCTTCGTGGACAATGTGGGCTGCAGGTGATCCAGCGTTATTTGAGCGGAACGTTGAAGGGCCGGCTTCTGGCGATCTTGAAACCGTACACAGATGTCGTCTGCGTAGATTAGAAACTTTGGGGAGCAGGGTGAAGCAGGTACATTCACGTGAATGTCGGAGAGAGACAGGTTGAATAGCAAAGGCGAAAGGACACCGCCTTGGGGAACACCGCGAAGGAGGAGCCTGGTCGTGTTGGTGACGCCTTCCACTGCTACAGCCATAGTGCGATTTGACAGGTAGTCTCGTATGCATGCACCTAACCGTCCGGTGATGCCGTGCTTTGGCAGAAGATCGAATATTGATTGGTGTGAGACATGGTCGAATGCCTGTTTAACGTCCACGAACCCAGACAGAACACTTTCTCCTGTGGACGTCCGAAACAGATCCCAAGGTCCATATCCGGAAATCTATATCCGTCGGATATCACTGGGAGCCTCATAAATGGACGTCCCAGGATCTGTATCCACAGGATATCCGGCCGCGGCTGTTTCAAGAATTGTCCGAGCTAGATCCCTGTCGGTATGTTACACGGATCATTTATTGCGAGAGAGAGTGAAACGGGTGGCGATGTAGCACTGCGAAGTTTGACTTTCGATCTACCAGCTGAATGTCTCTATAACCAAAACCAGTAGGAAACACAGACATTGTCTTGATAGCGAGTTAATACACCGAGCAATTTCTCACTTCGTTGTTGTATGCGTGCTTAATCAAATTGAGCTTAGACAACACACCCATCATTTTGATTCACAGGCGAGAAGGTATCTGGAATATGGGGATGCTCGCGAGACAAGCAGTATATAGTATCCGTTCTCTTTTTGGAAGGAAATGGCACTGCCTTTCGAAGTGAGCTTCTGGGACAGGGTTGTCCTGTCGGAGCTTTTATATATATTTTTTTTCTGACTAAAACGCTGCGTTCTTTCTCCGTCATGGCATGTACGAAAAACAAAGAGGAACAACAGAAATTAAAAGGTGCGGAGGCGGGGATTAAAACAAAATGGCAGGCAGAAAAATGCTGATTTCAATGAAAACTGTCTTTCTCCTCTGCGGATGTTTGTATATCCACACAACGTGTGCATGTACATAAGTAGGTCCGTGCAATGTCCAGACATCTCCACGTAACATCCTGTGAGGACAAACGACGGATATATGTGGGAAGTCCGAACCGTGGCCACTCGGAGATGTGGGGGACGTCCGTCGGAAAAATGTCTGTCTCCCAGGGAGATCCGAATTTCCGTCAAAGGATATCCACAGGAGGTTTTGTTCTGTTTGGGAAGAGGACGACAGAAAGACACCCCTTTGCTGTAGCCTGCTGTATGACAGCTGTGATCGCGGTAAGAGCATCAGCTGTGCCTCTGCGTCTCCTGTACCCGCGGAGGTGTTCGGGAAGCGCGATAGCTTTGTTTAGAGCCCAGGTAAGCCTGCGGTGCAGCCGTTTGAACACCTTCCCCACACAGGAGAGGAGAGCGATTGGCCTGAAGTTGGTGACGCTGGTGGTCGGTTTGCCACGTTTCGGGATGGGAATGATCTTGGCCTGTTTCCAGTCGTGCGGAATGGCTCCAGACGTCCAGATGTTGTTGTAGACATCTAACAGTTTCATGAGGGCTGGGCGGCCTAGATTTTGAAGCATCATGTAACTAATTCCGTCGCTGCCGCTGGAACTGGAGCGTCGGCAATTCTTCAGTGCTTGGCATAATTCGTTGAATGTGAAGAGCTCATCCTCAGGTCCGAGCGGGAGCGGCGTAGTTGCACGAGATACAGTGGGGAAACTGTCGGGTAAGGGCACGATTGACAGGGTGTCAGCGAATGACTCCGCAAGATCGGCAAGCGTTTGATTGTAGGAAAGGGCCAAGGACGCCAATGGTCTCCTCACTGTTAGTGTACCTTCGATTGACTTGACAATGGCCCAAATTTTGGACGACGGCGTATGTGGAGTCAGGGAGGAAGGAAACGAAGGTGCCCCACTGATGTCGCCTAACACGAATGGCGTGCCTGCGGAATGCAGCAGAGATCTTCTTGTGGGTGACGACGTCATGTGGGGAGCCAGTGCGCTGGGCCCTTCTCTGGGCTGTACGCCTAGCAGGCCGTAGACGAAGCAGCCTGAGATCGAGGCGTGGCTGCTTCGGTGATACTGTGACTCTCTTGGTGGAGAGCTTTGCTCCCAATTTGATGGACTCGAGAATGTCGCCTGTTTCGCACAGGAGTGTGGTGTGTTTGCGGAAGAGATTCCAATTGATGAGACTTGGCGGAGCTGTTGGCCGGTGGAGTGTGGTGGAAGCATCTTTATCGGGTAATGATCCGATGACCAAGTGTCTGGCTGTGTTACCCATTGGAGCGCGATGCCGGGGGTACACAGAGTGACGTCGATTGCACTGTGATAGCTGGGGGGGGCTGTGGAAAGTGGAGCTGCCATCATTCATGAGGACAAGGTTAGTTGAATCCAGCCAGTGAACGAATTTGATTCCGTTGTGGCAGTTTTTTGCATTGCCCCAAAACGTGTGCTTGGCATTCAAGTCGCCACCGAGGATGAGAGGTCCGGGGCAGATCCGAAGGAGCTGGTCAAAAACGTCTGCTGGGAACGGCTTGTGGCCCCAGCGATAGAAAGAGATCACCGTGACTTCTCGTCGTTTCGTCTGTAGCTTGCACGCGGCGAACTCGACATCCGGGGAGCACAGGTGAGCGAGGTCGATGTGCGAGTGTACGATGTCCGTTCGAACGAACACAGAGGCACGTGGACGGCCGTCGGGTTGGCTGGACGTTGAATGATAAGCAGCATAGGGCGAAAGTCTGAACTGAGAGTCGACGAGGCTCTCTTGGATGAGCAGGGCGTCGTATCTGCGCTGCGCAATTTCCAGATGTAAGTCATATGGGTCTTGTTCGATAGACTGCGAGCGTTCCATTATAGTAGGAGTGGGAGAAGAGGCTTGGAATGTAGTTGTGTTGCGGCGGCCTGGGATGGCGGTGATGCTGAGGGGCGTTGTAAGTGTGCTGCAGATGCGGTATCACTCATGGTGGGTTGCAGGGTTCAGTGGTGAGACCATTGCCTCACGAGTGGCCGGCTGCTTATTTTTCAAACAGGCCTATGAGGGTGGTCTCCAGGGGAAGAACTAGTGATAGTATAGAGGTGAAGACCGACAGGCAACCAAGTACATTCCACAAGTGCCTTAAGCACGGTGTAGGCAATATGGATGAAGTTCCTGATGGTGCTGAACTTGGACTCGGGGTCGCGAGGAGCAGAAAGCGATTCATCATCAGTCGCTCGCGGGGACTTGAAAGTCCCATGCCTGCTCTTCGTGCCTGAAGGTGCAGACGTTGGAGGTGTCAAAGCAACAGAGTTGGGGGGCGATCCTAGTTGAGTTGGTGAAGGATGAGGTGATTCCTGGTTGACCTTCTCAGGTCTCTGCTTGACACGCGCGGCGTTGCTGTAGGAGAAGCCTGGTGTAGTACCGGTTCCCGACTTTCGGGTGTTGCCAGTCATAACGGCAATGGGGCCTGTTGTTGTAGGGGGTCCACTCAAGGCCTCGTTTGAGATTGTTTCACTGTGTGGCTTATTACGGAGCACTTTGCGAGCTGTGCGGGTGTTTACCTTGTGCTTGAGGCTGTATCTCACAGCAGCTGTTTCTCGTTGCTTAACTGGGCAATTCTTGTCCAGCGCAGAGTGGTTGCTGCCGCAGTTGATGCACTTCACATCGCTTTTGCGAGGGCACTCGTTGGCACTGTGGTTGTCGGAACAGATCACGCACGTAATTTAGCGCTCACACGCGGAGCTTGAGTGACCAAAACGGCAGCATTTCTGGCACTGTAGAGGTTTGGCTTTGTAGGCCTTCACTGGGAATTTTACAAAGCCAATATGGACGTGATTGGGCAGAGGGCCGTTGGAGAAGGTGATTTTGACGGATTTGCCGTTTTTTCCAAGTCGTCTAACATTGGCGACTGGGATGAAGGAGCGAAGCCAGTTGCTGATTTCAGCATCGGTAAGCGTGATATCAGTGACACGTATCTCTCCGATAGAAGCACTTGGTGATGCTGGAGGGAAGGCAGTGACCTTGATGGTACACAGGCGTGTGAGAGATAAGAGCTTGTTGATGCCTGCGGCTGCCTTGCAGTCGACGGCTATGATGGCTTTTGCAGGGTTGATTCGAACTTCTGTAACCTCACCCGGTGCTTCCGAGATGAGAAATTCCTCGAGCTTTTTCACAAGGAGCGTTGCGACGTTGTCACCTTGAACAGTGGGGTGGAGCAGGACCGTCAGGCAGCTTGCCACTGTCACAGAGCGTGCATTCTTGACAGTCGCGTTGCTGGTCTCGCTGTCGCGACGTTCAGCCTGACGCTTACGTTTGAGTTGGTGGCGCGAGAGCTGGAAGCCGTCGTCGTCGGTGGGAATCTTGAACTCGGCGTCAGCCACGACGGAGCCGTCGTCGCTGTGAGAGTCAGGAGTGTCCCGGTCCCAAGGCGGGACAGGACCCTTGCCGAGTGGCTCAGTTATGCTTGGTGCAAATGCTTCTTCCATGGGAGCTGGGGACAGCAGTTGAACTCCTGAGCAGTAGAGCGAGTAGCTTAGGTATTCCTAGGCGCGGAGCCCGGACGAGCCCACACAAGTGGCGAAAAGCGTGCAGGTGCACGGTAAACGCGTCGCAGACAACCACCAACGTCCCGAGGACATCCAAGTTTGGTCCTAACGTCCAGATTCATGATGAATGTCCCTTTAACAAATATCCATAAATTTCCTACATTGATCCAGGGGTGACGTTGCAGGTGGGACGTCCCCTGGATGTCCTGTAGATATATATTTCGGATGTGTCGTGAAACTGCGACAATGAGGCTAACAGGTTTAAGGTGTGGTGCATTCTGGTCACAACTAATATTAACTACATGCCTAAAATTACATAACGGAATTTTTTGTTGCCCAATCTTAGCAGCTATGTTTAGTTTCGACTGGCGTCATGCGAGAAATATTACACTAGTTTCATTTACTCAATACCTCCTCCATAAAAAATGTGCATATAACTGCGACAGTATGAAATCGGAATACGCGCTAGGTTCGCTGGAATCAAAGAGCAAGAAATGTTGCCTGCTGTCCACTGCTGAGCGTCGTCTTCTCCACTAACTTGCACAGTCGCGACCAAGGCAGAAAGCGCCATGAAAATCGACAATAGCGCCACATTCATCATCATCATCATCATCCGCTCGCCGGGCTCGCCGGTGCCGGCAAGGGCCCGAAACTCGCCAGTTCCTTTGCGGGATAAAGTGAGGCGCTTCATGCGTTTACGTCATCGGACGTCAGAAAACGTCACAAATTGAACGTCATGGAGATATCCGGTGGCTAGTGATTACTGATTGGTTCCCACGAGGATGAATTTGTTTTCTGAGCGATGATTGGCTGTTTTCAAATTTGTTCGCAAGCGCTCGAACAGGCGACAGCGCGGCGGCTGTGCCGGTGGTGCTGGTTGGAACCGGCTTCAACGAGTCGCCGGCATCCGTTTCGGACGGCTCGTGTTGTGTAGCGGTTGTGTTGGACTATGAGTGCTGATTTTTCCCGTTTAAAAACGCAAGCTGTATCATGTGAGCGTCCTCGAACAGTCACAGCTGCCAGGGAAGATATGCCTGCGCAACATCTGTGCTCTGCTTCTTGGTGTAGAAACTATTCAAGCGTCCGAACGCCTCGTACCCGATACCTGGTCAACGACTGCCGAGAGGTAAGTCATTTGTCGTTGCTTGTTCCCTTGGGTGTACCCTGTTACCCACTCTTAATAATAAAACTTTTGAAATCCACGCTAAGAAATCCACCATTCAAATTCCAATCCTTTCAAATTCAAACTGTCAAAATAAATCACAATGGGTCTATGCAGTCCAGTGTTAAGCATGGTTTTACGTGAGAAAATCAGTGTTTAAGAAGGTCACACTCCAGAATAACGAGTCTTTATGCAATTCTGTGTGGTATTCAGCATGTACTTTTCAATTATTCATTAATTTAATTAAGTTAGAGGTGTAAATAACTACGCGTATGAATACTAGGAAAACAACGCTTCAGAGGTTCGGCTACTATTGGGGACGAGGCTATTAGAGAAAATGGAGTAACGACGGAGCTGTATGGTGTTGCGTGATGTGCTGCATGAAAAGGATAATCGGTGCATGTCTAGTTTAGCGGCGCCACTCGATTTCAAACTTCTAATCTACATACCTGCATAGAATTTTGCATTGTGCATCGTAATCCAAAACAATCAAGCGGCGGTCGGTTCCACGAATTCCTCCAGAGATCAGTTTCACCGGGAAAGTTTCGGCAGCGGCGACCATGTCATCTCCATGCGCCCATTGTTTACGTATGACAGCTTACGCACACCTCGCACTCTTCCCAGCATGCATTTCGCCTGTTCCCTCTCGCTCGTTGCCAAGAATGCACAATGAAAGCACTAGATCTCGACGGGTATCATTTGTGGTACTCCTACGCATCAGCCATAGAGCTTGGCTTCCCTCACTAAACGAAGCATAGTGAGGTTGGGTTAGGCCAGGTCAGTACATATTAAACGCGGGGGGGGGGGGGTCCGGGGGGGGCGGTAGCCCCCCCCCCCGCAGTTGTTCGAGACTGTGCTGACAGAAGACAGTGCCAATTTTGGCGCGGAGCAATTGCGTGAGGAGGAGGCCGACCGTCGTCCGATAGCGGAGTTGCTGTGCGTCTTAGCAACGAACAGGCGAAAGGCATGCTGGGAAGAGTGCAAGGTGTGCGTAAGCTGTCATAGGTAAAAAATGGGCGCATGGAGATGACATGGTCGCCGCTGCCGAAACTTTCCAGGGGAAACTGATCTCTGGAGGAATTTGTGGAACCGACCGCCGCTTGATTATTCTGGATTACGATGCACCATGCAAAATCCCATCCAGGTATGTAGATTAGAAGTTTGAAATCGAGTGGCGCCGCTAAACTAGACATGCACCCAACTGAGATCACCGTCTGTGCGCGCTCAGGAAGCTTGAAATCTGCCCTGATACATATACAGTAATATACACCTTCAATATACGCTGATACATATACGGTCAATAAATTGGGACTTGCTCCACGGCAATCTTTCCCGGAGTTCACAAGAGACACTGTTTGTGGATTTATGCCTTACATTTAATCTATCGCATGCCGTTCCACATCCTACCCGAATAACTCATGCCACGCAGTCAACCCTTGACTTGGTTTTAACCTCCCATCCTGAGCACATCACTTCTTTGCATGTCACTGATGGTATCAGTGACCATTTTCTAAGATATCTCTTCAAGTAGTCCAAATGTTCATAAATTCAACGATAAAACCATATACGACTATGCTCAAGCTCACTTCAAAGCCATCAACGAGGGTCTTGAAGCTCTGTATGAAAATTCATTTCATGGCACCTTGCCTCACTCCATTGAGGATAACTGCTCCCTCTTTCGTGACAACATAAACTACCTTACTGAGTACAATGTTCCAAAGATAAGAGTGAAATCTTATGATCACAATCCTTGGTTCACGAAAAGTCTTAAAATCTTGCTAACCAAGCAAAAGCGCTTATTCAGGAAAGCAAAGCGTCTTGGCGACAACGTATCATGGGCTAAATTTCACTACTGTGAACGGGAATACAGGTGCTCGATCAAGGAAGCGAAACATAAGTTCTTTACCATCGACCTCCCGTCTCTCTTGACGAATAAACCAAAACAATTTTGGAAAATCTTATTCCACCAAAATCCCACCGCATCAGTCTAACTGACACCCGCCGACAGCGACTGCGCCAACGCTTTCGCTTCCTTGTTTTCATCCGTTTTCAACACCGATAACGGTGTGTCCGTTTTCAACACACCCAAACTCCATTATCAGTAATCGCCTTGTCACCTATGGTCCCCATTCATATCAGCACTCATGGTATTTGTAAAATCATTGAGTCACTTAAGCTGTCGTCGAGTGCTGGTCCGGACTCTATTAACCCGAAGGTTCTATACAACACGAGATCTATTTCCAGCAAGATTCTATGTTGCATATTTACTCAGTCACTCCAAGATTCTGCCATACCGCAGGACTGGAAGATGGCGAAGATTGTCCCTATTCACAAATCAGGCAGCTGCCACATCGTTAGTAACTACCGCCCCATTTCACTCACATCTATAGTATATAAAATTCTCGAACGCATACTCCAACGTAGTTAAGTACCTTGAAGAAAAATGCTTCTTCTATCACTTGCAGCACGGGTTTCGAAACCTCTTTTCATGTGAAACTCAAGTAGTCAGTTTTGTTCACGACATCTTTCTCCACGCGGACAATAATCATCAGACTGACGCCGCTTTCTTAGACTTTCGCAAGGCCTTCGATATGGTGTCGCACTCTAAGCTTCTATACAAACTCTATCTGCTTAACCTCGACCCGTATGTCGTCCATTGGATAGCTCAATTTCTGACTAATCGTACGTTATTTGTTACTTGCAACAACCACCTATCCCCAGATGTACCTGTGCTTTCTGGTGTCCCTCAGGGTTCAGTCCTCAGCCCTCTCCTTTTCCTTATCTATATAAATGACCTTCCTTCAGGCATATCTTCCGCGATTTGTCTCTTTGCTGACGACTGTGTAGTGTACAGGCAAATCCTCTCTTCTTCTGACCAACTAACCTTACAAAGCGACCTTTAACTAATCCGGCGTTGGTGCAATGAGTGGCAAATGCCTCTGAACATTGCACAGTGTCGCATTTTGTCGTTTTCTCGAAGATGGGTCTCCTGCCTTCCTCCCTTTCCCTACACTCTAAGTGATATCACATTAACCCGAGCAGATTCTTACAAATATCTTGGAATCCACCTTTCCTCCAACCTAACTTGGAATGAGAACATCAACCACATAATAACTAACGCTTCTCGCTTCCTAGGCTTTGTTAGACGCACCCTCAGGTTGGCGGGCTCCATCTTAAGCTCCTAACCTTCACGGCTCTTGTACGAAGCAAGCTGGAATATGCATCACCTATTTGGGACCCTCCCCAAAAGTATCTCTGCGACGCCCTAGAAGCCATCCAGAATCGGGCTGCCCGTTTCATTTCCAACGACTACAAATTCGATCCCTTGTAACCGCGTTAAAATCAAACCTTAATCTCGACTCACTCGAACATCGTCGCCGTCTTGCCAAGTTAGCCCTCTTCCATTGGTTCTTTTTCATCTTGCCACCGCACCAATCGCCCATCACCTGCCTGAGTGTCATTTTTCCTCGCATCCACCACACTAATAAGGTCACATGCTTTCATTGTAATACCAATGCATTATCCAGATCATTCTTTTGTTCAACTGCCATCGAATGGAACAACCTCCCATCACCTCTCGCAACTATTATCTACCATACACTATTTTGTAACACCCTCTCCCGTTCACTCCACCCACAAGACCACCACGCTTGTATGTCAGTTGCTATGAAATTTTTCACCTCCCCCTTATCATATTTGTTAATTATCTGTACTTATGTGAACGAACTCCCTGTTTCACGCTTTGATACTTGTTTTCATATAAGATTGTACTGTCGTCGTTTCTTTATTTTCCTGTTTACTTACTGCTAATTGTGTTGTTCTTTTCTGCTTGTTTGTTTGTTTCTATCAAGTTGCTGTAAATGTATCTTACGCTCCAGTTCCCAACCCCATGTAATGTCCTCCGGACCCTTGGGGTTCTCGAAATAAAGAAATAAAGAAATATGAATGTTATACTAGTGCGTGCAAGTAGCGTCTGATGTAGGTCCACGGTCTCGTCATGATACTGCGGCACACTTGATTCAAAGCATTGCTGCGAGTTAGCTTGTTTCCCGACTAATTGTGTGCTGAACTGAACTTGCATTTTTGTAAAACAACTTCAATATAATGCAGTCGTAGAGAAATAGTTTCCTTGGTTTTGTGGCATATTGCCCTCACTTCATCTGCTTTCTCTTGGGCCCCGTTTGGGCTATCGTGGCCTCAATGGGGGTCCTGACACACGGTTTGGGAAACACTGAGGCATACTGTATATTGTTACATGTTGTAGTGTACTGAAGCCAGCTTCACTGTTGTATTGTTTCTTCGCATGGTTACTTCTTCAACATTACTTGAATGAGGAATGCGGAGAATGAGGAAATGTATGCCTTGCATGTTCTGGATGTGCTCTATTTGCTGACCCCTGCTGTTGGGCTAAAACCCAGCAAATACACAAAAAGATTAACAAATGCAGAACAGGAGACAGAAACACGGACACAATGACATGATTGAGATCATGATATGCTGTCAATTTTTTTCTGTGTCTCTGGTTCTACATCTTATGAACATGCGCCACATTGCCAGCACCCTTTCCCTCTTGCTACAAAGAGAGCCTCTCAGCAATAAAAATGCGGGTTGTCAAATGCACGTAAACAGTGGTTAAATTTTTTGGGGGTCTTCACTCATCTAATGTTTATGCCAGAAAATGCTCCCCTAGTTCACATGGCATACTGAATATGAGTGTGCTCCACAGCCACAAACTACATTGTAAATTAGCACTGCAGTATGTTTATTGGCACACATGAAATTACCCTTCATAAGTGCATCATGCAAGCTGATTGATTCTGATGCCAACTGCTCATGAAATAACGTGGGGTGGGGGTGAAAGACACTGGAATCCTATGTTGCGTCACTAGCAGTGCCGTACTCACTCAGCAGTGATTTTTCACTGAAGCCTGCAACTCAACGATGTAATTTACATCTTAATTGCAGAAAAAGTAAGCACATGTTTGTTATTACTTGGTATACAGTTGAAACTTGTTAATGTGATGACGGTCATTCTCGTTGATTTTGGCAATGAAACCATTTTAGGATAAAAAACACCTGTCAAGGTGTAAGCTATGAAAAGTAGTAAATTGAGTGAGGCATTTTAAATTGCCTTTTTTCCTTTATATTTTCAGTGCTGACATACATCAGCTTGTGTAACTGTCAACCTGGGCTATTCCAGCCAAAACCAGCCAGAGATGTAGCTTGACTCTGTTAAATATCACTGAAAAAAATTGTGTGCATTTTTTAGATGATGCATATATCGAATGTAACTCATCATTTTGTTTTCTTGAACAATGGGGGCACATTTAACTGTGCAGAAATATGAAGTTGTTTCTTACGAGCTTCCTTCTGACATCTACATATGCATCATTTGTGCACTTTCCTTGCCTGGTGTTAGAGGGGAACCACGGCTCTGCCATCCCAAAGGGTATGTAGACGGTGAGTGACTGGTGACGTGGTGAGAACTCGAGAAAGGAACACATTTGGAGTCAAGTTTACAATAAATTTCTGACACATTAGCATTCTTGAAGGAGCCCCAGATTATTTATGCTTGTAACTGATTGCTTGTGATTAGCTTCACATAAAAATATCAAGCTGATCTATATTAATTGTTTAACCATGTGTTTGAGAATAACAAGCACTTGCAAAAAATTACTGTTTTTTTTTCAGATAGTATATTCACATATAGGTCGTCTAAAAGAAATCTTCCCTTATTTGTATAACTAGTCCTCTCCTGCAACATATTGAAAATCTAGAGGTTTATTTTTCTTTAAGAAAAATTTAAAAAAATTGTCACCATAATGTGCTGCAGCTTGTTCGTGAGTTGAGGCCATCTAGGAAGCAAAAAAAAAATTTGAGAACCTACAGGTGTATTTGCTCTTACGCAAGAAAAATGTTTCGTTAGTTCATTCATATCCCATCTGTATGACGCCATAGCACACTTTGAACAAATTCTGCATTAAACCGTTCTGCCCAGTTCTACAGATTAATTGCAGTCGCTGCTTCATAACAGCTTTGTCAACATTTATGATTGTTTTCACATACCTGAAGTCATCTGGAAAGTGAACAAATCTCATCATTTCAAGGGCATACCCTCTCCTATAGCATGTTCAGAATCTGCTGGCATGTGTTTTCTGTAGGTCTTATAGCATCAGCTGACCATATTGGCTCAGATCATGTCAGAATGCGGCGTAACAGCTTTTGGAAACAATTTATTATGATCTCGTGTGCCCTTCAACCACAACAGAAAAAAAAAAAAGTCTTTCTTTCAGTGGAAATAGGTGTTTTTGCTGCATTAACAGAAGGTGGCTCAAATTAATTGTGTACCTCCTTGCGGCCTGGGTGGAGCATGTCCAGTAATTTCTTCTCCAACCGCATCTCTTTGGCAGTGAGCCACAACGTATGCAGTCTTCAAGCTTTCTTTCACCCGGAAGAACAGCTTACAGCTCTGCAGGCATCAGAATATTTGCACGCAATAAGGGGCTACAATCTAGCCCTATAGGTGCCAACGTTTTAAATCGTACTGCGAACACAGTCATAGTACCCTATATCACGGCACAAAGCAATTATGTCAAAGTTATGCTTGTGGAGGCAAAGTCACGCTTGCCAAAGCCAAAGAGGCAAAGTGATGCTTATGGAGGGTTTTATTATGCCCTGCTGCTCAGTGTATGGCTTCTGTTTTTAGCTGGAACAAACCAATAAAAAAAAATCTGAGGAAAGAAATATGCCACCTTCAGTTGTCATCGACCAAGCAAACTAAGTCAATAATGGTGGTTGTTATTCACTCTGCTATGTGATTGTCTTCATGTAAATTCACCTCTTTGGTACTGTGGTATCAGGTAGCTTCCTTGTAGCGTAACATATACGTGACCACATAGAGGACAAAGAGGAGGAATTAGCTAGTCTGGTGTAGGAGCTCTCACACTGGCATAGCTGGTCAAAAAGAAAATGTGGGCCATACATCACATAAGACACAAATACCAGTATATTTTCAGCAAGCACTGGTTAATTTCTAGTAGGTGCAGTGCATATAGCATGTCCATGGACTGATATTTTATTCTTAGAGAAATAATATTTTTGCAGTTATAAAGGATGACAACATGTTCTACATCCGAAGCGAATGTACTAATTAGGTCTCGTTTAATTATTAGAAATAGAAGGTCGGTGCAAATGCAATGTCGGTTTCTCTATGTGCCGCTATAGTTTTCCAAAGAATGCTCGTGACCATTTAGTGCGAGGACATGGCCCCGAAATAATGGCTGTGTGAGAGTAAGTCCCGGAGCGTTCTTTTTGCCTTTTCACTTGAACGTGAGGAAGAAACAACGCTGCAGAACTGCAAGCAGCACATTTAATGTAATGTCGTACAGGATGCAAGTTTTACAGCGATTTCATATTTCAGCACAATATTTATAAGCTGTAAAAATGGGTGCAAGGGTACCATACAGTGAAGTAGCTGGTACCGTAAATTTTAGACCTCTTCTTGGCGTGGGTGCTTGGCATAAAGAGTGACTGCTAATAAACGTACTTGGGGATTTCTGAATGCGAAGATCATAGGAGAGAAAGGAAGGCAAACAAATACAACAGAGGGTGCCACTCATTTCTCACACTTCTGATTTCAGTTACTTCATTGCTCTTAGTTTTCTTCAGTTCCGACATCTGATAACCAGAATTTACACTGTATGTCCACGCGAATAAAAAAGATGCATCCTGTGAGAAAATTTCATGGTTTTTAATACCTTGAAAATGGCATTCTTCGGTTCCAGTGTATTCAAAGCCCAGTGAAAACAAAGTGCTTGAAGTATTATGTCTAGATACATCTTTTGCAGCTTTTGCATGGCAAATCGTTGTCTAGGAAGGTGCGCGAATCAATGTGGATGTTCCTGAAATTAGAATCTTATTTCGTTACACTTTGAGATTACCGTATGCTGGTTACAAAAAAATTCGCTGTGGCTATTCGTCCGGCGTCGGAAGAACGGCTGTTCGACTTATTCTTCCGGCGCTCCCGTGATTGGCTCCTCCGGTGCAGGTCACGTGACCTCTCCGCCGCCCGTGTTCCGTTCCCGTCGTGTGTCCGCCGCTGGCCTAAGCGCCTAAGCACCTAAGCGTGTAAGCGTGTCTTTGCCGCGGTTTGCTGTTTTGCTCCCTGTAGATATACGTCGTGAGTCGACTATGACTGCAGTGACTGTGTCGGTCTACTTTTATCCTTGTGTCTATGGGTTAAATCCGGAGGTCGTACTCAAGCTGCAGCAACTGCCATATAATCGGCGTGTCGTTTCGTCGGAGAAAATGTGTACTTGCGCTACTGCGAGTCAACAGTAGTCCGAATGTTACTGTTACGTGCCGTTTTTGACTGCCTACCGAACATGTGTATTCTCGTTACCGTAGTCTTTCACACACGAACGCGTCTCGGTATATGGAATTATTACGCGAATTGCTTGTTCACTTCCCTGGCATGAAGGATTACAAGTGCATGGTACGTGAGACGTACCATTAGTTATGTTCAAGCCCCCCCCACCCCCCCACACCCAAGCACACACGTACTTCTTTTGACACACTTTTCACGCGCATTTATTGAGGGAGTAACTTTGTGTATTCGCCTGGTTTCCTATTTCGATGAACCGCAGGTAGCGCACATCCACTTCTTCCTCTTTGGTGCACTGTCCATCCCACAGCAACGGAAATGATGCCACTGTAGACAAAAGTCACAAATGATGCTGTCACATCCCTCTAGTGTAACTTTACAGGCTCCACATGTCCAGATGTCAAGTTCTCTCTTTCTTTGACAAACTTCTTCAACAGCTTTCCACCCATCACAAGTGAAAAACTCTTTGATTAAAGGCAAATTGACCTGTTCGTCAAGGATGCCGTCGCTGATTAACTCAGGTCTCATTTCCACTTGATCCTCATCTGTAAAAAAAAAGAAGGAAGAAGCAGATTGGTGTGTTGAGTAAAATTACTGCATGCAAGGGGATATTCGACAACATTACATCGCAAAATAACATTACATGGTGCATACCCTCCCAAAGAAGTCAGGAAATACCGTGCTAATCCTTCCCCATAGAAAGCCTAGAGTCTGAGAACAGACGCGACAACACAGGATTCAGAAACTCATGCTTCCCTGAAAGCCCACGGCAACTGGCTTGTCTAATTCTCCTAGCGACCACAATGTATCCCTTTTTTCGACACAGACTTTTTTTTTTCCATGGCTTTATGCGGCACTATATCCCTTAAAGGCACTGGACATTTCGCTGTCAGGATAATAGTGTGTAGTGTACAGTACATAATTCATGGCTTCAAACAATTTTCAAACCTAGAAACACAGATTTCGGAAAGGTACCTGTCCCCTGCACCAGTGGCGGTCCCATAGGAAGATTGGTCTTCTCCCTAAAACCAGTTGTGACCAATTTTCCAGAACCTCTGTCCTCAAATTTTGAAATTCCTTCAACATGGTCAAACGTGGCAGAACATTGCACATGACACTCTTTTAATCTTGTAAGAAAAACAAAAGCTATTTAACTAGCATCAGCTGGAACCGCAGAAAAGTGTGTTTGCGGCCATAATGAGTTGTACGTCACACACTCTACTGCATTGCATAACAGACTATCTGGACTGCCACTGGTTTCTACTGATTTTATGTTGGTGAGATTTTATCTTGCAAAATGCAGAGTGGTAATCAGTGGTGTACACCTGACCCACACTTTTCACTTCAATAAAATTAGTAACTTCCTCAACATTGCTTACCTATCTGTAGTTGTTGCTTCACTGCCCTGTCTGCTAAATCTTTGTCAACCAGCCATGTCAGTATTTTGAGCTTCTTTTCCGACCCAGGGAGTCTCGAGAAGGGCACCAACATCAAAGCTTGTTTTCGCTTTTTGGGAAGGCCAATCACCGTGTTTCCTGCTCCCTTTGGGCGACCTCGCTGCTTCATGGCGGGCGGTACACGAATTTGTGAAAGGCGACAACCAGAAGAGGATGCTTGGGTGGTGCAGTCACCTTGGTCGGCTTCACTGCGCTGTCCTCCTGCTTGAACAGGCTGTAGGGTATCTAACATGAGACCTTCTTCATGCGGTGCAGCAGTGCTGTGCGTAGTCAGCGGCAGATCTTCTATTGTTTCATGTGATGCGGGAGGTACGTGGCTTTCGTCATCTGATTCAAACGTTGTGTTTGTGGCCAGTACCGAATGTTCTGCAAGCTCATGTTGGTCATTATCTGTCATCAGACCATCACTGGCTTTGTGTGATCCTTGTTCAGCATTGGAAGTTGGTGCTGAATGGAGTTCTCCCACGTCGCTCTCAAGAGTGCCGCTCTCCCACTTTTTCTTGAGATCAAGCAGGACTTTCATTCGTCGAACATATTCATTGCCAGTGGCTTCCGAAGCAAGAGACGCCAAGTCTTTTGTCACTTGTAATGCCTTTTTGAATTTTTCGTGCTGAGAGAGGCATCTCAGGGCCTTTGGTGAGCACCTGGTGACTGTGCACTGCGTTTCGGGGAGTTCATGGGAATGGAGTAGCCCCTGGTTGTTGTGAAAGAACTCTAATGTCCATCTTCTGTGACAAAGGGTGATGTCAAATAGGTATTTACCTTCCAAGGACTGTGCAGCAAACATATGGTGGCATGGTAACATCATGGACCTTCTTAGAGAACATGTGCAGCTCTTTGATGTGACCAAAATATATCCACTCGAAGAAGATGACACATGATAGGTGCTGTCATTCGCAGGAGGCAGCTTGTAGTTCTTTTGCCGTTCCAACTGCTTTGTTACAAAAGAAAACGCATACCACGAGAGATGCTCATAGTACTTCTGCTGTGCCTCGCTCTGAAACAGCATGACTGGCCTTTTGTGTACTGCCTGTGCGGCCTTATGATCAGCCTCACCATTCAGTGTTGCGAGCACTGCAAAAAGCCCTTCTTCAAATTGCTCCAGAGTGCTGTGCCGCTTTATCACTGATTTGAGCTTTGCATTGATGGATTCCAACCTATTATTCGTAGTGTTCAGAAAGCTGGACTTAAAAAATTCGGGCCCCAGTGACCATTCATTCCTTATTGGCCGCCAGTTGGCATCAAAATAGTCCATCACTGGCTTCGGAGCCACGTCTTCCAGTTTCTGCAGCAGGTTGTCATATTGTGACGGGTCTTTAGCCCATACCATGGCTTGCAGCAATTGCAGACAGGTGTCACGTTGGCTAGAAGATATTCCCATTTTCTGACAACTTATTTCTCTTGAAAATGTCCTGAGTGCATGGAATATGCATATCAACACGTTTGCTTGAGGGAGCTCTTGCTTCAGTATATCACGCTCCATCAGGTCTTTATCTGCCATTACACAAGCCGTTTGGGTCCAGGATGGGTTTGTTTCTTTAAACTTCTGTAGGAACCACGTCAGGCTCTCGGCATCTTCTGAGCAGAGTATACCAACAGCCACGATCTCGCTCTTGCCATTTCCATCTTCAATATGGATGAGAAAGACTGGTGCCCGAATCTCCAACAGCTTGTAGGTGGCGTCAATGCCAAGAAACTCCGGGTATGCAGCCATTTGGGACCTCATTCTTGCATTCGAGATGTACATGCCTTTCAGCACATCATTTTCTGCAAAGATGTGGCAGTCGCATCCTGCAGAAGAGAGTAATACACTGTTACAGCAATGACGGAGCAAGTACAAAGCATTTCCTTTCCAATGCTGAAAGTTTTAGTGACACAGATATTGAAAGACATTACCATATTTTACGCGAAGCATCTGTGTCGTCTTTTCTATGTCGTTCCGTTCTGGTGAAGCGAACGCTAACTTTATGTTGTCAATATCCTTCATGGTGACAATTTTCCCTGTCCTTTCTTGAACAGTTTCTTTAATTAGCTTCTTATTCGCCTGTAGGCCCAGCATTTCGTTTACTTCCCTCCGAACAGACTCTGGAAGTCTGCGTTCATGTGGCAAGTGTCTGTGCAGCTCCTATAGTAAGGGGAGTAAAAAAGTAAGATAGCTCTCCTAGATTAAACCAAATTTGTAAAAAAAAGGGGGGGGGATAAATGCTATTGATACCATACCTATGAGGTGACGTGGTTGTGCTCATCTTCAATTCTTTTGACCTCCAAATGGTTGCCATCATCGGATGCCAGACAGGCTATTTTTGCTTTGCAGCCAGCCTTGTATGTCCTAAGAAAAAACGGTCAGGCGACTGCGTTGCAGGAACCAATCAAAGGATCGAACCATCGTACCACCGCACTAATCGAACCAATCGCCAGAGCGCTAGGGCTCTGGCGATTGGTTCCTGCAACGCAGTCGCCTGACCAAGCGGCGCTTCACCAGAACGGAACGACATAGAAAAGACGACACAGATGCTTCGCGTAAAATATGGTAATGTCTTTCAATATCTGTGTCACTAAAACTTTCAGCATTGGAAAGGAAATGCTTTGTACTTGCTCCGTCATTGCTGTAACAGTGTATTACTCTCTTCTGCAGGATGCGACTGCCACATCTTTGCAGAAAATGATGTGCTGAAAGGCATGTACATCTCGAATGCAAGAATGAGGTCCCAAATGGCTGCATACCCGGAGTTTTTGGCATTGACGCCACCTACAAGCTGTTGGAGATTCGGGCACCAGTCTTTCTCATCCATATTGAAGATGGAAATGGCAAGAGCGAGATCGTGGCTGTTGGTATACTCTGCTCAGAAGATGCCGAGAGCCTGACGTGGTTCCTACAGAAGTTTAAAGAAACAAACCCATCCTGGACCCAAACGGCTTGTGTAATGGCAGATAAAGACCTGATGGAGCGTGATATACTGAAGCAAGAGCTCCCTCAAGCAAACGTGTTGATATGCATATTCCATGCACTCAGGACATTTTCAAGAGAAATAAGTTGTCAGAAAATGGGAATATCTTCTAGCCAACGTGACACCTGTCTGCAATTGCTGCAAGCCATGGTATGGGCTAAAGACCCGTCACAATATGACAACCTGCTGCAGAAACTGGAAGACGTGGCTCCGAAGCCAGTGATGGACTATTTTGATGCCAACTGGCGGCCAATAAGGAATGAATGGTCACTGGGGCCCGAATTTTTTAAGTCCAGCTTTCTGAACACTACGAATAATAGGTTGGAATCCATCAATGCAAAGCTCAAATCAGTGATAAAGCGGCACAGCACTCTGGAGCAATTTGAAGAAGGGCTTTTTGCAGTGCTCGCAACACTGAATGGTGAGGCTGATCATAAGGCCGCACAGGCAGTACACAAAAGGCCAGTCATGCTGTTTCAGAGCGAGGCACAGCAGAAGTACTATGAGCATCTCTCGTGGTATGCGTTTTCTTTTGTAACAAAGCAGTTGGAACGGCAAAAGAACTACAAGCTGCCTCCTGCGAATGACAGCACCTATCATGTGTCATCTTCTTCGAGTGGATATATTTTGGTCACATCAAAGAGCTGCACATGTTCTCTAAGAAGGTCCATGATGTTACCATGCCACCATATGTTTGCTGCACAGTCCTTGGAAGGT
Organism: Ornithodoros turicata; assembly: GCF_037126465.1. Taxonomy (NCBI): domain Eukaryota; kingdom Metazoa; phylum Arthropoda; class Arachnida; order Ixodida; family Argasidae; genus Ornithodoros; species Ornithodoros turicata. The sequence continues at coordinate 51,939,661 of NC_088203.1, read as the reverse complement.
AAATACCTATTTGACATCACCCTTTGTCACAGAAGATGGACATTAGAGTTCTTTCACAACAACCAGGGGCTACTCCATTCCCATGAACTCCCCGAAACGCAGTGCACAGTCACCAGGTGCTCACCAAAGGCCCTGAGATGCCTCTCTCAGCACGAAAAATTCAAAAAGGCATTACAAGTGACAAAAGACTTGGCGTCTCTTGCTTCGGAAGCCACTGGCAATGAATATGTTCGACGAATGAAAGTCCTGCTTGATCTCAAGAAAAAGTGGGAGAGCGGCACTCTTGAGAGCGACGTGGGAGAACTCCATTCAGCACCAACTTCCAATGCTGAACAAGGATCACACAAAGCCAGTGATGGTCTGATGACAGATAATGACCAACATGAGCTTGCAGAACATTCGGTACTGGCCACAAACACAACGTTTGAATCAGATGACGAAAGCCACGTACCTCCCGCATCACATGAAACAATAGAAGATCTGCCGCTGACTACGCACAGCACTGCTGCACCGCATGAAGAAGGTCTCATGTTAGATACCCTACAGCCTGTTCAAGCAGGAGGACAGCGCAGTGAAGCCGACCAAGGTGACTGCACCACCCAAGCATCCTCTTCTGGTTGTCGCCTTTCACAAATTCGTGTACCGCCCGCCATGAAGCAGCGAGGTCGCCCAAAGGGAGCAGGAAACACGGTGATTGGCCTTCCCAAAAAGCGAAAACAAGCTTTGATGTTGGTGCCCTTCTCGAGACTCCCTGGGTCGGAAAAGAAGCTCAAAATACTGACATGGCTGGTTGACAAAGATTTAGCAGACAGGGCAGTGAAGCAACAACTACAGATAGGTAAGCAATGTTGAGGAAGTTACTAATTTTATTGAAGTGAAAAGTGTGGGTCAGGTGTACACCACTGATTACCACTCTGCATTTTGCAAGATAAAATCTCACCAACATAAAATCAGTAGAAACCAGTGGCAGTCCAGATAGTCTGTTATGCAATGCAGTAGAGTGTGTGACGTACAACTCATTATGGCCGCAAACACACTTTTCTGCGGTTCCAGCTGATGCTAGTTAAATAGCTTTTGTTTTTCTTACAAGATTAAAAGAGTGTCATGTGCAATGTTCTGCCACGTTTGACCATGTTGAAGGAATTTCAAAATTTGAGGACAGAGGTTCTGGAAAATTGGTCACAACTGGTTTTAGGGAGAAGACCAATCTTCCTATGGGACCGCCACTGGTGCAGGGGACAGGTACCTTTCCGAAATCTGTGTTTCTAGGTTTGAAAATTGTTTGAAGCCATGAATTATGTACTGTACACTACACACTATTATCCTGACAGCGAAATGTCCAGTGCCTTTAAGGGATATAGTGCCGCATAAAGCCATGGAAAAAAAAAAGTCTGTGTCGAAAAAAGGGATACATTGTGGTCGCTAGGAGAATTAGACAAGCCAGTTGCCGTGGGCTTTCAGGGAAGCATGAGTTTCTGAATCCTGTGTTGTCGCGTCTGTTCTCAGACTCTAGGCTTTCTATGGGGAAGGATTAGCACGGTATTTCCTGACTTCTTTGGGAGGGTATGCACCATGTAATGTTATTTTGCGATGTAATGTTGTCGAATATCCCCTTGCATGCAGTAATTTTACTCAACACACCAATCTGCTTCTTCCTTCTTTTTTTTTACAGATGAGGATCAAGTGGAAATGAGACCTGAGTTAATCAGCGACGGCATCCTTGACGAACAGGTCAATTTGCCTTTAATCAAAGAGTTTTTCACTTGTGATGGGTGGAAAGCTGTTGAAGAAGTTTGTCAAAGAAAGAGAGAACTTGACATCTGGACATGTGGAGCCTGTAAAGTTACACTAGAGGGATGTGACAGCATCATTTGTGACTTTTGTCTACAGTGGCATCATTTCCGTTGCTGTGGGATGGACAGTGCACCAAAGAGGAAGAAGTGGATGTGCGCTACCTGCGGTTCATCGAAATAGGAAACCAGGCGAATACACAAAGTTACTCCCTCAATAAATGCGCGTGAAAAGTGTGTCAAAAGAAGTACGTGTGTGCTTGGGTGGGGGGGGGGGGGGCTTGAACATAACTAATGGTACGTCTCACGTACCATGCACTTGTAATCCTTCATGCCAGGGAAGTGAACAAGCAATTCGCGTAATAATTCCATATACCGAGACGCGTTCGTGTGTGAAAGACTACGGTAACGAGAATACACATGTTCAGTAGGCAGTCAAAAACGGCACGTAACAGTAACATTCGGACTACTGTTGACTCGCAGTAGCGCAAGTACACATTTTCTCCGACGAAACGACACGCCGATTATATGGCAGTTGCTGCAGCTTGAGTACGACATCCGGATTTAACCCATAGACACAAGGATAAAAGTAGACAGACACAGTCACTGCAGTCATAGTCGACTCACGACGTATATCTACAGGGAGCAAAACAGCAAACCGCGGCAAAGACACGCTTACACGCTTAGGTGCTTAGGCGCTTAGGCCAGCGGCGGACACACGACGGGAACGGAACACGGGCGGCGGAGAGGTCACGTGACCTGCACCGGAGGAGCCAATCACGGGAGCGCCGGAAGAATAAGTCGAAGAGCCGTTCTTCCGACGCCGGACGAATAGCCACAGCGAAAAAATTAGGACCTCTGCTGACTCAAGTTATTCATTCGAGAGAAAATAGTTTTTTTCTTGCAAACAAACACACAATTTCTTCACATTCATATACAGCTTATTTGCAGAAATGCATTTCGAGAGTCTGTCCAGTACCTGTTCCGTGCGTTAATCAGAACGTAGGCTCACAAGGAAAACCACAGGCAGGTTCCGATTTCACGATTCTACGGTTCTGAGGCTGGAACACACACAAACACGTACAGACGGATAAACACAACACATCCACACGGTATCGGAATCAGGCTTTTTCGTCGATCGTCACTTTTCAACTCTACGACTTCACAACCAAGGCAGCTGCAGGACAATGGCGATGTTCGCGACAATGTTCATAATATAGCAGGTATCCACCATAGCTGGGTCGGCTGGGACCAACACCGGGAACTCATTCGGTGACACCACACGAATTCAGAGTTCGACATACTCAAATTTGACAGGCGAGCAGCAGAGCAAATCATTAACTGCAGTGTCAACAGAATCCTGATAGCCGGCTGAGAATACAGTAAACGTAGACAACGAGATTTGGCCGAGGCAGACCAATGATTAGGGACGACACAGACAAGTAAGCCTCAAACGCCCAGAAATTAACGAAATGCAAACAAAATGCAAACAACTCAGGGAAAAGAGGATAAAGAGGATAAAAGAGGGAAAAGAGGATATCTGACCGGAAATCAGAAGACCCAGGTTCGATTCCTGGCGTCAGCACCTCTTTTCCCTGAGTTGTTTGCATTACAGTAAACGATTCGTCCAGACTCGGTACTCTCGTTCCCAGCCCACCGCAAAAAGCCTCACCCTGCGGGGAACTATTTTGAGACGCGGGAGCCAAAAGCCTTCGCTGCTCTGAGGCTGCCGTGCCTGTCGACCAATCAGAGACGATTTATTTTGAAAGTTTGAATCTGAAGCGTTTGTATCGCAAAAGTTTATTTTTACGGCTTTATCTTTACACCGTGGATTTTTTCGTGATTTATTTTGAGGAGTTTATTCTCGAAGTTTATTTTGCGAAGTGTAAACCAGAGTGATCCCGTTGCCTTACAACACCGCATTCACTTCGTGTATTGTACAGTTACCGGAATACGTGGTGACCGAGACAGACAGCGTAGCTTTGCAGATACGATGGTAGACTATATTTCTTTTCGTGAAACACTATCATCTAAATGTTATGATTAAATACCCGTTCACGTCGTACTGTATAAAGGTATGACGCTACTGTAACCGCCGTATTCTTGAACGAGCCTTGACTCGAAACTCGACTCGAGCTGCTCCTCGAGGCCGGTTTTGCGCTTCATAAATCGACCTTGACTCGAAACGCTCCTCGAGTGGAGGAATTCCTCCGTGCATTCCTCGAAAATCTCGAGGTAGCATCGGTGCTACCTCGAGAACGCTCCTCAACTCGAATTTGGCTGGTGTCATGGCGGAAGACAGGTCGTTCGCTGCGTCCATCGACTGCATTTTGTGTCACGATGGCCTTGAACTGGGTGCTGACAACATTACCGCTGAGCGACAACGTTCAATAAGGGGCCATCAAACTCCTTTTGACCATTTTGATGATCACGAGTTCCTCATATGGTATACGGTACCACTTCATGAAGAAAACCGTACGAAGCCTTTTGGATATTGCCAGTGGAGGAAAATGTGTGCAATCGTGGGCTGCCTGTACCTCCTGTGCTACAGCTGCCCGTCGACATGTGATTTTATGGCGTTAGGACTTTTCGAACTGCCACGGGAGACATTGTGAATGTGTCAGAAACGACGGTGTGCCGCGTTGTGGAAAAAATCCCACACCGTCTCGCAAGCACACTTTTCAAGACAAGGTGTTATAAATTTTCCTTCTGTCGCGCTATTTCACACAAAGAAGGTGTGTTTGAAGGATGTTTTCACGCAAAAAGTGGTGCACAGAAACAGTGCATTGACTGGACATCTAAAAAAATAAACATCTGATCTGCCTCCTCAATGTTTTTCTGTAATCTTTATACTGTATCAAGCTGGCCCAACCCCTGCTCCAGCTATCACCGAAACGGCTCAGCAAATATTCCATTCATGTTTTTTTTTCTCTCGTTTCCTTTTTTTTTTTTTGCAGTTGTTGTTTTAATAGTACGAATTCCGTTTGTTGGGTGGGATAACAGGCTCCACCGTTTAGGCAGAGCGCGATTGAGGGCCATAAAAGTTCGTACGACATGCTCGCGGTGACTCCCCAAGAATGGTCTCCCCGATTCTTTGCTCGGAATGTTGTTGTAAAATCTGTTTTGTTTGTTTGATTGTTTATAGCTACCCTCAAGGCGTTGGGTAAACGTACCCATCCGCTAACAAACAGTCATTCGCGCCACATATTGTAACACAATAGAAGAGTGACAAGCAGTGGCATCATCTTTCATATTATTTGATACGAGGTGACCATATGCCACTAAGCTAGCTGCTGCCGTTGTGGTTGTAATTGTCAGACCAGAAAACTAGGAAACCTATCAGTCTGTTTCCCTGTTCGAAACATCTGCACCCTTCTTCAAACACTTGCAGTCCTTTGTGTTTGTATTTGTAATGCACGTTGGTCGAAATAAAGTAAATAATTACATTTATTTTTCATGCCATAAGTGTGTTTTAAGCACGATAATTAACATTTTCGAGGGGTCCAAAAAGACAGCTGGGGACGAGAGTACAGCTTTATTCGAGGACGGTTTCTCGACGACCGCCTTAGCGGAGGAATCTCCGAAGCGGGTTCATGAAACGCATGGCCTCTTTGAGTGGAGGAGCGGTGCTTTCCTCCACTCGTTGGAGTCGAGGCGGAGCGTCGAGTCGAGGCTCGTTCATGAATTCGGCGGTAAGTCTGATTCTTGGTGATTTCGCTCGACAAGTTTCGTCAGACGCGTTGACTTAGTAGCTGTTCTGTACGTAGCGCCAAAGCCAAGATTGTCAGGCTAATCGGTCTGAATATATAATTGTGAAGTAGCGCAATAAAAGGTATTTTTTGTACTAAGGTCGCTCATCACACCCCATGACTGCGAGCTTCTCACAACCCTACCACCGTTCTTATTTTTCGCGTTCAATAGCACCTTGCTTCTTTCTATTTAAATTGCAACTTTCACATGCATAACCGTATATCTGATACCAATTGTTTTCATCTTGCAGCCACTGCGCTCCAGTTCCCAGTAGCAGCCCTTGCCAGAGGCAGTCCGACATCATCAGGCTTCTTCAAGCAAATTCTGGAGCAATATTAATGTCATCCTGTGTACGTCTTGCTTGCATAACCGTATGTCACACAATAAAATACTTCATGTGACAAAAACAACCAAGGCTCAGTCGTATTCCTGTAACTCCCACTGCATTCCGACAAACGCGAACAAAAAAACAAAAAAGAAACAGTGCATGGAAGAAAAAAAAAAGGAACAACAAAAGAGGACGGGAAGCGGAGCAGAGAGTTGGAAATTAGTAAGAGAGAAACGGACGACACGTCATTTACGTCATTCGCGACATAATCAAAAACAACAAAATTGGGTGGCTAGTCCTCAGTCATTGGTCGAGCTGCGGAGGTCACGTGAGTTTTCTGCTACAATAGATTTCTACTACAGCTTCGTACCCCTGGTGCCGGCGTGTTTTCTCCAGTGGCATTTTCCGTTGTGAGGTTTCAAGGTGGGCTTATTAAATGTGCATGAAGTTGCCGTGATGCCGAAAGTTAAGGGTAAAAGGTATGTGTACATGAAGGCACTATGCGGGCTGTAAGTAAGCTCCATGCGATTTCGGCTGACGCCCTGAATACGCTGCGCGAGCAACACGGGTGTCGGTCGGGATCAAGATGAAGACCTTTGTGTACATGTTGATTGAAAGTGATGAGAATTGTGTTCTCAGCAGTCCCTCCAGTCAGCCACCCGTCGCCGAGGAGATTGAGGAAACTTATTCGTCGACGTCAGAGAGTGCTGAACAACAACAACTTGATTGTGAGATGATGAATGGAGTCCGAACTGTTTGCTACTAAACAGTTTGAAACACAAAGTACTCAATGTGATTTCCAAGGCAGAACAGAATCGAGCCCGGCGGCCGTACATGGTACGTTCACGCCAGATGTAAATGAAGTACCGCAGATTTCGACTTCTCTGAGGAAGTGGGCCATTGAGTGTAATGTAAAGCAGTTGTGAGGAATGTCGTTGGGAGGAACCCGAGAGGTCTGCCTGCCTGATTAGGCGGCATGTTTCTCGGGAAGGGAAAGGTGGTGGAGAGGAGGAGAGGAAAGGGTGAAGTGGAAGACCGAGCGGAATCCGCTCGGGGGGAGGAGAGCTGCGTCCATGGGCCGACTTCAGGGGAACTGTGCCGGCATACGCCTATTACACATCTGAGGGAAACCCAGGAAAAACCCCAGACGGCACAGCCGGCCCGCGGATTCGAACCGCGGACCTCTATTTCTCCAAGCGCACGCGTTACCGCTACGCCACCGGAGCTGGTAATGTAAAGCATATGCTATCAGTGCCATCATCCGAATGATATCGTTCTCGCCCGTGATTTGGTGGAAACGGGAGGCGTACGCCTTTTTTGTACTACTGATGAATTCACAATTGATACAAAAAAGCCCACGCCTCCGGTTTTCAACAAATCAGGGGCGAGAACGCTGTCATTCGGGATTATGGAGCGGGCTATTTAGGTAAAGTTCTTTTTTAAGAGTGTGCTGTTAAGAATCCTGTGTCAAGATTTACTCCAGTCTGCTCAAGACAAATTATTGTTGATATATTATCACAATCAAATTTTGAACCGATATTCTGTGAATAATGAATTGAATTTTTTTGACAAAATTCAGTTGGTGCCTGTCTAGACAAGGGAGCGTGCTATCAAGCGAAGTTTGTTTTTAAGTGTGTACCATAGAAGTTGATTTGAAAAATTCCTTTATTACACTCTAAAGACAGAACTTCACCACATAACAACCTCCTGTTTTCAACAAATCAGGGCAGATAACGATATCATTCGAGATGACGGTTGGCTAGGAGCGTGCTATGCGGCGAAGTTCGTTTTTAAGAGTGTATATCAGTAAATGTGTTTTGATATGCTCACATAACATATATTTAAACTATTTTATTGTTTTAAGCGAGCTGTGATAAACAAGCTACAGTTCATTCTGCACTATTTTACAGTTTCTCTATTGAGGTGCTCCTTATAATGACAATCTCTAAACATTTTATTGATTTTTTTTAATGTAAGCACAAACTGTGATATTTACTTACCTCCATGAAGTATATGGAAGTATATGCCACAAGGCTATAGTGACATTTCTAGGAATGTGATTTCATGTGTTTGGTGAATAAATTTGACTACATTCGTTAAAGAGTTTTGGTGTATTTTGTACTACCAGTTATATTGTGAAACATATATTATAGACATTACAACATTATATACAGAAACATGATTGTGTGGGAGTATTCTGATCTGCAATTGTGCTTTGTTTCAGGATAAGTGAGCTCGTCTATATAAGGAGCGTACTTCCTCGAATAACCTAGGAGTAGTTCCTTCGAGCCAGCATGTAATTCGGCAACATACATAGCTTGATAGTCACTGTAAATCACATTTCTAAGCGTGGGCTAGGATGACCGTACAACATCCTTGACTCGTCAGTAAGGACATCCACTGGACTGACCTGGGACATCTATGGATGCAACTTTGGCAGTAATTTTGACGTCCATGAGACGTCATACGGATTTTCGTGGACATCCCCAGGATGTCCAGATGTCCCAAAACGAACGTCCACAGGATGTTCCTGGAACGTTGGTGGTTGTCTCCCCAAGAACACAATGGTATCCTCAGGTCATCCCAGGGATGTTCCGCTGGGACACGAATAACATCCTTCGGACATCCCCGTATGGTCCTCAATTTGTCAGAAAAGCGTTAAAATGCAACGCCTCGGGCCATCCTCCGAAGCTCCTCAGGAAGTCTCTCAAAAACACCATAAGTACGGTTTTGGGAGCAAAACAGGATATCTTATAAAATGATGATTTATTTATTTGTTTGTTTTAAGAAGGGAGCGTACGTTTTGAGTACAAAGCCGTTTTTCTTTTGTCGACATTTTTTCAACCTTAGTCACCAGCTTTTCATTTTCTCTTTTCTATTTGTTTAGCGTATTTCCCATAACGGATAACAAGCGCGGCGGTTTAAAATGCAAGCAGAAAGAAATATTAAAGATTCCGAAAAAGCACTAAGTCCGAGAAACTCACTTCGAAAGGTACTCGACTTTCCTTCCGAAGAGAAATCAGATACTATTTATTGCTTGTTACGCGTATTGCCGTAAATTCGAGAGTCTTAGTCGCTTCTGAGTTAAAAACGAAGGGTGAGCTGCTAAGTTTTAATTCAATTATGCAAACAAATAATACAACAAACGAGGAATTGCTTATAGTACTATCTCTCCATCGATGTAAGGCCTGTGTTTCTTACTGCTTTTGGTTTGAGACGTTCGATAGGACTTTGGGAGATCCAAAACAGTGCAACAGAATCGCGCGAATGTATTTTACTCGGTAAATGCTCCATGTGTCATAGACAGTCACCTTTTTTGGGAAGATAAATCTTACACAGGACAAATGCCATTCAGCCCCAGAGATCGACCCAAAAAACAAATCAAATGTATCACTCAATATTTGGGGAATCTTAGCAGGTAAACTGAACAAAACAATATTTCTCATCCAGCCAGTTACCCACAGGGACGCGCAGAGGACGTACCTGAATGACTTTTCGCGGACAATCCGCGAGTATCGTCCGCAGGACGTTCAGCAGATTCATATCGAAGGACGAGGACCCGATGACACTTTGGGGACATCCTGAGGACCGCGTGTGTTCTTTCCCTAGTAGCACATATTGTGGCCTCGACGTTGCAGCAATGTTGCGAATGTTGTCTAATGTGGTGCAACGTTTATCAACATTATCAAAAGTGGACCAACGTTACTTGACATTCAGCAATGTTCAAGCGACATGGAAGGTCAACATTTGAGCAACGTTGCGGCCGAACGTTCCTGCAGCATTGTCAGAAGTGGACCAACGTTACTTGACATTCACCAATGTTCATGCAACATTGCAGAGCAACGTTGGAGGAATATTGCGGCTCTACGTTTCCTGAAAGTTGTTTATTGACTTTCCAGCAACATAACACTGCGTAACACTCTTACCCACAGAGGAAACCTACCGGTTTTACAGCTCCAAACAGTAGGTAATTACATTAGAGAAGAAAGCTTGAATTAAAAACACAGTACATGACAGGAAGGGATGTCAAAAATGTTGCTGAGTGCACTTGACTCTTGCAGATGCAAGGGCTAACTACAAGAACGCATCCTGGTCACCGTTGCAAACGCTGTACGCACTGCTACACTTAATGAGCATGCCCCCAACACTTCGCATTTTAGTATATGCCTCATCCTGTTCCCAAATAGAGCCTACTGCTTGATGACAGTATCTCTATGTCCAAACGGGATACCTACAGGGATACCCAAGCGGTCTCCCCTAGCCCCACTCCAGTATAAGTGAAGCGGAGATTCGCAGAGCTCAAGTCGGCTAACAGTGGCGTGCAGGTGCTTGCAGTCAGTATGCATCTCTGATCCGACGCAAAAAAGAAAAAAGAAAAGTAAGAAATAATAGCGCACAAATACCTCCACCAACCTCTTGCCAATATTACCTAAATGTTGTCATAACGTTGCCCTTATGTGGAATGTTGCAGTTGTCATGTTGCCGCAATGTTGTATAACATTTTCTAGCAACGTTGCTAGAACGTGGCCTGAAGAGGACATTAGCGACGTGTATGCAACGTTTGAAGAAAACATTGGGGCAACGTTTCGGCAACATATAGTGTGCTACCAGGGTTGGGCTGGGGTACGTAACGCAGAAGATAGCACGCTAGCTTGGCCTTGATGAGAGCGAAAGCAGAAGCAGCCGTTCACCTCAGGGACGAGATAGCGAATCCCACACAGTATGATTGAGAGGATCCAGGCCAATGGTGCATGCAGCTAACAACAGACCTATCACTGTTTGTAAACAAATAACGTCATAGCGTTCGACAGCGCCACCAATTTGGTAGAGTTGAACTACGATCGAAGCTAGGGGCGAACAAGGTCGCGCCCGAAAGCCACGGTTTTGAGGGGATTACGATGGTCCCCGAAAGGGACGCGACCTTCGATAAGGCAGCAAACAAGTGCCCATTCGTGGGACCCAGCCCTCCCCTTCCGATTTAATTGTTTCCGTTTCAGTCTGTCTGTCTGTTCAGTCTGTCTACCGACGTCAAGATGACGTTTCTCGGGTAGAATACTATTCAGACTTTTCATATTTAGCGTGGTGCTTAGCATCCTGAAAGAAAGTACATGAACACGTGGCCACGACATCCCAGAGTTCGAAATCCTAGATCTTAAAATACAAAACACATGTAGCGACGTGTTTTGAATATCAAAACACCTATGTGTGGGTGAGAACTTTTGGGGAACATTTTTGCATTGCGCGAACACGAAACGAAACAACACCGTGGCAGCACATCGATTTAAGAAGATTTCATTGTAGTTCGGAGATACCAAAACCAAAAATGGTGTCACAGCGATGTGACGGATGTGACTTACGATCTGTTATCCAATCCAATCCATTCCTTTGCCAAGGGCATGGCGTTTCTGTGGATGTGCGCGAAGTTTGTTTGCTGAAGTGCTGTGTAAAAGGTGTAGTATGTCATATTTGTATTTCAATAATGTGATGAAATAGTGAGCGATACTTTCTCGTTTCGTTTTGTTGCAATTTGGGGGTCCATCAGGCTGTGACAACTTTCCCTTAGAGATTGTGATGCGACATTTGTCACAGCGAGGTGCGTGTACACAAAGCTTTTCCAACAGGCGCGTTCGGTTTATGATGTGATACTGAAAATTTACGGGGTTGCGTGCAATCGCGTAGCAGTTCTCGCGTGCCGTGAGCCCATCGTGTTTAGCTATTAGATTTTTATATCTGTTGTAAAGATTTGCGTTCTGTCGAAGAACAGGGCAAAAAATCCCACAAAATATGCGAGCACATCTGGTTGCTCCACAATCTAAATTCAGCGATTACAACACTGTTATGAACGCAAGCGCTCAGAACGGTTTCAAATGATAGCAGTTACTTTTTATGTGAAGACAGAAGTTGAAAGTGCAACACGCAGGACACGGTGCCACCGCTTGAATGCGCTCCGCGTATAGGGCAGGCAAAAAATTCATAGTGCACCTACCGATCAACTCCGAATTTTGATTTTTCTTCTGTGCAGTTTTTGGTGGGGTTTTTTAGATAAAGGCTTCTGAAATTCGGCATTTTTCGCTGGTATGGTGCTACTAAAAGAAGTATCGCTTACGTTGCTGACAGAGTAGAGCAACAAATTATACATCATTCGATAGCCCCATGGATGACAAATTAAACGGCATAAAGCTCAATCTTATCCGTTGTGTACATCGTCCGCAAAGTTGCAGTGAATATGGTGCTCTTCGACACTTTGAGTCAACTTTGATATTTTTTTGGAGACAAACAAAAACGGACACAACACTGCCAACACAGGATCCTATTGTGCCCTAAGTGGTCTCAAGCCAGATCAAGAAATTACTATAATGCGACAAGAAATAGCCTTGTAGAGAACGCTCAAACCCGCGCGCGACGCTGAGCTTTGATAGGCTCAATACTTACACTCAGTCAGTCTAAATAAATGCATTGCATTTAGCAACAGCTATTCCAAAAAAGAAATAAAAAAAGGAGAAGATGGAAGCTCCTAAAACTCTTTGAACTCCGTGTTTATGTACGCGAGGAGGTCTCAGAGCACAAATTCCATCTCATGATTATTACCCGAAAACTTCTTTACATATTGTTAGATACTCCTTGGTTTTCGAAGGGTACTTCACATTACACCAGACCTTTCGTTCAGCTGGTTCAGCGTAGAGTCACTAGTTCAGTGGAGAATCCCCAGTGACCCGGAGCTTTTCCTTATCAATTCCTCCGAAGGCTTCCCTTTGTTTGCTGTGCAAAGAACGATGGGTAGAGGTTTTGGGTCACCCAACGCAACCAGCAGAAGTGTCGAAAGATGGAAAATCCAGGGAACCGGTATCGAAAAATTGGCCGTATCTCAAAATAACATGATCGAAGTCCCCGTTGAAAAATAAACAACATGAACATGAGAATGGAAACACCAAACTTTTACTAACCTAATAATCAACTACCTAACGTGCTGTTCCGTCGCGTCCGCCCCGCTAAGCCTAAGCAGTCAAAAATATGGCTCTCGTTCGCTAAAATGACTTGGACAGACATCGAAATTTGATGCATGATGTAAAACCCCCGAGAACTAGGGAACACGAAGGGACAGACACAAACACGAAGTCTCAAAAACAGCTGTTTGTGTCTGTCTCTTCGTGTTCCCTAGTCTCGGGGGGGGGGGGGTTTACATCATGCATCATCTTCACCAGCTCGCTTGCTTCCTAGCCATTGTTTCATTGAAATTTGTTTTGTTTGTGTGATAAATAGTGATGTCGGACTTTTAAACACGGCATGACATCATATGAAGTAATCGAGCATTGTCGTTGGTTTTCCTTGTTTCGCTAACGTAAATTTGGGTTCCGGAAAAGACAGTTGCCCATTGCGTGGGCGGAAATAATTGTGCAGAGGTTGCTTGATCGATTTTTCTTATTTGTTCACATGGAGCATTTACGTGAAAAAAAAGAAAATCATAAGATAAAAATAAAAATAAATCGGTCAATAAATGAAAGAAAGAGAAGAACAAAGAAAGCTGCAGTTCTAAATGCAGTTATCCTGAGGAACATTTATCTGTGTGTAATCCGCTTGATCGGTGCTTCAACATTACGAACATTACGGGCAGTCCTATTGAAGGTTACTGGAATGTTTATCAAGTCGACCTTCCACTAATCGTAAATACGACAGATTCTCGTTAGACTTATGAGACAGTTGACTGAGTAAGCACAAACCCGAAAAGGCAAGATCGGGCAAATTGACGTTTCATGTGAAGCTAATAAACTCATCTCAATTCTCTATACGCGCACTGAAAAAAGAAGATGGTTGTTGGTCTCTGGCTGTTGGCGACAATGCTGACTCAGACGATAATCCCTTTGCGAGCAGCTAAGTAAGCTTTTGTTCTGGTCTCCAAGGTCATGCCCTAAGTTGCGGTCCAGGAAAGTAAAGAGGAGAGAGGAGCCAGGCAGTACGGTACGGTGCGCACGCTTGCTCGGCGGAAGGATACGGCTTGCGCGGTTTTGCTGTCGCGTCACCAGATGGCAACACAGAATGACGCCGTCCTTGGGGCTTTTAGTGGGTGTTTTTGGGTACTCACACTTCATGCTTTTTTATAAAAACGAAAAGTGGTAGACACATAAATTTGGTGTCTATCGATTCCTGAAACATTTCGGGAGAAAGTAAATGGAAAGTTTTTTTCGAAATGGCTAAAGAAGTTTAATAAAAGCCTGTTCAAAGAGGGAGGAGAAAAATGGTGTATTTTTTTACACATTCGTGAAGTCCCATGATGACATATATGAGATATATATGACATATATGAGAAATCTAATAACATCATTCTCTTCATTTCGTCTTCCTCTTTATGGTTAAACCACCCGCGTCAAAATCTGTGCGGTGGTTACCGAGAAAAAGCATAAAAACTGTTCAATAGGAAATACATTGGGACGGAGAGCTGGTATGCCCTCTTAAAGCAAGCTAGCATACTCTTGAAACGCCCAAACAGTCAGGCGACTGGTGCACCATTTATTGGGAACAAAAGAAACTAGGCGATATATCAGGCGAGATTGTGAGGGCAGTACACATCTCGCTGCAAAGACGCATGGTTTGTGCATTCCGAAGCACAAGAAAGCTGACCAGACATTTGTTTAAATAACTTGGACGCAAGGTTTTGCAGACAGCAGCGATACATCGAGGAGACAACACAGAGACATGTAGAGCCAAAGGCTTGCAAATGGTGCAGATCTAATCCTGACACGGAACTTGCTCGTAACCATTAAGCAGTTTAAATCGAACTTCTGAAGAGTTGTTCTTCAAAAAAGAATAATGGTAATTAGTACCCTTACCGAAATGTGTTACGTTGTACTTAAATACCGCGTGATATCTGTCTGCCTGCCAGTCCGGTACGGCTCCATCATCGTTCTTTGCGAATATCGAGGGTCACCACCTTTCAATTTCAAAAGTGTTCAAATTTAAGTAGTGCAAACAGTATGAAGAACTGAGAGTTGGTGACGTGTGTGTGATCACAAAGCCAAGTTCTGTGTGATGGTACCTTGCAGCAGTGTGGCTATATTTCACTTTACAGTTCTTTTAATAATACAAGTTTACATGCATTTTGAGAGAATCTTGATGAAGTTGACTGGGCTAATGTTAATGAAGAGAGAAAGAAAAAAAGATGTACACAAATGATGCAACATTACCTTTGATAAAGGAACGTTATGACGCATTGTTTCCTTGAATAACGTTTGTCTTATTCAAAAGGTGTCGAATGCCATGTAGTTCTCCTTGCCTTGTCACAATGCTAAATAAACAGAACGAACTATGTAGACTGTTTGTAAAATCGAGAAACAGCTAAACTAGTATGTTACAAGACTACATGAATCAGATGATGCGTGTGCTTGAATAACCATATCAAATTGTTTGAAAACTCAATGCCGCATTGTGCACAGCACTTCTGGAAGTGAATGAATGAATTCGCCCAGCCAGAATCCTATAATTTCGTAAAAGAAATCTTGGTTGATGGAAATATTCTACTGCCGGAGCTCCAAGATCGATTGCAAAATGCCCGCGCTTTGTTCACCGGCTGTCATGGTCAGATCTCATCATAATAATTTGAATGTCATCCACTGGATGTCCTGCATATCAGATCACCATGTGTGTGAAAAAGAAAACAGTGCAAGGGGAAAAACACAAAAGGGACGACAACGAGAAGACACAATGCACTGACTACCAACCAGACTTTTATTAATGGAAACACGTAGGCTTATAAGCCATCAGACCCTCTCTCCCCCTCCTGCGCCAGAAGAATGTGCAACGATTACGCTGTGTTTTGGTCATCAAAAAGTTCATCACTTTATTGGAGAAACGCACCAGCACATTGCTAATATATTTCTAATCCGCTTGTTTATCCCTAACGCCTCCCTGTAAGCAAACATGCTGTTTTTTGCTCTTGTCTCCTATGTTACTTGACAAAACAGGTGAGGCTGTATTGTAGTTTTGTCTGTATGAACCTTGCTGCCATATTAGGTGAATGCTTTACCTCAGTGCTGATCTTCGGTTCTATAAGGTAACATCAAAATGAGTTATATCAGCAGAATGGACAGCTCCATCAGTACATTTGTTGCAGTGTACCCAACAAAGGTTTAAATAAGCCTTTTGTTGTAGCAAAATATATGCGCAGTTTTCTCCAGGTAAATGTAAATGAAACCTGTCTGTGGTCAACACCGGAGTGCGAATTCAGGAGAAAACTGATGAGGAATGCTTTTCATTTTAGTGCACTGACATGCAAGACATCCAAAAAGAAGAACCTCACTCGGGAGAGGTGAAAAACTCACCGGCCACGATATTTCAGTTATCATACAGTTACGAAGTGTGTGACGTTGGGTGGATCCATCTTGCCAATGGCTGAAACGCCCCACATGAGTGTGGTTCTGCAAAGCTTCATGAAACAGTCCTGCATTTGTGAGAAGGGCATCAACATATGAACCAAGATTCTACTGGTCTACCATTTGGTTTGTACTCCCTATTTCTGTTGCTTCATTATACCCACTCCTGAGACTTGGCACATCAGCAGTGTTCCCAGAAGTCATGGATTTTTAAAAAGATGTACTGTTGTTAAGATTTATAGGTTCTACAAGGGAAAAATTTACCTTTACGTTGCAAGTTCGGGGTGGCAAGCTGTTTCTGGTGATATGACATTGATCTTGCATTGAAGCTTGTGAAAGCATTGTGCTTTACATGATGGAAGATGCAGCTGCAGAACTTTAACTTGTGCAGACAAACAACCATAAAAATTTGGCATGAAACACGCCACTCAAGGAACCCACCGTCCTTTAACTACAATGTTAAAACATCTAAGATTTTTGGCAGAGTAAATTGATACAAAAGTTGTCTTTGACGTGCCCTGATGTCTGTCAGGATTTATGCTTTGTGCTCGATTTAAAAATGTACACCATACAAATTGTTTTCACATTTTGTGAGCATTTTCATTAGTTTCTTCCCAATATGGAAACACAAAAGCAAAGCAGCATGAGTCATCACGCCTGCGCAATGTTCCATACGGTTATTTGTAGTTCTTTGCGCACTACTATTAGCTTTGCTGTTAGACCCTTTCATTTCAGGAGCATCATACAAGGTAACAATTCAGGACGGACTCCTTAAAAAAAAAAAAAAAATTCAACGTAGCTGGTCCGGGTAGTGTGATTCCAGAATACTATACATTAGAACATGTCATGATTTAACTACCCTTGAGATATAAGTGGACACAGATGCTCCCTCTGGAGTACAACGATGAATAATCCACTGTGCTTCGTTCTACAGGTCCTCGCAAATTTCTCTGCACTCATCCAAGATTCCGAGGAGGTGTCTTCAGTCTACTTCACATCGCTGAAAATATTTCACCAAACCCACGTTCTGTTACCTACGGTGCACGCTGCTACGTTATCATCGACAGGTTATGACGACATCATTCATATCTGTTACCCTCCCGTCGTGCTTCCGTCGATGTCAACGGTGGTGCCACCATGGGGACTTATAAAAGCCAGCAGTCTTGCCTTTGGCATCATTGGACACGGATGCTCCTTCTGGAGCACAACGATGAATAATCCGCTGTGCTTCATTCCACAGGTTAGTAACACCTATAGCAGTGTCAAGAGCAATGATCTTTTCCTATCGGAGCTTCCGTGTCCCACTTTGCTCAGACATTTTTGTATGCTGTTCTTTTTTTCTATGCTATGCTTCAAGCGATGTATGACACGGCGTATTTGCTTCTTTTGAGTGGCGATATCGAAGAGAATCCTGGTCCTAATGATATGCAGAAAATTCTGGATGCGTTAAACTGTTTAGAGAGAGGGCAGAAGTCATTACACGATGCAATAATAGAAATTAAGGAGCAGCAAAAGGCTACTGAGATCCAGCTGACCTTGATAGCTGCTAGAGTTTCGGAGCTGGATGCTACTGTTGCCAGTAGCACCCAGAGTGTGCAATCAGAAACACAAGCCCTCTCGTGTAATGTTGACCTAATTGACACCAAGCTTCATTGGCCTTCTCGACTCTGCGTCTGAAACTTCATCTGAGTCGGAGGCTAAAATTAGGGATTTCTTTTGTGAGCGTCTAGGCGTAACTATTTCTGAAAGTGACATTGAAAGAGCTCACAGAGTTGGGCAGTTCAGTGAACAAAACAACAGGCCAATTATTGTTAGTTTTCTATCATTCAAGCTTGAAGGTCAGCTATACCAATATCCTAAATAGTCGAAACTGTTGTGATATTCTGAAAGTCCACATCCAACTCTCACCAAAATGCACCTTCATTCTCCCAGTTCGGTACAGTACCATGTAAAAAAAAACAGATAATTCATTCCAAAACGCACATGGGCGCAGCCATGTTTATGATGTAGATGCACTCGTACAGGCATTGTGACGTGTATGCACTTGTCAGTAGATTCCAGCTACGGCATTTCGTGGCTTCACATATCTGTGCTTGAAGGTGACGGGTAGCCGGGTTCCACTGGTTCTGCGATGAGTAAATACAGCAGCTGTGAACTCACTAGTGAACCAAGCTCTGTGCAGTGTTGTGACTGAAATTCGTCGTTTGTGTTTTGTGAGCTCGAACAATTTGTATCAAGTCACGTCTGCGTTAGCCCCTTTGCAGGACTTGCACGGTGTAAGGTCAGTCATCTTAGGAAACTGACTGACGAAATGTCAGTCAAACGACAGCCGTTTTAGTAAGAAAATGCCGACAACATTTTATTTTTGCAGGAAAAAAGTGTGCTATGTATTTGAGAAACCGCATAATGCTGTGGGACACGGTTTAGGTATGGTTTATCAATGTGTAACACCGTCGATGAGGTTATGAAACGACGAGCGACGTAAAATGAGTCACGTACTCTTTGTGGGATTCTGTGCATTTTCCAGATGTTTTCTTTGAATTACATACTCCCATGTCATGCTGCATTGTGTAGCACGCTACAAACTACTGCATTTCATGTCTAACATCTGGATTTTGTTTTTAATCATCACCATAGCACAAAAACATGCACACGAAAGCTCAAGAAGCCAAGTGGTTGCACACCATGCAGACGCAAAGGAATATCACATATTGCCACTTAAAAATGTAGTTTTGGGGGTCTGAAGGGTTAGTGCATAGCGTAGGTCCTAGAAATCAAATCAGTGGGTGCACCTTATCCTTCTGTAGAGTGCTACTTCAACTCACAACTCAGTCCATGGGGTGTAAAAGTGTTAGAGGCGATTTATATGACTGTCGTCATGGGTGACATCACTGGTCAGCCTCTGAATTAATTCCGTACTCAGGAATTATTGCACAAATCACTTTGTATTTGATATTTATCATTTAGGACATAATGAGCAATTTGTAAGATGCTACCATGTCTGCAGCTTTCTCGACTGCCTCTTACCTTTACAGTTAGACACACGTTACCAATTGATTCGCAAAAGCCAGTCTTGCAGGGCCTCTGTAACTAGAGTCTTCATGGAAGTTCTGCTTTAGCATAACCATTGCACATGAAGTACAATTATATATTATAATAATAATTGGGGGTTTACGTCGCAAGACAACCGAGATAATTACAATGGACTCCCTTTAAGACGAACACGAAGGGACCACGAAAATTTGTTCGTCTTATCAGGAGTTCAGCCTAAGAGAAGTGCACAAAATTATGGTAGTTTTGTCTCAGTATCAAGTGTATAATAACCACACACTAAAAGGAGTTCATATGACAACATCTACTTGTTTCACAAGGATGAAAAAAGCTTTATTGTGTGCTTTTTAACGAACTGAACCAATCAGTCAGTTTTGCTTGCCTCTGCTGAGAGAGGTGCTGTGTTGTCACAAAATTCGACATTTGACCAATGTTCCTCACAAACACGTCAGTACCCTCGCGCTCCTCAAAGAACTGCAGCAGCACATTTAATGCAGCGTCTGCAGCATCACAGGTCACCGGTGTAGGTTCTACATTCCAACCTTCTTCCTCAGTGGCTTCAGCTTCAGTCTCTGATGGCTTCTCAGTGCATGTCTCTTCAATCAGGGCTTCCATTGTGTCATCTCGACAAGTGGCAACATCGTCATCAACATTAACGTATGTCACCATGTCCATGGAGATGCCAGCGATCTTGAGATCAGACAACAGGTTGGGATCGTCATCTTCTGGCAACTCCTCAACACTGTTCTCTGCAGGGGTTTCTGAAGGGCTGCTGTGTGTCACAAACCCTGCATGGCGGAAGCAGTTTGCAATGGTAGTTTCGGAAACTTTATCCCATGCGTACGAGAGAAGATGAATTGCACTCAGCAAGTTCACTTGGTACTCCTTGCCGGTTTCCATACACAACAACATTCGCTGAAGCAGAGACCGCCTGTAATGCCTCTTGAGGCCACTTATTACCACTTGGTCCATTGGTTGCAGCTTCGCAGTTGTGTTTGGGGGTAGAAGTTCCAGCCAAATGGAGGAAAGCCCGCTGACGTTCCCATGACCTGGGCAGTTATCGACTAGGATCAGAACTTTTCTGTTCTCCCTCACGAACCGTCGGTCCATCTCACGAAGCCATTGTTCGAAAAGTGCCTGGGTCAACCACGATTTCGAGTTGGGTGCGTAAGTTACCGGTAGAGTCTTCGCGTTCTTAAAACAGCGCGGGGACTTCGCCTTCCCGATCACTAAGAGCTTCAGCTTGTCCGTCCCGGTCATGTTGGCACCGACAAGCACATTGACACACAGCTTGCTGTGCTTACCGTAAAAACCGGACTATAGGTCGAAGTTGTTTTTTTAAAAACGAGGCCCCAAGAACTGCCCTCGCCTTATAAAGCGGTCAGTGAGCGAAAACGAGGGCTGCAGTCTGGCAACCTGCGCCCTACCACGCGGTTGGTACGAGTAGTCGATCGGCAAGGTGAGAGGGAGTGCAGCACGCAGCCCACGTGTTTGTTTATCGTGCAGTTATGCCAGTTCGACGCCAATTTACTGCGCGTTTCAAGTTGGAGGTTATTGCCTTTGCCGAGGAATGTGGCAACATGAGCGCACAACGTCGATTCGGTGTGTCAGAAAAGTGCGTCCGGTACTGGCGAGGGCAGAAAGTTGCACTTGAAACGTGCAACTCGAAGCGGAAAGCATTTCGTGGCAATGGGCCTTTGCACCCAGAGATCGAAGAGGAGCTATACGCGTTTGCGCACGGTCTACGGCAAAGATCACTTCCCGTCACCAGCGAAGCAATCCGGATTAAGGCTGTCCAGCTCGCCCGTGCTGCCGGCCTTGACAGGACAGTGTTTAAGGACAGCCCGTCGTGGGTACGACGATTCATGAAGCGGAAGGGCCTGAGTCTTCGGCGCCGGACATCTGTTTGTCAGAAACTTCCTGAAGAATATGAGGACAAACTTGTCAACTTTCAGCGGCACGTGATCCAGCTACGGAGGATACATCGGTACATGCTGGGCCAAATCGGCAGCGCGGACGAGACACCGGTGTGGTTCGGCATGCAATGTCGTTCTACTGTGACGGACAAAGGAGCCAAAGAAGTCAAAGTGCTATCGACTGGGCACGAACACTCATGGTTCACTGTGATGCTCGCATGTACGGCAGAGGGTCGAAAGCTGCCTCCGTTCGTCATTTTCAAACGGAAGACGCTGCCCAAGGAAAAATTCCCGCACAATGTGGTTGTGCGCGTTCACCCTAAGGGATATATGGACGAAAGTCTAATGCTCGACTGGATTCCGGTTGTCTGGAATAGGCGGCCAGGTGTCCTGCTGCAGCGACGCAACATGCTTGTGTTGGACTCCTTCAGGGGACACCTCACAGACCGTGTCAAAGACTCGCTGAGGGAGTCGAAATGCGACCTTGTCGTGATTCCGGGAGGCATGACATCAGTGCTTCAGCCACTCGATGTCGTGCTGAATAAACCTTTCAAGGACCGTGTCCGCGAACTGTATAACGAGTGGCTACTGCAGGATAACCTGAAGACGCCGAGTGGTCGACTACGGCGGCCGTCCCTCTCAACTGTGTGCGAGTGGGTCGCAGCGGCATGGCGGGCACTTCCCGAAGAGATGGTCGTCAAGAGCTTTAAGAAGTGTAGCATAAGTAACGCTTTAGATGGAACAGAGGACGATGTGCTTTGGGCAAGCGGGATGAGCAGTAGTCATCCGACTCGGACGAACCAGAGTCGCCCGATGAAGCGGACGTCGAGTGACAGTGCAACCAAGACTAAGCTATTGATTGATTGACTAAATTAGTCGTGATTTTTTTGTGTGTTTGAAATCACAGCCTTTTGCCTGTTTTTATTTCGCTGGTTCTTAAGATAGGGGGGTCGACTTATACGTGGGTCTGACCTATAGTCCGGTTTTTACGGTACCTCCCGTACACGTGTCCCCAGCAAATGTGAGCGTCTTTTCCGGGAGAATCTGGTAATAGAGCGCGGTCTCGTCGACGTTGTACACATTTGCTGGCACGTATTCCTCGAGCAACTTCTTCATCCTCGTCGATCGCCAGTCCTCGCACACTGTCTCGTCAACTGCCGCAGCTTCCCCGACGATGGCGCGAAAAATCAGACCATGACGTCTTCGAAATCTGTCTAGCCATCCATCGCTGCACGAAAAGTCAATGTTCAAACGTAAGGCTATTTCCTCTGCCTTAGCGCGCACCACAACACCGTTCACTGGCAAGTTGGCACTTTGTGCTCGCTGGATCCATGCGACAAGGACGTCCTCCACGTCCTTATGGGCAGCTGTCCGCATCCTCTTACGTTTGGGTCCAAATTCACCACTGTTGAACGGCTCCAGTATACGAGAGCTGTCCTTCAGGATTCCCGACAACGTGCTTTTGGCGATTCCGAACTTCTTTGCGATGGCAGTCTTCGATAGCTTGCCAGCATTTATCTCCGACAGTATCTCCACCTTCTTCTTGAGCTGAAGGGACTGGCACGTTCGCTTCAACATCGTCGCAACTTCCTGGCAGTATCGCAAGCCAAGGTTTCGACAACAGCGACTTCGAACCCAGCTTTCGCTTTACTTTCCGTTCACGTGGCCCGTAAACCACGCCGTAAACTCAACTGACACGAACGCAGCCTGCTTGGGAAGCCGAGCGTCTATTGGCTTACGTTAGCGAGATTGCCTAACTAAACAGTCAACGACATGCCACATTTTTTTGTTCTCCTTCACTTTTTTTTCTTTTTTTGCGTTGTTTTCTCTCTCGCCGACTCCGTGTTCGTGAAAAAGCGTTCGCTCGGCTCGCCGCTCTTTTCGGCTCGTCGAGCTCGCGTTGTTCATGTTAACCGAAGCGACCGGTCGACGTAGTTCGTGCTAAGCGAATTTTTTTTTCATGTGGTATATGAGAAATCATCCAATTACCCGCAGATTGTTCAGCTTATCCGGGAATTCGGCTTAAGCGGGTTTGGCTTAACGGGAGTCCACTGTATATATGCTTGGACATCTATTATGTAGTGCATTATCTAATCTTCTGAACCATATGTGTGGCTGCATACAAAATTATTTTTTAGGCACATGCTGTATCTTCCTAGTCATACATATGCATACAAATAACAGTGAATATATGTGAAGTGGCAAACAACAATGCTAGACTCTACCATCATTGTGCCCCTGCAACCCCTTGCCTTGCAACTTATGTCTTGTGAACAGGGAATATCTTACTAGAAAAGACAACACTTGTGTATTGTTTGGGAAGCAAATCTCTTTATTTACATTTTCCATCAATGAGCAATGTTGGGACCCGGTGCAAATATAAATGTCAACAAGGAAAATACTTTCAAACTATTCCTATATATTCAAATACAGATATGACAATTCTCTTTTTGTTCCTCAGCACAGTACAGCTTCAGAATTAACGAACTGTACACAATCAGCAATCTTAAAATATCTCAAGAGGGGAATCACATAAAGCTCCAATAATAGGCTGGACAATCAAAGCCCAAAAATGGAGACAAAATAGTTCCAGAAAAATCAGAATAATTGGTTGCCATCGTGATGTGTACTACTTTGTACAGTTCATGAATTGAACATGGTACCTCATAGCATTGCCTCCGTATGAGCACTAGAACAGGCAACTTTCCAGGTCGCTCTTTTCGTGTTTGTTTGTGGTCTTTTCCTTCTTTTTTAGCAATAGCAAACATGGCCATGGTGAAACATAAGCAGCCAAGGACAGGATGAGACAGCTACAATGCAACAGCGAGCTACTGCTATATTTATTAGCAGACTCTGGAATATACATGCTGCTAAACAAATGACAATTTAACCAACAGAATAACAGACAAGAAAAAAAGGGTTACATATATTCCCCCTCTCCTCATTTCACAGGCAGCCGTTATATCACCCTGAGTGTGCCCGTGCGTCCCCTTTGATATAACGTATCTCGGGCAGAAGTAGATCCAACAGCGGACTACTTGCACATGCATCTGTCTTGGACTTCTCTAACCACTTGTTGTTTAAACGCAGCCTTGATCTCTGTGTTCTGGAAATTTAGGGAGCATCCAGAGTCCCTGCAATGTATTGACAAGTTTCTCGAGGGCATCGAAAGTCCGTCCTTGGCTGCCTGTGTTTCACTATGGCTCTCAGATACAAACTACCCCATTTCAACACAGTAGGAAACACAAATTTGTAAATAGCATCTGTTGATTGCACTGTACGTAACCCCCCACCCACCCACCCACCCACCCCCCACCCCCATAAAACGACCATAGTGGATACTGCATCTTGTGTGATAATGTCAATAACACAAGAAAGCTTGATTTGAAACCAGCCTTACTTTGTAGAAGTAGTAGTTTTTGTGTGAAGCTACGCAATTCCTGCCCATCAAATAATTTAAACCTTATGTTTCATCTGCCAGCATGACAATCCCCTGAAAAGCAATTCTCTCTGGGCTGGACCTACCGGTTCTAAAACCTATCCCTAACATGTGTAGCATCAGGGAGGAAAACCAAGGGGCAGGGTGGAAAAGACACACACACACGGGCTATGCTCTGGCTACTAAAATGAGCATGTTCCAAATTAATACAACATGGCTTGACACGATACGCTGGTGAAAGCAAAGGAATAAAATAAGTAGTTAAATGTACGATACGTAAACACTTGTCATAATATGACAGTTTCCTTCCTGCATTCATGCACTGCCATTCCTCCCACTTTAAGGAAGCACTGAACTATATTACTGCATTGTGTGGCATTAAATGCTCCTTTGACAGAACTTGAACACGATCACATAGCACAGAATAAAAGTACAGTGATATAATTTGCGGCTTTTCATACACGCCTAATGGCCTCAGCAGTAGTGCAGGAAGGCCACTGCTAAGTTGTGTTGAGAAACACTGCTTCCTGGTAGCCATGTCTAAATGACACATACCTGACCTGATCCAAAGTAACCGTTCTGAGTCTGGAACACACAGAGAGAAAAACGCAACACACACCACAACATTAACAGATAGGCAAATGAGGTGTGGCGAGCTCCACCTTGGGACAAAGTCAATAAGTAATTCACGAAAAGTCAATGAGTGCCTGAAATGTAATATCCAGGAGGGTCCATTTTCAATCCCTGGTGCTAGCACTGACTGGCTTTTTCATGAATTATTTGTTGAAGTTTCGATGCGCCTGAGAACATGAACGACTCACCAACCACTGAATCTTCATGAGGTGATGAGGTTCGTCATCCCAAAGAGGTTTCCTTTCTTGCATGTGTCCTTAGGGTTGCTCACCACTGCAGAAAAAAAAAGACAACAATTTAATGACAAGAAATGTATAGTCGTGTTTACTTTATAATGATTTTGCACAACAGAAAGAAGACAGTTGAGAGCATCTAAATTTTAATGAGACGAGACTTTCACGCAGAAGGCTGCACTACTTCTGGTCTAACATGAAGTTAAAGAAAAGAAGAATATATAAGACATGTTGTAAGGTAGAGAGTGAGGGTTGGTGCAAACATAAAAATAAAAATAAAAACATATATAATAAAATAAAAATGGGGTACAACTCCATCAGTTTCAAACAGACAAGGGATGAATTGTGTAGCATAATACATAAATGACCACAGTGGTCAGGCTAGTATTTGGCACAAAAGGTGTTCACGGGCGACACATTCAGGGAAACCGTGCTACAGTGTCTTGTCAACTCGTCCCTTGCCGGCTTGAAACTGATGGAGTTTTACCCCCTTATTTTATTATTTATGTTTTTATTTTTATTTGTATGTTCGCACCAACCCTCACTCTCTACCTTACAACATGTCTTATATATTCTTCTTTTCTTTAACTTCATGTTAGACCAGAAGTAGTGAAGCCTTCTGCATGAAAGTCTCGTCTCATTAAAATTTCGATGCTCTCAACTGTCTTCTTTTTGTTGTGAATCTCTATCGCAGGATACTTGCACATTGCTCTGCTACGTACTATGATACGTACCTTCTATATCAGACAGTGAAGCTTGTACCCCCATTCACAGGAACCAGTGTTCGGACAGCAAAAGTGCTTGAATAGCAGTCAATTGGAATGGCGACCTTTGTTTTACACCCTGAAAGCAGAGGTTGTAATGTTGAGGGTAGAACATCGAAAATGGTTAAAAATTGGGCTGTTCGGTATTTCGGGTCAGATTTAAGAGTGGTGCGAAGATGTCTGCATGAGAGCACCAATGAAAAGTGGAATATAGGTGAATACTCAAATTATAACATCACATTGTCACACCTGTTGGTGGCAGCTAGACTGCAACTAACGTGTCAGCAATTTCTTCATGCACCAGATGCAAGCCAGACCCTGCTATTCATTTCCGCCTTCAGCGTGCACCTGTGGTAATTGACAAGTTAGATTATCAACACTGTTGTGTTGTTAGTCGTGGCTATATTAGGGGAAGCTCAGTAGGACAGCTGAACAATCGATTCATGAAGCTTACTATTTTTATATCTGAGCCTCGACTTACCTTTTGCTCTCGTTTTTTGCCTTGATCCTCCGTGGCATGCTCAAAATCTGTGTGTCTGGCATCTCACTTAGGACGATTTCGTGCTGAGATTCCAAATTGCTTCTGGAGTCACGCGTAACCTAGGATAAAATTTGTGGAGGAAATCCGTCGAGTGGAAGTCAGATAGTTGCTGTCAGCCAATAGACTTCGCACAGCTTGCTCTTTAGGCAACCTGTAATAGGTAACACTTGAATGCTCCAATGAATTGTTCTAACAGCGTAGCACCGTCGCATCTTGACAACTTCGCCATGACATATCATGTACAGTTGAACCTCTTAATAACGAACGTCGATTTAACGAAATCCTCTGTGTAATGAAAAATTTCCATTGCACGAGCACGTCCCCATAGACGCCAATGTATTTTTGAGCTCGATTTAACGAAATACGTTCATTTGGTCACCTCTATTTAACGAAGTCCCTGGGCTCTTCTGCGCGTGTCTTTCCCCTTGACCACAAAGAAAAGGAGGAGAAACTTTCTCTCTCCGTTGTCCTTACGCGAGTTTTTGTTGGTTACTTCAGTTGTCACGTGCTGGAGGCACGAATGTGCCGACATGTGCGTCGCCTCCGCCGGTAATCGGTGCACCGACGCTGTTTCAAAACCGGCGCGAGGGTGTCTTCACACCCGTTTTCGGACAAGAACACATGCATTGCTGGCATTTTTTGCTGACATCTCGCGAAGTCTAATCTGCTTGTGTTCATGACGACGACAGTACGTTGCGGTTTTGTGCCCATTACTTGTTTTTGTTCGCGCCGCTAATTCTGACGGTGGTAAAATGGGCATGATGCCGCTGCCGTTCAAGGTTCCATCGGCGCAGACGTCTACGTGACATGTACCCATTTCTCGTTCTTTTCGGCGGTGTACTATTGTTCTTTCCGGACGTCATGAGTGCAAGTGAACCAACCAAGAAACTTCGATACGCGAGCGCGTAGGAGAAAGCAGTCGAGGTTCATCCGGAGTTACGAAGGTTATGAACGCTCAGAGTGACATTGTGCACAAATTATGCGTTATCTAGCATTATGTAACGAATAAAGCTTGATATTTTGTGCCCTTCTTACCTTAGTACCTGTTTTATGACAAATGACGTTTTGCAGAACGCGCGGCGCTGGTAGTGCAGCAGCCATGTTTGTTTAACTTTGCGTGTTCCATTTAACGAATATCTCGATTTAACGAAACAAAGAGTCAGCATTTACAAATTCGTTATATAGAGGTTCAACTGTATCATATTGCTTCAGCTCACAAAAGGCAAGGTCAGCACGAGGAAGTGCGGTTTCCAAACAATGTCGTGCCGAAGAAATGTTCACATGCTTTGTTTCTCGCTTGGCAATAACAAACAGCTGTTTGTAAATGTACGATGCACAGAGAATGAAACCAAGGAAGCCAAGCGGCCAAGACAAGAGTCCATGCCAAGCCAAAGACAGATAAACCTAGAGCAGTGACGTCGGTGTGCCCGTCCGCTGGGTTTGCCGACGGTCGGGCAGGTGGGCGGGGAAACTAAAAAAAAAATGTTTTCTAACAAACTACAAACAGTTAGACCAAGATATTTCGCACACATATTCAGTGTTCGCTAATGAACACAACGCGAGTATCGCTCAGTTCTGTACTCATCTCTGTACTTCAAAATCGGCATATCTGACCTTTAAGGATGCTATTTTATCTAATTCTAGTAAACTGCGGGGAACTAATTTTTACATTAATGAGGATTTTTCTGCCGGTGTCCGGAAAGCCCGCGGTGAACTTGTCAGGTTTGCTAAACAACAAAATGAACGGTACCAGCTACGGTTTCATAAGCTTGTCATAGGTGATAAGCAGTACACGTTTCATCCTCAAACAAACAGTGTCAAAGAAATGTCACCAAGACCACGTGCTGCAAAAAACTAAATGAATCTATGCCGCTGTCTATATTATGTTTCAATGCGAGAAGTGTCTTAATAAAAAAAAACAGATATTGAAGCAATGCTTATTAAACGAGATGCAGACATTGTGGCTATCACGGAAACCTGGCTCTCTGATGATATTGGCTCCGATGAGATATTTTCTGATGAATATGTAGTTGTTAGGAAAGGAGTATATCGGAGCGGGGGTGTTGCGTTGTTGTTAAAGAAAAACTTGGACTTTTCTGTCCTTCCTCATCCCAATTTCGAAAGTGTTTGGTGTAAACTAAATACAGCAGTTGGAAAAGTGATTGTTGGAGTTGTTTACAGGCCCCCAAATGCTGATGTATCCATGCTGGAATCGTTAGATAACTAAATGAGCACTATTTTCAAGGACAACCACAAAATAATTGTATGCGGTGACTTTAACTTAGCTGGTGTTGACTGGAAGTCTCTTACTAAAGGCACCTGTAAGGGTAAGCATAGTGCTGATGCGTTGATTGACTTTGCTTAGAAATTCAATTTACAACAAGTAGTGTCCTAGCCAACTAGAGTTACATCAATGACATCTTCCATTCTTGACCTGGTTTTTGTCAATCGACCGTTGACTGATTTTTGTTGTGATATTGTGGACGACCTTTCTGACCACAAAACTGTCCTGTTTAATTGCTGTCTGTCACCATCTAGAAAGGATTCAAACAGATATGTATCTTTTTATGATTTTGAAAGAGACGATGACACTGTGATCATTGATCACTTCGCCTTAGAATTTGATAGGTTTTGCAATGGTAGCCGAGATTGACAGCGATGGGGTCTGGTTGATGTTCATTGACATTGTAATGTCCTGTTTGGGATCCCATGTTCCTTTGCGGAAGAAACGAGAGGAAGAAGGAGGCCATGGATTACGCGTGAGGTTATCCACATTAAGTGTCGCATAAATAGGTTAACTAAAACGGGTCACTCTGATACCGAAGGTGTTCTAGAACTGAGAAAGCTTCGTGACACTATACGCAATAATAATTTTATACTGACACCTGCGTGGCTTCGTGGTTAGTTCTCCACAAAAGTTCAGGCGGCATATTAATCCTTATTGGTGAGGTACTGTTTTACCGGCCTCGAGTGTGAGTCACACTGCAGATTCGTTTAATGATCATTTCGTCTCAGTTTACTCTGTTGATGGAAATACGAGCCTACCTTATAGTGTTGGCAAGGTAATTCCTCCAATCCCAGATGTGGTCTTCAGCTCTCCTGGCATCTTATCCCTTTTACTCAGTCTAAACGTAAAAAAGACTGAACAACCTGATGGGATTCCAAACGGTTTCTTGAGGCGGTACGCAGGGTGGGTTTCACTTTACTTATAGTTGATATATCAGAAAGTATATGAATCAGGGCGCATTCCTCGTGCTTGGAAACTTGCGAAAGTTATTCAAATTCCGAAAAAAACCCAGGCGTCATCCGTCAAAGATTATCGACCTATTTTATTGCTGTCAAGTTGTTCGAAGATTTTCAAGCACATAGTTTACTGTCACTTGTCTAGTTTCCTTGAAGAACATTCTGTGAGCAGCATCCGTAACAAAAAGCAGCACGTCATTTGCATCCACATACTCGTTGAGCATCTGAACACAATCTACGAATTGCTGTGCCACTGTTGAATGATTGACCTTTGGAAGCACTTAGACTGTCAGTAGGTAACTTTTTCCACATGTGTCCAGCCCAAGTGATCCGACGACAGCACAGGCTACGCAGCGTCCTGAAGCCTACGTTGTTTCATCTATGGATATCCACACTTTTTTGTGAATTCAGATTCTCAAGGATGTTTTGTAGGGTAGGCTGATAGCAACGATGCAGGTAGTCGTTTCATGTTGTCGATTCGTGAGGCATTTGCCGACCTGTCTACTTCTCAAAGAATACCCGTACCTCAACGATTTCCAGCTTCTAAAAGGGAATATTTGCAACACAGAAGGCCCTACAAAGGTCCATCACAAAATCAGAACATTTGGACGTAGAGGGTGCATTTTGGTCCATAAGTTGCTGTATGCAACCTGGCTTTCGTTGACAGGCCTCTTGGTGCTTCACTGCCTTCAAGTGCTTATGAACGAGAAAACGTCTGTCAGCATTTACAGCTTTCTCGCATGCCACACAAAACAAGACGGATCCGTCCTTCTTGAATGTGCCTTTGAATTCAACTGCCAACTGTTTCAGACGTGAAGCCATCGTTTTCAGCATAGCCACACCTTACACAGGGAGCACAAACCAAGTGAAGAGAGCTCTTCCGTATTCTGCCTGCTCACTTATATTGTGGAGTGAACTAGAAAGTGTGAGCGGGAAAGGGAGACGTGCTGCTGCAGCGTCTGACCCTGGAGTGGCGTCGTAATGTCGCCTGCCATTGCACAGTTCATTGTAACAGCTCAGAAGCAAGCAGCGAGTCGCAGTTAAAGAAAGCGTTGTGGTGAAGCGTTAGCAGACTTTGCATCACCTGCAGACTGTTTAAAACCAGAGGCGCTCCGGTTACTCATGCAGCTGTGTGTCCAGGGCTGACGATAGGGGTAGGCGAGTAAGGCGACCGCCTTAGGCCCAGCGCTTGCATAGGCCCCGCACACGAAGCCCTCAACCAGGGATTACTTTTTTAAAACTATCAAGTATGCACTTAATCGCACGCGCGATCTTCGACTAAAACAGAAATGAGAGAAGAATGTGTTATGTGCCATTCTGTCATGTGATGAGAAAAAGTCCCACTTTTAAGAAACACCCGCCAACCCTGCAAGCTATACCGAGGATTTCGCACTCTTCTCTCCTGCTGCCATTTGCCATGCTGCTAAAATCTCCCACTGCGAAAATCTTATAATTTCTTATATTTTCATTACTGCTGGTGTGAAACAGGCTCCGCGATGTGCCTTTGCCTCAGGCCCCGCACACCCCTAGCACTGAACCTGTGTGTGTGTCCATAAGCTCTCCTAGAAAAGTGTGTGTGTCAGAGCTCAACCAGGCAGGAAACCCGAGAACAGCAGAGCAAAAATTATGCAGTACAAACAAGTAAACATGGATGAAGACATGCAGATATGTGCTGCCATATGTACTTTTACAAATTCTGCAAAAGCATGCAAATATATGCATAACGAAACACATTTTTTCGTACTATCCATGCTTGGAAATGTGGGGAAATGTCAGGGTATTCGCAGAGACACCTACAAAATAAAATGTGTTTGCATAACATGCGTTGACATGTGATGATGCGTGACGTGAGACGAAATTGGGGGAGCAAGGCACAGGGATCCTGTTTATGCAGATTAGTGCATTAGACATCAGACGCGTTTGAATATTACAACAGCACACTGCTTGGAACATGATACAGACAGCACATGAACCACATCATGTGAGGTAATAAGTTACCTACTGTATGAGAAGACGTACTTCAGTTGCGCACACT
Source organism: Ornithodoros turicata (assembly GCF_037126465.1). Classification (NCBI taxonomy): domain Eukaryota; kingdom Metazoa; phylum Arthropoda; class Arachnida; order Ixodida; family Argasidae; genus Ornithodoros; species Ornithodoros turicata. The sequence goes on along the minus strand of NC_088203.1, from coordinate 51,907,574 downwards.
GTTATGTGGCAGTATTAAACGTATGGAAAGTTAATGGGGGATATGTTTAATGGTCTAGGCTGTGGGTCAGTGATATGCATCAAATGTTTGTTTGCTTACCTTTCATCCCTGGGCTCATCTAGGGCTTGAGCACGTTTGAAATCCAAGAAACAAAATCACTGTGTGTACACGTGAATGGCAGAGGCACAATGGTCAGACGGGGTCAAAGGGAACGGCGTTTCCTTCCCATTCAACGACTGTCCATATGTAGGAAGTCAACCTTTCTCAACCACATTTTCATCATGCAATTGACTATCCTTGAAATGTTTTCTTAACGTGCTAAAATGTATACGAGGCAACAATAAATAATTAGCTTCTATTTGCACTAATATAATGATGGAAACTTACTGAATAAAGGCAACACAGTAGCTCTGCATTTAAAGTTCAGTGTTGTCAGATGTTGACTTATCTGTCTTGCATATCATTCCAGCAGATATCAGAAATTCATATCTTTCTGTTTTTTTTTCAACCACATTTTCATCACTTTGCCCTTACAATTCTTTGTCACAGACTATATAGAGACGAATATCGCATCACATCCTTCATGATTAGGCAGGTACACCTGATTATCTCGCGGTACATTCTCGTAGTTTGAACACAGCTCACCACAGAGAGGTGTGTGTCATTCATCGCATTTATATCTTTATCGTTTTGTGTTCCCTACCACTGTTTGAATGTAATAAACACACACAACATCTGCCTCTCCCTGCAAGGAACTGATGTACCAAAAATGGGGAGAAAACTAAGGGGTAAAATGGATGTAAAAATGGCGTTTTGTAAGGCTATTCTTTGGATGAGTGAATAGGACACAGTGAAGGTTTGTTGGGCATGCATGGATATTCAGATACTGCTTAGATCGCTAGGAAGCTAACACCTGTGTGTGAAAACAAAACCGTCATGATGTTCTCTTTCCAAGAATCGAGGATTTCTGAAAGGTGTGTGGAACAGCGGCCTCACCCATGCACAAAAGGCAGGGGTAAAAGTTCTGTGCCAATTGTACCTTGCCGTGCTGCATTGCATTTCTTGTGCCAACTTACGCCTGGGAGAAAAAACTATGCCAAAATGTTTTCCCGCCACCAGACAGTCACAACGTTAGCATGCGTGCAGCTGTTGTCACACGTTTTAGTCCCTTGCTGGCAATCCTGATCCAGTACAGTCCAGTGTTAGTCAAGCTAAGCCAATTTAGCTTGCTGGTTGCTGTTTGTTGGTTGTCTGTTGCTCTCATGTGGTTCTGGCTGTGTCACGTTTGTTTGTGTCCGTCTTTTCGACATAACGTAGAACAATGAGCAAGGGTGAGTGACATCTAGTTTTGCAAGTCCCAATAATGCTCTTTCAGCTGTTAGAGAACATCGTGCGATGACTGTTGTACTTTCCAGAACGAAACACCCGGTTCAACTGTGACATTCTCAAACGGTGACCTTGTTTCATCGCGGCGTCAACCGTGTGTAAAAGGAACAGATGCATACTGCATGTCATGTTATGTATTACGGTGATCTGTTGCACACAACACAGTGCTTCGGCTCTGATGTGTCACACTTTATTAAACAGCACTACGGAAAACGCAGAAAAGCACAGAAATAGCCATGGTATAATTGAACCTTGGAAGCAAAAAATTCCTGAAACTAATTTGCAGGAAAGCACATTAGAAGTAAAGACTATGTTCTTATTTTCATTTATTGCAAATTCCCTTCTCCACACATGGGAAGATGTTGCTACTCAAATTTATGCTATATTTTAGCTTTGTGATGTTCTGAAAGAATTTCTGACAAAGCTGTCGTTCACAAGGGTTTCAGCTGCAACAAAAGTGATACATTTATGAGCAGCTTTTTCTAACCAGGCATTGAAGGTGAAGCTCCATTTTGTGAAGAATGCTGCACAGCTCGTGTGTAGTGCATGACATGTGAGCATTCATGAGCTCTGGTTTCTAGTCATTGTGGTCCTTTTATGTGTTTTTAGGTGAAATGTATTTTTTTTACGCTGATATGTTGCATTTTCATGTATAATAAACCCATTTTAGTTAATGTCTCATACTTCTGCATGATTTTGACATATTCTTGGTAAATGGTGCCACGTTTTTTATCTAAAAGCACACAAAAGAGGCACAGCACGAGCCCCAGAATGTCAGTTTCTGCTACAATTCACTTCACATGTGCTCCAAAACACTGTCTTTACTGCTCCATACCTCCTCCGAAATTATACTTTTTCTGCTCCAGTTGCAGCTTCAATAGTTCAGACCCCACTTCTACACCTGTAACAGTGACCTCCACCCACCATTCTTTCAGACCTCATTTGTTGTGTCATCAAATCAAATCAAATCGAATTGTTTCACAGGAACGCAGTTAATTTGTTGCAGAACACGTTGCAGCCAAAAATTTAAATAATTTGGGGATCACCCTCTAAGGTGTGATCCCACTAGTTAGATTTATACATGCCTGACAGCATGCAAAAGAACTTACAATAATTACATTTACCAGCACACTTTTTTACAGATGTTCTCTGACAGCATCTCGTCTTTTTCAGTGCATCGGAAGTGGAACTACTTGTGGTTGTGCAGTGCTGTGTGGGTGACTAATGAGGATTCTTATCAAGGAACATTCTTCTACATATTTACGTTCTTGTGCATGGGTGGAGTTGACAGAGATGCTTTGTAGAAGTACGAGAAGAATTTCTCAAGTAAGCGCTATAAGTTCCTATTTCTGGCAGGTACTGCTGTCGACAAGTAGCTCCCTTGGTCGCCATATTGGACAAATACAGCTGAGAACAGCTGCAAGAATGCTGATGCTACAGGAGAGAGGCTATAACATGCTTCAAATGCAATAGTAGCGCCACACATTTTTGAGTGGCTGCATAATGCCTCATCTACAAATACCGTGAATCTTGTTTATAACGAACTCGATCGTCACACAAAACACGTTCATTGTAACCAAAGTTCGCTATACAGTTGTCTCTTGATTATCCGTACACCTTTTGAGTCATCGGTTTTTGGATGGATAACGAATTTCTGGATAGCAGAACCAAGAAAACCTTTGGGGAAGCATTGAAAAATTGGGAAACCTCTGTATAGCTCCAGAAAAGGAAACAAGAAACATATTGTGACTTCAGAAGTTCATGGGAAGTGAACTGCCTGAAATTTGTAGGCACGCGTGTGACAGAATTCCACAGCACCCCCTGCCTCACCCTGCTGTTCATAGAAGGGTAATGTCTCAAAGTTGGGCCCACGCACATGTTTTTGTCTTTTTGCAAATGTCTTTGGCATAGGCCAAAAGACAGGCAATGCTTTCAGATGGCCTTGACATTGACGTTCACATGTGGCTTTCTTGCACCCGGTGGATACAGGGCACCTCTCCCTCTTATCGTCTGCCATCTCTACCGTGTGCCCGCACACACCAAAGAGGAGTGACCTCTGAAGAAAGGGGAGTCAAACAGTACAGAATGCCCTGGTGAGATGTGACCCTTTTCAGGAACAATGCGAACACAGCACATGCCAGCGGCAGAGGACATTCACTTTTCCAGATAAACGAGCCAGAATGACCTAGGCTCTGGAAGGTTGGTCCCGTACTTGTTGTCCGGATATAGATAACAAATTCCGTATAACCAAGACATAGCCCAATAGTAGCAGGTTCGTTCCCGGGAATGTACCATATTTTCCGGTGTATCACATGCACTCTTGTACAGTGGACTCTCGTTAAAGCTCAGCTCCGCCGATTTTCGACTGCGACAGAATGGAGCCATGCTTGGGCTGTACGTTCGTTTCTGGACAGGGAGCATACATGTGAAAAACTTTCACCCATTTGTTTGTAGTTTTTAAGAAAACAATTTTTTAAACTTCCCTGGCACGGTGGTCCTGTGGTCGGCAAACCCTGACCAATCCCGGCTTCGTCCTGGCTTAGCCGCGCTCGTGGCTTGGCTGACGCCAAATCGTCGATGCGATGGCGGAGATCTATGGGCGAAGGTGAGTGTTTTGGGTGTGTTCCGTGATAATTGCTGTCGTTAATAGCCTCAAAGATAGTTTTGCCGGTCTTCTTTAACAAGCCTTACAGGATGGCCTCGTTGTGCAACGACGGCCGTCGTGAGCGGACATTCTGTGCCCGCACTGTGCTTCATGCTACCAACAAGACCTAACACCTAACGTGTGACGTACACTTACGCATTCTCAATAGCTTTGGCAGCGCACTATGCGCGGACTTGCTGCGCGTGCAGAAAGCACCACCAAAGCTATTGAGAACGAGAACGTGCTCGAAGACGAAGTATTCCTTATAAGAAACATGATAAAACGGTGCGAAGGTCCCCGATAGCTCGTGACAGCTATTTCAGCACGATACAGCGGCCATGACGGAGTGTAAACACAAACTGGTTGCCAGGCAGAGCTGGCTAGGTGTGGCTATCCAATCCGCGCAGTTCCAAGTATGGCGTCACAAGTGGAACCGCCGCCCGGTAGTTTTTCTCAAATTTCTCACGAAGGAGTATGGAAATTTGGAAAGCAATGTGCGTTTATGAATGAAGTTGGGACCACAGTTCTGAATATCACAACGTCTTCATACTTTCGGAACAGCAGCGGAGCTGCACTTTAATTCGAACTCGAGGGGGCCGCGGTATTTGTTCGAATAAACCGGAGTTCGAACTAACGGGAGACGCTCTCCTGGAAGGGGGCTTGGGCGCAGGGAGCGCATGCAGATGTGTCGCGACGCACTTCGAGTCATATTTTACGTTCGCGGTACCGGTGTCACTTCAAGACGCATTTACATTGGCGTAATTAAAATCGTTACAGCTGCCGAACTCCGCCGCTACCGTCGTTACGTTCCCGATACGGCGGAGAAAACTCCCAGAGCGTCACGGCCGCGCGTTACGACTTTGAAGGAAATACAGGACTTATATGTTCACAAGAATTCACTTACAGAAATTATGAAGCGACTTAAGGTTGAAAGCAGTCAGTATTTCGCTCTTGCAACTGTTTCTTTTAGCGGGACTGTTAGCATCGCTTTTGACTCGGACACAAGTTCAAGAGTAGCATCCGCATTTTTCTCTGAAGAAAAATGGCGCACTGTCATATCCAGCGCCGATGCTACATCAGATGCACTTGGTAAAGGCACTGGATCGCGAGACAGGTTCGTGACTTGAGTCGCCTGAACCCGCCGTCGCTAAGCCGGCACACGCGGCGTCGATGATGTCCGCGTCAGTTAAGAGCCCAGTCTCCACGCCGTCATCTCTGCTGACATGGTGCACGTTAGGGAAATAAACAATGTCATTGAATGGGTTGTAGAACGATATTGACAGTCGCGAAGTCATAAAAATGAGTGACGGCACGCGCACACACCTCCTCCACCCTCACGAGGGTCTCAAGAGGGAGAGAGAGAAAGAGGAGAGGGACAATGCAAGCGTTCGCGTAAACTCCTTGCTGTCGTGAAGAGGGGAGAGCGTCCTTGAACAGCGCAAAATGCGGAAAGAGGATGGGAAGAGTACAGAAGGTCAATAATCAGGGAGATATGGGGCGCTGTGACCCGTTCCTGTCTGACGCACGAGCGCTGTTTGTTCGAATTATGCGGTGTATACGCTCGTCTGTTTGAATTACCGGGAGTGTCTCCCCATTGAAATACATGTGCTTTAGACGGGACTTGGACGAGAGTTCGAATTATCCGGAGGTTCGAATTAAGCGATTTCGAATTAACGAGATTCTACTGTATAACACACACCCCTAAAAACAGGCTGAATTTGAAAAATGTTTGATATATAACGCTCACCGCAATGGTGCTACAAGCTTGTGTACTGCCACCAGTATACGCAACAAGCCAAGCGGTGTATCATATATGAATATGCTATATTTGAAATACATTTAGCCAAATCTGTTAAACACCGATGCAACAGTGCCATTCTTCTGAAATGAATTCAAGATATATAATATTCATTTATACGTCACCAACCTGAAAAGGAACTCTGCAGGAAAATGTTTCCGTGTACAACGCGCACAGTTAGATAACACACAGGTCCTCTTGAGAACACTTTTTTACTGTATAACGCACACGTTATACGCCAGGAAATACGTTAGTTCGGATAACAAGTTTTTCGGTAATCTGAACTCTGGGTAAGTGAAACATCACCGTAGGTGAAAAAAAAAGCATGAACTGACATGAAATTGCTCAGAAAGCATTTTTATTGGAAGAAGTAGGTTTGCCTGTATACTACTGTGGAGGCAACAACAGCACGCTCGAGGCCCTTCAGGCCGTCAATATGAGATGTGTCAAGCGACTTTGCCTGCATGAAGAAGCGAAGCTATGTAGCTTAGCCCATCTGCTGTCATGATACATGGCGGACGTAGTCCTTCCTCCTGATTTTATGATCTTTGTTGTCAATGCGCCATTAAACTCCCAATCATCATCATCATCACCTTCCTCCTGATCGTCCGACGTCTCTTCGCCTGTTGCCGCAATTGCTGCCCGCACCTTAGCAACGATTGCGTCGTCGCTTGTGTCCAACACAGCTTGCACGTCGTCATCGGCGGTCGTGAAATCAGTTAAAGATTCACAACCACCTGTCATTTCAGCGGCCACGACTCCATCCCACAGAAGTGCGCCATTGTTGCACCTTCCAAAGTGTTCTTGAACACCGTCGCCATTCGCGTCATTCATGCCCAACAAAGCCCTTGTGAATCTGGCTTTCTTGAAACAGTGCTGGAGGGTCTCCTTCTCGAGAACACAATTCATTCTCAATTTTGCCTATTCGGTAGGTGATATCTTTTAGAAGAAGTGTGATGTTACTCCTGATTTCGTGGTTTACATTGATAAAAAAGTAAAGTTTTCACGCAGTGATGGTTATATTGTGAGCACTGCTTTTTCTATTGTAGGTGTGATAACCAGAATCACGCAAGGTTTCAGTGATCCACGTAGTTTTATTAGGCATTATTAGAGAACACTAATCCAAGACAATTCCACACTATGGAATTGTCTTGGATTAGTGCTCTCTTCCCATATTGAAAGTGTGCAACACAGGTTCATACATATTGATTTTGATAGGTATCCAGGGTGGTGGTATCAGTATTATGAATACAAGAGAATTCTTAGGAGATGAAAAATTGACACCCTTGACATAAGACATATCAAGCATGACATCTCAATCATGTCTTGCACTAAACAATCACTACAAGATGAAGCAGACGTGCCCCTGACGGACTGCGTTCCTTGAATCGTGTAAACAGAAAGCAATACCTTGCAAAAGTTTCAGCAATAAGATGCGGTTTCTCCAACCCACTTCTGTGACTGTCCATGATAGATTTGATGCGTACACATGCAGCGTGATATTCTCTGGCATATTTCCAACATCCCTGAAGAATGCATCATCAGCTTGTTTTGTACGTACTCATGGTATCACGCCCTATCACGTCGCTACAGAACTCTAGCTCGTGCTCTAAGCTCGCTGTATATTCTATAAGAAGCCATACCAAAAGATGTTCTATTATGTCGATGAAATTTCAACTTTTTGCATGGAATGTGCCTTAATTCCTTAGAGAAACGAAAGGGATGAGCACATTTCTTTAAACAAACTTTTGGAACATACACGTTGATCCCTTCTTTGACCATAGTTGTAAACAAATCAACTGCATAATCCACATTAGTCATACTCGGAATTGCGGATCAGTTCAGAGAATCAAATATCTATACATACTCTAGCTGTTACCTTTAGAGAAAACATAGGAAGAATTGAATATGTTATCAGTTCGGGGTGAAGAAGGCAGCAGGGATAGTAGGAAAGGTACATGCCAGACCTCCTGTTTCACCAGTGGACCAACAACAGCTCAAAAACTATTCACATCAAAGTTCATTAGAGCCAAATCTGTAACACACAATGTTGCTGTGAGCCACTGCATGCCTAGAGAATTTGTAGATCAAGCGGGACAGAGCAAGGGTCTGTGCTGAGCGGCTGCCAGGAATGAACTGGGGCACGTTCGTTTATTCCTTGTCCTTTTTGCATCCTTGCCACCGAGGGCGCTACAGGGTCTGTCCAGCCCTCGCAGTAAGAAAACTAGCCACAGTGTGAAATCAAAAACAGAAGGCATACCGATAGTTAGTAACAGCACCTAGAGTACCAGAGTAGGCGACTTGCATGCGGTGGTAGCAGCTACATTATAGCGCCTGGGAGAATAGGGAGCAATGACGTAAACCAGGATCGGAAAAACCTTGTAGTCTGGCTCTCAAAACGAATTTGAACAAGATGTGTTAAAACCCTTTAACGGGCGCTCGTAGAACGCACAGCTAAATATTTTTTAAAATGTATTTATTCGCCTTCCAGAAGCCATAAAAGTGTAAAAATTCAAACCCCAGCTCCCTACGACACTTCCTTTAGGAATCATGACAAGTCAACGATTTTGATGAGGTGCCCGTTTGAGGGTCTATTTGTTGCGAAAATACTGAAAACAGTTGCTCCCGGATTTCGTGCAAATGAACACTTTGCACTTTGAGCATGTCGTGCTCGAAACACCGTGTAGGCACAAAGCACACCGTCCACGCGATTGGGATTCGTCATGGACCGCCCAGTGACCACATTGATCGTACCGCTTTGGAAATGACATCTGTGTCACTGTCACTCCCTTCCACATCAGAGTTCTCGGGGAAGCTTGGGACACGGGCGATAGTCTGTTCCTTGGCTCTTCTTCCATAGAAAATGGTCGGTTCCATCACTCTGCGAACATATCAAACTGGATATCTGTGAACTGAACAGGTCCCAGATGCCTTTATAGACGTAATCAACGCCATCAACTACAGGGAGCTAACATAAAAAAAAGAATGAATAATCGCTGATCTGACATAGTGCTCATTGACTGCCTTACCCCTGAGCAGGCTCTTCGACTATTTCGTAGAGGTAAGAAGTGTGTGATAGTGGAGAGCGCAATGATACTAAGGCGACAATCTTTTCTCTGGATGTGCTATAAGAACAACGCTACCACCAAAAAAAAGGTCTGAATGCATCATTATCTTGCCAAAGATGATCGTGCTCCGAAGTGCGTTCCTTTTTGGTGCGTGATCGTCGTCTTCCTTTCTATTTGCCACACACGACACTTATCGTCATGATACTTACTGAAACAAGAGAACATTATTTCAGAAACTGAATGTAGGTGTCAGCACGCTTCAATGACTCTCCTCCTCAGAGAACGACGCTTTTGAACATGCTCAACCAAATTGAGCGGTCAGTTAACGGGTTATGGCAGCTCGTGGTATTTGAGAATGCAGGTAACATATCAAACCTTCGTGCAGATATGCAGGAACGCATTTCCTGCCTGGACTGGTTACTCACAGATAAAATGGTTAAAAAGCAAACGAGCTGGTGGCTAAGATCCATGACGAAAACCCGAGACTGGGAAAAGACGAAAAACAGACGACACAACAAAAAGTCTCAAACACAGCTAAAGTTTAATCGACAACCGCACACTTTTAACACATCAGGTGGAGGAGGAGGGACAGTGCAAAAGGCTCGCCAAAGCAGGGCCGAAGGTCACAGACGCTTTGCTGACACAGTTCCCAGCCTCCAAAATTGACAACATTTCTCTCAAAAGCCTCCCGCTGAGGTCGGTCTCCCTGGCCTTGACAAAGGTCTCATCCCATATGGGACAACAATTAAAGCAAACTTTGAGATGCTTTGCCAATTCTGACGACTGGTCCTCATTTTTCACCTTCGAAGCGTGCTCCCGGAGCCTGTCATTCAAGCAATGTTTCGTTTGGCCGATATAGCAAAAACCGCAAGCAAGAGGTATCTGATACACCACATTTGACTGGCATTGTACATAGCTATTTTTATGCGATTTACAAACTTTGTCACGCTTCTGGAAAGGACAGAGAGCATCAAGTCTAAAGCAGTTTTTAAACACAACCCGGACACCAAACGTTTTTGCTACAGCAAGGATGTTATGTGAGACATTGTGAAAATATGGGATCGCAACACGAATCTCATTATCAGTGACAAGTGGGACACAAGGGGAAATTAATCTACTAAAAACAGACTCAAGAGCGCGAAAAAGCATTGCATTGCATTAGAATAGCCTGCGAGCCGCAGACACTGAAAGTTTAAGGAAATACACAACTGATGTACACAAGGCTTCCTCAAAGTGCTAGACAGGAGGCCCGTGACAACACTAGGTTTTACATTCTAAGAATGACAACTGCTAGCGGGTAAAAGTGGCTTAGGAGCCAATTTTCCATACGACCAACACAAAGAAGGTGTTAGCAAGAGCCTCACATCAAGGAACTGTAGCACAGCATTGGTCGGGTGTTCAACAGTGAAGGACAACTCAGGAGATGTTGCTCTTATCAAACGCTCACAGGCGAAAATATAATCTTCAAAAGTAGAAAGTAGCAGCAAATCGTCTACAAAGCGCTTAACAAGCAGTTGAGCACGGGGAACTGTCGCCTCCCCTGTGGAAAAAGGAGGCGTCCTGCTATAATGCTGGCTTCTTTTGTCAGAGCTTGACTGATTGTGGGTTCGAAATGAGGCTGGGGTGGTACAGGCGAATAGTCCGCGGAACCGATGCTGCTCACGTATACCTGAAACAGGCACACTGTGGGACACAAACTCTTCTCAGAGGGATCAGTTAACCAGACAAAAAGGTGCCAGTAACTAACGGGTGTTCCGATCTGCATTGCTGGTGCCAAAAGACCGGAGCAAGTCAAACGAGGGCTAAGCGGTCTGCAACTCAGGAGTATGTCGGAGCCAAAGAGTGGCTTGACCACTGCACCATTAAAACGGGAGAACGGAAGTGGGTAGCAATTGCTTTAAAGCGATGAGAGTCGAAAAAAGAAACGAACACACACACACACGAAAAAGCTGACATATGCCACTAATCAGACTGTACAGACAGCAAATGAGTTGCTGGGGCCGCTTCAACCCGCTCGTTTACTAGATGAAATACACATTCCATGCGAGGATGGTTTTGGCGAAAGCCCCACGTTGGGTGCCAATAGACTTATGCATAATTCAGCGCCATCTCTCGAGACGGCGGTAAAGCAGCTCTCAGCTGCCATCATTGTGGTGCCTGAACTTTCACGCTCGCGGGATGCTTGTATGTAGTATCTTTGTCGTTGCATCACAGAAGAGCTTCCCATGCCACACCTTGCTCAGTTCCGGTCTGTACCTCTCGGGCAGGTGCTAACAGCACCTAAGAAAACTATGAGAAGGTGTATACTACCTATTTTTCGGATTCTAACGCGCCCCGAATCTATTGTGCAGGTGATTTTTACGAGTTAGCCGCAAAAACAAAAGTTGAAAAATGCAACCCTGCTGGGTAAACAATGAACAAGCGTTTATTCAGCATCACTATCGTCGTCAGAAGTTTCTTTGTCGCTGCTCACAGTTCACAGACAATCGTACTCCGTCGCGTCAAGTGCGATTGTGATACCGTATTTTTTAAATGCGTTCTGAACCGCGTTGTATCCTTTGCACATCGACTTCGAAGCCAGAATCTGCACTTTCTGTTTTCTCCAGTCACTGACGTTGGTCTCCGGCACAGAAAATCTCCTTGATGCTGCACGGTTGCCCTTCGTTTTCGCACAGGCAATCACCTGTCGCTCGAACGAAGCCTCATAGTGGATACGCTTTTGCTTCGTCGGTTAAGATCCAGATTAGCGTCGTGAGAAAGACCCGGCTATGCACTATCAGCAGAACTGCATTTGCGTTGATGAACGCATCGGCGTGGTTTTAGGCGGTTCAAGACACACCACGTGCCTGACCACGTGGTACGGACCGGGCCAGTAGGGACTACAGCCGTGCCCCCCGCTCGCGTCGCGTTTTCGAAGTTCGCTCTTCGTGAATTGCTTGCACTCGATTCTAACGCGCTTGCGATTGTAGGCCGATTTTTTTCCGAAAAAAAGTGTGCGTTAGAATCCAGAAAATACGGTACTTGTTTCGTTCGTGAGTAGCGTAACCGTAACAGCAGACGTGGTAGCAGGCCCCCCGATAGTGGCCTTCTTTTGGAACTCTTTCGCGAAAATTCGCGGCTTGCCACAGGTCATTTGACATGTTATTTTTACTGTTATAGGTGACATTCCATAATTTCCCGTCCACAAAAACGCTGTAAGGAAAGGCTCGGAGAAAGCAGTGGCTTATTGCCATCAAGCGTGCCAACGAATTTGATGTCGACAAGGCGAAAGTGTGCACAAAGCATTTTCGGGAAATGGACTTTGTTCGCAGTGTTGCAAGCGGAAGAAGACTGCTGGTTGATGCCGCTGTACCATCGATATTTCCATTTAACCAACAGGCGAAGCCAGGTAAACCACCCTGCACTAGGGTCCCACTGTAAAGTTTTCACGCTCTGGATTGTGTAGAAAGCAGTGGCAATGTGGACGAAAGTAATGGAACTGAAAGTGACAGAAACGAAGACTACAGTGAGGTTCCCATGATGGACGAGTTAGAGACATCAGTTCAGCAACTGCAGCAAACGGCACACAAGAACACAAGCGAGTCTGAAAAACAAAAACGACATATAGATAGGGCTTGAGGTTTTCGGGAAATATTTTTGACAGAATTCGGGGGGGGGGTAAAAATCGGGTGAAAAGGGGCATGCCCAAATTCAGGTGGAATCGGGTGCAAAAATCTCGACAAGAGTAATCTCGACAGGTAAAAATCGGGTTTATTGAGTAACGTTATGGTATACGTACTGAAACCAAAAAGAAAATACACAGCAGCATGAATGAATACTGCATATAGGAAAGTAGAAATGACTAGAAGATGACTGCACAAAAGTTCAAAGGATCTGCAGGTGAGAGGCTGTGCCAGCTTCCTCTGTGGCATTCGAGGCAGGCGATTGACGAAAACATGCCAGACGCATTCAAGGAAAAGTACCCATCAACAAGAGTAATAATTGATGCAACAGAAATGAAGTGTGAGGTGCCAAGCTCCCTCGTGCTCCAGAGAGAAACATATTCAAACTACAAATCAACGAACACCTTCAAAGCATTGATAGGAATTTCTCCAGATGGATATGTAACTTTTGTTTCACCGCTTTATACAGGCGGCATTTCTGATGTCGAGCAGGTAAAGCGTTCGGGATTTTTGTCTTTACCATTTGAAAGGGGTGACTCCTTAATGGCCCACTATCTCCCCTAGGTGTCAAACTGAATATCCTGCCATTTTTAAAAAATGGGCACCTCACAAGTGCTCAGTTGGCATAAACTGAGGATATTTCTTCACTTAAGATGCCTGCAGAATGTCAGATACAGAGAGACAAAACATTTCAAATCTGTTCTATCTCCGGACACGTAGCTCAGCGTGACTGTCCGCATTCATTCCATCGTCAGCTTCCACTTTATTTTCATCCTCGTCTTTCATACACAACGCTGTCTTTGACAGGAGCATTCCTATCTCGCTTGCTCCGTTCGCTAGCCAAATCTGGACAGTTTGCGCCATTCTAACCAGTTTTCAGTCACCGCTTGTGAAGTTAACTGCGCCTGACATTGTAAGTAACTAGTCGGTGATGAGCATGGTACTTCAAATCGAAAGAGCCCTTCTGTGATAAACTGTGTCGTATGTTCTATGTGACAATATCCTCAACTGAGACTGTTATGCCTATGCTCTGCCTGTTTCGTGGATCTTGTGTGCCAGTGTTTGTTATTTTGACCGCGTCTCTATGTATGTTCCTCGGTCCTGTGACTTACCCGGCTTTGTGCTCTTTCTCTCTGCTTTATATGTTCGATTTCGATGCTAGGTAGTCAAGGCTAGTCTAATACAGTAGAATCTCGATGATACGATCACGGATGATACGAATTTCGGGATGATATGAATTCTTTTCCGGCCCCGACATGATTGCCTATTCTTCCCATGTATTCGAGTTGGGATGATACGAACGCGTTATCTTGCCTTTACGGATGATACGAACGAGCCGAGGATGCGACAGAGGTCGTTCCCGCGAGTCATGCTGCTCCTTCTTTCGAAAAGGGAGGGCGATCCTCACCATCCTTACCACGAACTCCCTTACATCATGTTACGCAATGCAAGCAATGACTTTCCTTTTGGTGGTGGTGGAGGAGATAAGATCGAAGAGATCGAAGGAACCTTATCACCTTAACTCTGGTCTGACCTGTTTATCCCCCCCCCCCCCCCCCGCAACAATAAACCGCGAAGCTGGATGACATCGCTATGTCGGAAAACAGCGACCAGAACACGTGGAGGAAAAATATCAGGACAACTTCTGGCAACACGCGTCAACATTCCGCAAGTCGGCTTCACCTAACGCCTGCTTGCTACAGGAAAGCTTGCTTTAGAACACTGTCGCGCGACTCACGGGTGGAAAGTATGTGCTGGGTCTTCTGAATCATCTCTCGAATTTGGGCAGCATTGGCCAAAAACGGAGACACAAGAGCGTTATGACCGACCTCTTTCAATTACAGTAACGGAAAATGAACAGACACTGTCTATTTTCTTGCCTCAATTTTTATTAATTCGTTTGATACGAATTTCGGATTATACGAATTTTTTCCGCTACCCTGTAAGATTCGTATAATCGAGATTCTACTGTACAAGCGGAATCACAGATGCTGTCAAGTATGCAATATTGAAATAAACAACAGAAGTCACAAATAATCTGTGATATGCTTTAATACATCACAGGCGACATTTACCCATATCACTCCAGCTCCAACTCACTCTTTGGTAAGAAAATGTATGCTTGAGGAGTATAAAATATATGTGCAAGAAACGTTGTGAGAAGATTGCACACATTGTCTAATATCTGCTGCCTTAACAACATAGTCCAAATAAAGCAAACTCTTCTGCCTAGTAAGTATAGGCTTCAACAGTATCAAATATGCATTAAAAACTGTTGGAAAACTGACTAATGAGAAAATATCACTTGCCTCACTGGCAAGTGAACTACACTATGCAGGTAAATATCAGAGCTGATTTGTAAAAAGTAAAAATTATTACAAATTGAGATTGTGCAGATGACATAGTAGGGGTTCTTTAGAGGGTTCTTTATCTACAAGCACAAAAATAGGAAGGAAAGGTAGCAAATAAATGGCAATCTAAATTGTGGAAAGCAAGCATTCCGCATTACATCATGACACGCACACACTAGATTGAAATACTGAATTGTCTCCTGACTAGGCAAGAAAAGATAAAACTAAAGTACAAAGTGCAAGAATGTAATGCTCTGGACAGACTTATCTGTAATTTCAATTGCATAAACTGAAGGAAGAAAGGAAGCACTGTAAGAGAATGAGTACAGCATTTAATATTTCTTTCGAGTGGCATTCTTCTCAGAGCTCATGGACCGTTATCACACTGTATTGAGATTGCACAGAGATTTGTCCTGAGCATTGCATGGTGCATTAGTGAAAGGCGTTAGTTATCACAAGCAGCAAGATATGGGAAGGAAACATCGAAATAGAAACTATATATCTTTTGTTTTACTTCCTCCCAGAACTGTGCACAAAAGTTCACCTTTGTTATTATAGTCCACCCAGCTGAGAACACTACGAAGCGAAATATGGTTCCACAGCGAAACGTTTGCACATTGTGAGCTTTTTCTTTCATAATCATCTTGTACCTTGTAACAGCATTTGCTTCGTTCCTCACGCCATATTGTACAGAAGACACGTGGGAAATGTCTTTTGGAAAGAGTATGGCCCTCAGACTCACCTGTGTCCAGCTTGCCCTCCTTTTACATATCCTTCCAAACAAAGAGGACATGATGCATTTTTTGTGAGCCTCCCTCCATTCACTGCAGGCCACTTGCATTTGTGCATCCCTCTTGAATGTTCTTGCCTCATCAGCAGACACGACAAGGTCCTATTAAAAACAAAGCAGTGAATACTGTTTAACTGCATGTCCTCACATAATCCTGATAATCCTAAGTGCATTGAAACAAAGACCTAGCAAGTGGCTGTGCCTTTTTTTACGTGCAGCAAGTGGTGTTTCATGAGTGGTACCCAGGGCTCTGGGTCGATAAAAAGTGTCAACTCATCGTCTTCCCAGGGCACTGGAGCTGGTGCTGCAACTGTCCATGTAGTAACCGCTCAGCAGAAGTTCGGAAAAAAAATGAAAATGAAACTAAAAAGAGCATTATTCGCCGGCAATATGTACATTCCGGCCACGGTCCTGCCACAGTCATGGCGCCCACGACGTCGGCCCCCGGCGGATGGTGGGACATATCCATATTATATATATATATCCATATATAATATTGGCTCAAACTTGGCAATATGGGCCAGTATTGCTCACATTGGAGATGTGGCAGGGTTGTCAGGAAATTTCTGCTCTTTGCAACGAACTGCAATGAAAGGCTCTGGGTGGCGCTGAGCGAGTTGCCGCCCGATAGGCTCCTGCGTGGGAAGTTGCGGAGGTTGGCGCTCAGCCTCAGGATTTCACATTAGCTTGAAGATTTATCTTGATCGTACTTGATTGGAGTCCTCCAAATTATGAAGGAATAACTAATAGGAATAGTAACTTACCAAGAATACGAATACATGCAATTTACGACAGTGAAAGATTACGATTGTATACAAAGAGCTGTTAGTGCACAGTACAGAACACAGAACAAAGTCATGCTGAAGATGCACTTCATCACTAATTGCAATTGCATATTTTCAAGTGCTTCTGTCACTCTCTTTTTGACACATTCTCTTTATTCAAAGACTTTGTAAGAAAATGCAGTTGTGTGATTAAAAAGGACTGAACAGCCATTCCCCTCAGTTCATTGTAGTGCACATCACGGCCAGTCTGTTTGAGCCTTACATTGGTCAAGAACTGCATAAAGTTAAAGATGCTGTGTGCATGCAGCTTCTCAGTGGAAAAATATAATGTAAATATTTCTTCTAGCACTGAAATGCTCTTGGCCACCAGCAAGGTCAGGCAAGGCTGCCTGTAGCAGGCTAATGGATTTGCCATGTCACAAAATCTGGCACCGTTGTGGTCCTACTCAAAAAGACCTTTCTCACGGTGTCCGCAAATTTTTGCAACGCAACTATTCACTTTCTGCCTATTCTAACCAATGAACCAATGAAACCAACTATTCACTTTCTGCCAGGGAACCTCCAGACCAATGCAAATGCAGAGGTGTTGACAAAATAAAAAGTGTTATTATTATTATTCTTATTTGCAAAACACACACCACGTGTGTTTGTGATGCAGTAGCGGTAGCGAAATTACCCACAGTTCTGGCAGTGGTTTTTGATTTTGTAAGTGTGGCTCCATATTGTTAGCCTGCATTAAAGTGATGCCATCGGAAAGGTAACATGTTACTGCATGAGGGAGATTTTTTTATTGGAGATCGGAATTGGTGTTTTTGGAGAACAGGCCTATGAATACTGGGCATTTTTCTGAAGCCTGAAGCATGGACTTTTCTAACGCGTATTCCACCTCTACAGTTGCATTAATAAGTAAGCAAAATACATCACTAAAAAGACCAAAGAATACTATGCATATAATCATGAGCATGCTTACAGCGTGTAAAGCTGCATATACGTGCATGCATATGCATATATGTGTATTCATAACTGAAAGCATGCAGGTACTGCATGCTTTTACGTATACATACAGAAATATCAATGTTTTGCTAAGAAAACTAAATGATCCACAAAGAGCAGTATATTTCTTTTCAAAAACAAACTAGCTTCTTTCAGTGTTGTCTGGCTGCGTCTCTTTCATCCTTTCTCTTGCAGCACTTTGGTGTCCCTGCAGAAGTGATGCCAGGTGTTTATTCATAGCACCAAGGCATTTCTTCCGCAGCTCAGAACCCTCAGGGTCAATGTTTTGAATGTATTACTTCGTCATGCTGTTTTCTGCTGCATGCGTTAGAGGTTGTTCCACATCTTCCTCCTGTGTGCTTCCTCCTCCGATAGGGCTGTCCTTCAGTACATCGCTGCTTCTTCCCACTGATGATGTGGTGGGCATATCTGTCTCTCTGTTGTCTTGAGAGGGCTTTGCCCATTCTCCATGTCGCCAAGCAGCTGCATTATCGAAGACAAAAGTGTTGGAAATAAACATGCTGTAGAGCAATTTACAAAGCTTGCGCAAGACCCGTGGATTGTTCTCATTTTCCTATGTTCATGTCGTGTGTTTTTTAATGTCATGCACAGCTTATTGTTTTGTAAATGTCAGTAGAATTGCATTTGATTGTACACACATACAAAAAGGGTAGTGTAATCATACATTTACACAGCACCATATCGAAAACTGAGTTCGAAAATGAGCTTAGTGATATTTCTGGAAATTGAGGAAAAGACTTCTGGCACTTCCTAACAAACACTGTTTTTGACGATAAAAAGTTCACGTTTGATGTAATTTTACATTTATTTCAGTATTTTCTCTTAGCACCAGAGAGTCGAACTGAACCTGAACCAAACACTGTTATTAACCATTATTTTTGGCCAAACCGGAATTGAACCGAACCGAAACAGTCCACGCCTTCCTGGAGCTGAACCGGAACTGAACCGTTAAAAAAATACCGGTACCCGGTTCAAATAACGGTTCATGCGGAACTAAGAGCGAAACCTTGCATGTTGTTCCTGAACATACAAACAACTTTTTTCATCTTTTTTTTTTCTTCTATTAGCTTCTTGGCCTTCGGGTACGAAAAAGTCGTGCCCTGCTGGAATGCTCTGGATTTTCTGCAGTCGCGAAATTGAAACAACAGAGGAAAGGTCACAAAGATACTGACTTAAAACTGTTACGACTACTAATGTTTAGGATATACACATGCGCATACAAGGATTACGGACGAATGGGTAGCGTTCATGAAGTGACATATAGCTTCAGCTATACAGGGTGTCCACACTAACTGCATAATTGATCGCTGACACATAACGCGCGTGAGCTTACATGAGCTTACATGAGCCCCCTTACAAAGTAAAGGGCCAGCCACCCTCGTGCTGGCCAGAACGAAAAGAAAATATCAAGCACACCAAGTATTCGCGACTACTGACTGGTAATGAATAATTTCAATGACTTAATTGACTTAGGCTAATGTAGCAGGCTCGACTGACTGTTATATTCCTGCCAAGATTCTTTCTGCTGAGACAACCCGGTGGGTTAGTTAACCACCGCAACATGAGCTACGTGCTGAGACTGACAACACAAACCGGTAATTCATGGTTATGCTCCCGTCGTAACCGCGATGTTGTCTTTCGTATCGTGCAAAATCTTCCAAAATCTTAAACGACTGTTAACACCTTCCTGTCCACTCCAAGCACTGTACCACACAAACAGAAATGTGCTTTAAACTGCCTGTCATGCTTCATTCCCTCCTGTGACCCCTGAACCGGTTCGCGAACCAAACCGTTTTTGAAAAAAAAGAGAAAAGAACGCTTCCAACCATTTTACGTAGTTGCCTTCCAGAGTTGAACTGGAACTGAACCCTTATCATCAAACCTAAACCCGAACCGAACCAATAAACGTTTCGGTTCAACTCTCTGCTTAGCACTTTACTGTCCGTGTAGACATCCCAAGTATGATACACAAAAAATTTTGCAGGGAAGTGGGGAATAGAATCCTTTTATTACCCAAAGCGCATATGGTACAGGTGCTGACTGGCTGAAGCAAACAAGTAGATATCTGTTTATAACCATTTCTTGCACGGGTTCCTGATATGCTATAGCACTAGTGTGTGTTCTGCACTATTGGCTGGTGTGCAGGGTCCTCTTCTTATGTTTACACCGAGCACTTGAACGTTGCATCTGTAAAAAGTTGTAAAGTGCCAACTGATGAGCTACTCATTACTGCATCAAGACCATTTTGAGGTTATTTATGTTTCTAAACCGCACAGCTTCTGTTTATACAAATCGCATTCACAATATCGCTACCTTATGTAAATCAGAAAAAATAATAGATCTTACCCACCGGCCTATAATCAGTTTGTATCCTGCATGGAATCGACGCAACTGTAGCCTCAGGTCCCTTCTGGCCTCAAGAACGCTTTCCAGTTTTTTGTTCCTCTGTGTATTTTCCAGTTTCTGAAACACACCGGCCAAGTCTAAGTTCTGTCGCCGAGGCACACTGATAAAAATGACATGGACATGACACAGGCATAATGGAGCTCTGTCTACTGCAAATATGCATATCAATGTTACACAGTCTTTCCCATTTGTCTAGCATTCTAACCTAGCAGATTAGGACCTGAAAGAACATATGTAAGGTGAAGAGCACAGAGAAGGCACAGGCTCAACCACAAATTAAAAGCAGCACAGACACGGTAATGTGCCTATATTACGAGCATAGCCAGGATATTTTTCATTTTCATTATCTCATTGGGCTGAAGAAGCTGGAAGAACAATAGTGCATAAAACCGTAAGAACACTGATTTTATTTTGTTTATTTATTGGTTTATTTTATTAGTCAATACTGCTGACTGTCAGTTAATTGTCATTGCAGGAATCGGGTAATGTTGCACCACTGTGTACAGACGAAACATGGAGCAGCTATAATCCTATACAAGACACTATACTAAAGCCATATCTCACAACAGTGCTAACTTATAACATAGTATGCAGTGTAGAAAAGAATTATGTCGCAACTATGATACACAGTAGTATCGCGTGCAACATTCAGACATTTGAAGGTCTGACAAAAAGTGTTTCAGCATTAGAGCATTGGTAACACATTGAGGCAATGCATTTTACTCATTCATAGTACGAGGAAAAAGAAGCATTTAAATACATTTGTCCAACACAGTGGGATGTTTGCTGTACGACTACGACGCAAACGAACCGTCCTGTTTTCATTGCAAGACATGTACCTGGAGTTATCAATACGAAGTTTACCATTAACGATTTGGTACAAGTACTTGAAACGGTTGCGTTTACGACGGGATTCGAGGGTGACCATATCAGCGAGAGCATAAAGAGGTGAAACAGAGTCCATATGGCAGTACCTGTGAAATAGGAAGCGAAGAGCTCACCTTTGAACACGTTCAAGTTGCAAAATATGGGATTGTGTGTATGGATCCCAAACTCAACTGGCATATTCGAGTACAGGGCGTATACTAAAAGCAAGCCGTTTGGTTTGTGAAGTTGCGTGCTTTAGGTGACGCTCAATGTGACAAAGCTTAATGTGAGTCTGCCTCGTGATCTCGTTTATGTGAGTGTTCCGACTTAGATTCAAAGAAACTTGTACCCCTAAGTATTTATATGTAGTAGCTGGAAGTGAATAGTCAAACGTTAGTGGATTTTTCTTCTGATTATAATAGTCCTCACAGCACACTTTTTGTGATTCAGGGATATTTGCCAGCCATCGCACCACTTAGAGATAGCAGTAAAGCATGACTGTAGTTCCACCAATGTAGTGCCACCAATGTAGGCAACACTGGCTACTGTGGGATTTGGAAAATAGGGCACTGTTGAACGAGACAATTCCCTTAATATGTCCTTGGCAGATTCCAGATATTTGTTCTGTGAGGTCGCTGCATTGCTGCTCTGTGGCGTGTCAACTTGTGTACTGCTGTTTGGAACTGGAACTGTGCTATCGAAGCATTCAGAGCTTTTCACACTGCTGTGTTCTGATGAGGCCACAATACCATTCTTCAACATCATCTGAAGTCTGCAAGGCACTGTCTTCACATCCATGGCATCATTACACCAAGCTAACCCAAACAAAGCTTCAATGGGATCGCCTGAGAACTTGCGCGTCAGCACAAAAGCAAACTGTCTCCGAGCCAGGATTTTGCCGAACACAGTCTACATTTGATCATGTCGTTAAAACCGGGGCACTGTACGTTCCCTTTGTCAGGAAACTTTGAGCTGTGTTCTCAGATCTCAGCTTGTCGACATAGTCGAGGAATGTACTTTCCAGCCACAGTAGCCTAGGATCATCCACATCTTTGAACTCCTTTGTATCGGGGTATCTTTGATAGATGTGTTGAGTGCAATTGCTGACATCCACTAGGACAAACCACCTGCACATGACTTTCATGAATTCTATGGTTTGACCAGCTGAAGCAAAAAATATGTCACAGGAGTGCCCACTTTGATCCTTCATATATGCTAGAGCAGCAGTCACTTGTGGGGAAAATCTCTGAACAGCAGACGTTCATCTTCTCAATGTTTGTCGGGAACAGGTGTTTCTTGGTCAAAAAGCGGACTGGCTTCAAAATTGAGTTTTTTTGCAGCTTGTACAGTTTCTTTATGTATTGTGAAGTTATCTGTTTGTCTCCACCGAGGTCCTTGGCAAGGAACTGTGACCTTACATTCTTAATAATGTGACTTTGATCGAATGCTAAAAACAGTTTTCGACCAGCATCACTTGGGTGAGGAGCTACAGGTGCTGCATGGCCGCCACACAAGATTTCCGTTGCAGCAGTGTTTATCTTGTGATTGTCAGACACCAATCGTACAACTTCAAATCTCCACTCTTCCACTTTCTTGATTACGAGAGTCGTGATTTCCGCAAGCTGTGCACCACTATGACCACGGGTAAAGAAGTACCCTACAGGAATCTTGAACTTCGTCAAAAGCCCACCCAGCAGGCGGAAGCAGAGCAAGGAATTGGTGAGCTCATTGTCAGCTGTTTTCTTGAGGTGCTCCAAGCTTGGACTTATGTCCACATCTCCCAAGAATGCATCACGTTGCTTGTGATATTCTAGCATTTCTTTTACAGTGAACCCTCGTTATTATGACCATGGTCGTTCCCGAAAAATTTGGTCATAATGCGGAATTGTCATATTAACGGGGGGAATTTGCACAGGTTTCACTGCATTGTTCCCCAGGAGTATGGTCGTAAAGCGCGCATGTCAGATTATCGGGGGTCATATTAACGAGGGTTCACTGTATACGCATTTCATCGATGACTAAACTGCATGTCTTTGACTGGGAGATGGTGAGTGCCGGAAGCTCTGCTTGTAGTCTGCACTGCACTAAGGGACTAAAACCAACTGTGCCAGATGTTGATCCAGTGTACTTCTGTATCGTCGTCCTTGATGGCATCTTGAAGAGCTGCTTTCGCATATATTCGTAGCTCTTGGCAGATATGTTCCTGAGTATGACGCAGTGGCGCACGACTGTCTCTGACCAAGACGGTCGTTTCTTGTTGTAATTAAGGACTTGGTCAAGGATAAGTGTCGCCTTGACGTCCTTGTCCTCAGAAGCCTTGACAACGTCCAGGAAAGGGCTCACATGACAGTCCTCCCTCAGCTTTCTTAGCTCAGCTTTGTACCTGTCCACAGTTTTCTCCAGATCCTGTATTTGAGCTTTCAGCTGATTTTCTCGTTCTATCCATTTTTTATTTTCAACAAATAGGCTCGATGTGCCGCCTGGAACTGTCTCCGTGCCAAAAGCTCTCATTGCACGAGCTGGTGGACGCTGACTTCCTCCAGTGTTCTTATTGCTCGCAGATGACTGGGGACTCATTCTTGCATCTCTAATGAGCGCTTCACGCTGCTCCACTGCGAATGCTGGATCTGTCATAGTGACAGCAGATATTCACCACTGTTTCTGCTGACTGCTCTCAGACCTGTTGACTGTCGACAGTGGTATGGGGAAAGTGTCGACATGATACAGGGACTCATCCTCTTGATCCTCCGCGATAATGGAAGGCGTGCTGGAGTCGGCACAGCACGGCTCTGTAATGGATGCCATATGCTTTCGTTTCCTGATACTGCTGTCATCGCGTCCTGTGCGAGTCACTGGCTGTGGGCAAACGGGGTAACCGGGGAAAACTGAGGGAACAGCGCCTTCCTTCAGCTGACGTGTTTTCGTTCCTTCCTTGAAGACTCTGGGCTGAATGTGTTTATTTGTTTGTTTGTTTATTTATTTATTTACCTCAAATGCCCGAGGGCTTTACATGAGGGGTGGGAAAGTAAACCAACACATAATTACATAAGAGAAGCACCACATTACACAAATATTAAGAATCGCACTGAAGGAAAAGCTGACACAATTGCTTCCGGAACTGCCCGCTCTCCGACAGGTTCACAATATGATCTGGAAGGGCGTTCCAATCTCTGATTGCGGTGGGAATACACAAATGGAAATGAGGACCAGAACGTGAAGCTACCTGCCTGATTTTCTTTGTGTGGTCTCTGCATTCGGAAACGTAGCCCGGAGAAGATAGTAGTTTGTAGCGAAGAGTGGGATGGTAGTATATTTTATTAGTAGTAGTAGTATATTAGTTACCAAGGGTAGATCATTAATGTAGAGAAGAAAGAGAAGGGGTCCAAGCACAGTACCCTGTGGCACACCAGAGGTGACCCTGCAACGGTGAGGAAGAACCTTCCACTGTGCAGAATTGAACCCGAGGGGTTAGAAAAATTTGAATCCAGTTAAGGTGGTGTGACCCCAATGCATTCTCTATGGGCATTGCTTTGTCCAGTTCATCTCGAAAACTACTGCAGTAATGAAGCAGTACGCCGAGCTGGTAACACATGGGTAAATTCTGCACGTCCTGACATATTTTTTATCGGAATACAGCAAATAGGCGAATTTATACGATTTTTTGTTTCTGTGAATGCGAATACATGGAGTCCTATGGGAGCAGCAGAAAACACTTCCTCAGATCTCTCAGCGACGAAATAAACGCCTAAAAATATGTCAGGACGTGCATCTGTGTCCTCTGATGACAGTACAAGCTAAGTTGCAGCGTTAACCTTCGTATTATTCGAAATGAACTGGACAAAAGTGTGGACATTTGTCTTCTGCTAGCCTGAATTGCATTGTGCTGCCACCGCAATGGGCTTCCGCTCCGGGAGAGAGGGATACATCGAGATGGGAGGAGCGAGAGGGAAGGCAAATGGCTAGGAGCATTGCGCGAAGTTGTTGGGTTGTTACAACCTGCCTCGGCGACGGGCCAGAACGACGCGTGTCTTATCATGTTGAAAGCTGATTAATAACCGAGAACGAACAGCAGGTTCGCCCACTTTCTGCGGAACGAAGTGAGTTGTATGCGCCCAAATTTGTTGCTCGGAAGAGGATCCAAGTGATGACTTTGCCTGCTCTATCCAGCGCCAGCGTCGTGCATCGATATTCCTCACGCATGGCCTGTTACTGCGAACTCGGCTGCCATCAGTAGGACATAAATTGGCGTAGTCACTATCCGTGCACGATACAAATAGGTGTTGAAGAGAAGGTACGTCTTGTGCTTTCTGTGTGTCAGGTGCGTGTTGTTTTCGGGGGTGCACTTGTTTGATTACACTGGTTCACGACCCAGTGTAGGCTTCAGCCTAAATGTGGAGCGAAGGACAGATATTTTTCTGTATTCATACCTGAATTTGGCTTGGTCAAGATGTGCTGACATGTCATGCAACCAACACAAGTGCACGATAACATGAGGTGTGCATGTTGAGATGTCGAAGATGTTACTAGGTGGCCAGGGCAGAGCCCCCGTGAAATGTGGCTTGAGAACGAGAACACGTGTCTTGATTTTGAACAAGTTTGCCGGAAAGACACGCGAATTGTGTACCATTCCACTCATGAGGTCTTTTCGAACGCCGTGTGCGGCTGTCCTCATATGCAACAGTTGTTTATGTAACAACATCTGTTTATGGATTTTATCGTGCATGTGTTTCTCTTCGTTCCTTAGTGTCATTTCTATGTACTCTGAGTCATCCCAAAGTGTGGGAGTGTGTACGAGTTGCCAAGTGGACAAAATAAAAGTCAATCAACTGGACTGTTCATCTGCATCGACAAGTGTTATTCAGTTCTGCTTAGTTGCAGCAAGGACGCAGGTGACCATAAGTAACATTCATGCAGGTGACCGTAATTACAAGAGGTACAAAATATCCAGCTACTGTTATTAACATATGAGACGACGGTTGATCTTGCTAGTGTCTTGCTCGTTATGGATGTCCGTTGAGTTTTTCCGGGTCTAGCTACAGGATTTGTGTGAGACCAACCACACGGCTTCATCCACAGTTATTCGCGTGCTTGCACCGATGGTGCAGCACATCTTTTCGGCCATGAACTTATGCTGAATTGTGCGATTATGATACGTGAAATAACAGACGCAGACAAGTCATGGGGATATTCCTGCGGTCACCCTATCCCCTTTGCGCTTTTGTCTTGGTGTTATTAGTTTCTTCAGAGCGGATGATGGACTTTTCGCGACGAACTTACGCAGATAGAAGTCGTGCCATCTTGCACCTCTCATGTTGTATGCAAGTGCTGCGATGCGACATCTGTTACCGTAACTTTTAGCGTTTGCATAGTCAACGCGTTTGCCACCGACTGTACGCGCCACCATGCTCATGTAGGTCTCAGTGGCATTACTTGTTGCATCGAGGAGCAGCATATCGGATATGTCTGCGAGTACGTCTATTGCTTTCTGGATTTCAGTCATCATGTTGGATCTCAGAAGAAGATTGCCCTTTTCCGTTCTGCTTTCAAGTTCCCCAGCATCGCCTCTCTTGACGGAGCAGTCCTCGCTTGGACAGCCGCTATGGATTCCAAATACGCGGTATGGGCCGTTCTTCAGTTGATGGTGCAGGCTACCGACCGCAGCAGGCGATACTGCAGTGTTCTCTTGTGCATGCCGTCTTATTGTGGATCTGGAAAGACCTTTTAGGGCTTTGATGTTGGCGCTAGATAATAGCTTCCTGGCGTCTTTGCCCTCAGCTGTGGCGAATCTTTTAGTATCTTTTGCTAGGTTATACAGCCATTTGGTATAGTTTTTTACCATGTGATTGACGCATTCTACCTTTCTTACTGAACGGCGGTATGGAACCTGTTCCTGGACTGCAACGAAAACACTGCTATCTCCGTCTCCAATCAATGTAGTGTACCTAAGGCCGTACATTTCTTCACTTTCTTTGAATCCCTGTACAATAATGTCTCGCTCCATGGCCGTTGAAGATGATTTCCAGTTGCAAGAACACGAGTGTGGTAGACGCTCCTTATGCTCCGACTCAGCGCGTCGACAAGTTGTGCTGAACTTGTTGCGTACTCCGATGTAGAGAATCTTGCGCGTGTAACGACCGACAATGACAGCCACCCCGCTATTCGCATTGTACCCATGGCCGAAAGATCGCTTGCTCCATCCATCCTCCATCTACAATGACTGGGATGTTCCAAAAGCCGTAGGGATTGCGACACTCCTTCCGTTGTTCGGCAAGTTCAACCTCTTCGGGCGCGGCTCTCTTTATGGAGTCTAATGTCGCTGATTGAAGGTTTTCCCCAACTTTGTTCTCACATTTCTGGTAGAGCTTACACGACAGGAATGGGAGGCCGACTGATGCTGTTAGTTCTTGAGCCTGCGTGTACCCGATCCCTATGGAAAGGCATCCTCTAACAAAATCAAGATATATGCTGTCGTTTGTGGCGGTCACTTTTTCCATCCACACGAAGTGAGTGAAACTGCACAGAAGTGACTTAAAAAAACGATACTCCAGAATGGCGATAAGTCCAACCCTGACTTCTTTGTACAACTGTATCTCACCACAATATAGGCAGTTTTGCTGGTGGTTCAAGGCAAAAAAAGAAAGAAAGAAAAACAAACGATTAGTATTAGTTAATAATATAAAAATATGTATGGAATAGAAGAGGTCACCCTGTAAATTGTTCGAAAATG
Organism: Ornithodoros turicata; assembly: GCF_037126465.1. Classification (NCBI taxonomy): domain Eukaryota; kingdom Metazoa; phylum Arthropoda; class Arachnida; order Ixodida; family Argasidae; genus Ornithodoros; species Ornithodoros turicata. The sequence continues at coordinate 51,880,076 of NC_088203.1, read as the reverse complement.
CATTGTTGAAAGCGGAAGCTGTCCACGGGAACAGATACAAATCTGTCGCAGGCGCCTGTTGTTTTTCTATTCTGACCTTTATGGTTACATATGCGAAGTGGGCTTATTTCTTTCAACCTCTTTAACCTCCTCATATCAATAATTGATGCCTTTCATTAGTGCAAAAACAGTACGGAAGAACAAGATTACTTCGTGTTCACTTATTTTCCAGTGCACTTGAAAACGTTCACACATTCTGTGAACTTTCCATTCCATTATTACGTGTATGCGTGAGTGTATGTGTCAAGCAAGAAAACCGCTTCGTTTCATCATTGTATTTTTTATTTATTTGTTTTGTGTTCCACTATTCTTAAACAGGCACGCACACTCAAAATAAGGTGAGGCGCATGGCACGTGAAATCATAGCGATAGTGCGCCGGTGTGCAGCATGTACTGTGCCTCCAGCCATAGTCAGAATGTAGTGGTTGTTTGGTTCCCCAAATTCGCTATCTCCAACGCGTGGGCAGTGGAAGAGAAAGCCGGATACCAACATAGACAGGAGACATGACCAGTGACTATGTCCCTTCGTACCTTTATCGTTGCTCATAAAGCCATAAAGTTGCTCATAAATGTGTGATTTCAACTGAGACGGCAGCAGACAGGTACAGAATACTGTGCTGTCTCTGTAATACGCCACGCATAGCTACGTGATAGATTTGTATCGCCTAATCCGCATGCTGTAAATGTGCACAATGTTATCACCCAAATTGCGAAGAACGAAAAATCAGACACAAGTTGGTCGCTCGATTTTGCTCAGTTCCGTCTCCCCAATTAGCGTCCCTCATTCTGTAAGCTAGTCCAAATGGATTATCACTTCAAGCCGTTCGCAAAACGGTCAGCAAAGCTGCAAAGCGATGACAAACCAGCCGAGACGATCGGAGCAGTTCCCAAGCAGCACAATGTACTGAAAGTCGAGTGCAATAGGGGTAGACTGTATGTGTGTTATCAATGTTCTTTAGCTTCATGAGTCTGTTCAAGGCCTTCCACTTACAGTACATTGTGCTGCTTGGGTTGAGTCATACGCACCACATCTCGAACACGCGCCGCCACTAAAAACAATAAAAGCATCGGCAAATGTAGGAGCAAACGATACGTGAATCATAGCTCAAGGTCAGGCCGCAACCCGCTTGCTCTCGACGGCTCCGCGCTTACGAGGAGGAAACCGCCACTTCCATAAAGAAGAACAAGGAGGGTAAAAAAAAAAAGGGAAGCATAACAAAAATTAGCTTTTTATACACCCATTGATTTTTTTATCTACAGCCTTACATCTCAAGTCTAGGGGATCCCTAATATTGTTCACTTACTGGTCGTGTGTTCGAAAGAACGATTCTCAAAGGGCCACCAAGGCTATTGCATTTTGTTGAAGCAGTGGTGGGCGTATATTCCCCCTCTCTTGATACTGTCACCATTTCATTCCACTCTCTAAGAATCAGAATTTTTCCCGAATCATTCAAACTCCAGAGTTTCAAGTCACCAAACAGCCACAACAACACATACGTGATGATGATGACTGAGGAAATTCCCCACTACAATATTGGGCCACTACCCCATGGCTCACAGGGAGGTTATGAGATCTGTAATGATGATCATGATGAGAATGTGATGCGCAGAGCAGAAACTTAAGTTACGAGCCCAGGGTTGATATAACACGCTGGACGCATGCACGACGTGATGGCCGACGAAAACAAAGTCCGCAAACTTGGACTGCATATTGCAGAAAATGAAAAGGCGCCAGTGACACGAGAAAAGTTTCGGTGCAGTAGCGGCGTCAGGAGAGTTTCTCATCTGTGCGTCTCACAGACGCAACACGGATCCCATTGAAACATATGGAATTGAGAGCAGCAGTTGTGTGAACAGCCCCATACACATAAATATGCCCGTGCTCGGCCCATGAAAACTTGTGTGAAACCAGCCTCGTTGCCACGATCCTTCCGAGCGAAGGTTTCGGAAAGACCGCCGCGCGAGAGACAGAAGAGAATTTCCTCCAAAGCCACTGCGATCTGCGCATGCTAAGCGGGATGCTCTGCCCCCAGCAGCGGCGGTGCTGCCATCCCTCGATGATAGCGCGCAAACCAGGAGTGGAGAGGACCGCCTTAATTAACGTTGGATGGATTTCATAGCGCGATAATTTGTAAAGTAGGCGGTTATGCGGTACACAGTCGAAAGCCTTTGAAAAGTCTAGGAAAACTGCATCAACCGTGCTGGAAATATTCCAATTCAGAATAGACCAGAAATCTCATTCGGTTTAAGTGGATATCACATTCACAATTCTCATTGAAAGTGACCAAAATTTCTCATTCCGAATCGACAGTTTTGGACAAATACCATATTGAAAACAACAGGAATTTAGTGGGTTCCAATGAGAAATCATTGTAAATGTCAATGTGGACGAAGTGGAACCGCGCTCAGTCGCACCCATTGGAGGCCAGCCTAGTTTCCCATTGGCCAAATGTACAGCAGCAAGGACTTTCCCGATTAAAGTCACATTGAAAGTCTCGTTGCCGATGTACTTTTTGAATGTGCAGTGACTATTCTGTTGCACCAGAAAGCATGTTTTCGCTGTAAAAATGAATTACAGAAAATACCGTTCATGCTTGGACATTTATACTTACATCTATAAAAATACAGTAGATGTGAAAATATTGCAAGTGGCAGGTAAAAGTTATTTGTGATGTTTATTATCACAGCGAATACTCACCAAGCAGTTGAAAATCGCTAGCAAGACATAGTAAACACCAATAATGGAAACCTAAATGAGCACTTACATGTTGTGACAGCATTCTGTCCATCATCAACACACGCGACATAAATCCACAATGAGTAAGTCCATAGAGATGTATCCATATGTCCAAACAGTGCCGACAAAATAAATGACATAATGCTCTTCTGTGCTTCCTAGGGGATTACTAATCCTGTCCAGCTTGACTTTCTTGCGTGAAAATTAAGGCCATCCGCCTTCGTTGAGATTCCGTTTTGACAACCTGCTGACAAATGCCGACGCCCCTATGTCAGCTGCGTCAAACGATGGTAACCTTTAAGTAATAACATTTCGAAAGATAAAGCGAAAGGTGCTGGAACAGCAGCATGTCAACGTAAGTGAGCATCAAAATATATTACATACCGATGCACATAGCGCGGGTGGAAACACATTAACTGCATTATCCTCCGATCAACGGCCGTAGTGCCTGCGAGCATGGGTAAAAACATGCAAAGCGGCGTTGAAAAAACGCGAATGCTTGACAAATCGACTACTGACCTTAGACACGGATAAAATCCTCAAAATCAAGCACGAATGACGCCGAATGCTTGTGAGTGAACGCACACATCCTAACGCTGCAACATTTTTTGAGAGACTGATTAATCCGTTGACTGCTGACGGAGAACGTGTCCACATACATCCACTGAATCTTGTACGGAACGCATTAAAAATAGCTTACAGTAAGAGGTTGTGGGAATCTCTCATTCCCACTCTCGGGGTGTCCGCCCATCGGCTCCAGGCGGGGAAAGCAGCACAACAAAATGCAATAACAAACAAGGACCAAAGGTTTATTTCCTACCAGACATGCATCCGTCACCGTCCCTCACCGCACCGCCGACAGAGAAGAGCCCATTCCCCAGTCACCTCTTGCTTTTAAGGATGTCTACCACGCCCCTTCGAGCGTACCGAGTGCAAAACAGTTATCGAGCGCTTGCGATAACATGTGCCTGCGGCACAACATGTGCTCAAAACAGTGCGGAGCCATATCACCCCACATTCCCCCATCCCAGGATTTGGGAGTTGGGACATACAGTCTGCTAAACAAAACAAAGGTGGGCCAAAGTTAATCAAAGTTCTTTAGAAGTCATCGGGCATATCAAGGACGACGTCATCCATCTGGAGGGGGAGAACACCCTGCTCTCTTAACAGGTCTGGCCGGAGTCTTCGTAATACGTCCACTGCGGTTGCCACATCGGAGGCTGTAGACCTGAGAGTTCTTTCTTCAGTCTTCTCTCGATGGAGTGAACCCCTCCGGTGTGCGCTACGATGTATCTCTGGTACACCACAAGCCGGGCAAAGAATCCTGCGCTCTTCCTCCGTCAGAGGGAGGGGTGGATCTGCTGCATGACGTTCCTGGAGGGTTAATGCTCGAAACGGCAGCGGGACTTCTTCAGACCGGACACCTCTCAGAGGCCGAGGCTGAGCGGCCCATTTCGACCGAGAAAGCCATGAGACGGGTCGGTGGTCAGCTACTACCGTCCAAGTGGCGACGGAATGAGTGCGGACACTCAGGCGGGCAGATCTGGAATCAGACGATGTACTGGAGCGCTGCTGCCCCCCTCCTCGGGTCCTCATCTTGCGGCGTTCAGAGTGTTCTAAAAGAATTGAAAAATGCATACACAGTCAGGAGAACACTCCCAGCCGACGAGGTCGTAAGACCTTGTGCAATACACAATGCGGGTTGCCGTGAATACAAAGCTCCCACGTGAAGAGGATATACTATGCCAAATTAGGAGCACCAGGGGCTAGTGACCGTAAGAGTGACTGCTACATGCGTCGCCTACGAGAGCACAGACTGTAGCGGGTAGAAGCTGGTCCGGAATCGGAATCCTGGTCTAGATCCTCGAGGGGAGGCTGAAAGTACCGCCTGCACTCTACTCATGGTGACAGTCAGTTCTGCCTGTCTCGTCCTTGCAAGGGCAACTGACAGATGTTGGAAGGGTTCCTGAAAAATTCTGGAAAACACTACGACATCATTCTTGTACGCCACTGCGAAATTATACTTCGCATCTCCCCATACGGTATGCATTAGCCGTTGGAAACTGGCGGGGGAGTTAGACAGACCGAACGCCATCCGTACAAACTCAAACCCCTATGACAGGTAAAGGCTGTCTTTGGGACGTCCTCCGGAGCAGCTTGGATTTGCAAAAACCCTCTACTACAATCAAGCGTTGAAAACACAGTAGCATTGCCCAGGGAATATAAGACCTTTGAACTGCACCAGTTTGGAGCATTTCGCCTAGAGCATCTGATAAGGCACGCTTATGAACACTCAATGGTCTCGGATTACAACGCCAGGGCCTAGCGTTACCGGTGTCTATGCTATGCTGTAACACAGACGACTTACCCGGTTTCTCCGTAAAAACAGTCGCCAATAAGCGAGAGCATAGCCCCCGCGTTGATAAGGTCGATGTAATCTCTACCCAAAATTCGAACGGCGATGTTTGGTTCCCTGCCCTCAATGTTATCTCGGACGGAAAAAGCAAAAGGAGCTAAAGCGTCTCCGATTAGTGAGTTTTAGTATACCGTTGATAAAGTTATCGTGCCTATCGGAACCAATCGCAGTGGTGCGTGACTCAGAACCTTATCCACTGATTGGTTCCGGTTGATACGTTTCGACGCAAGCCCACTGATCTCTATGTATAAAGGCTGGATCGCGCATAGGAGAGGGGCGCGTGGGAGAGAGGTGCGGCAACCGGCCGCCATGTTGGAGGGCCCAATGGCGCCGGCTGCTCCCATAGGAAACAATGGGAAGCGATTTGATTTTGAGTATTTATTGCGCTTAAACGCTCCTCATTGCCGGTTAACACGCATCTTCCTTAGGAATCAGTGTGCTGATGTATTCCAAACGTGCTTCAGCCATGTTCCTGTAGTTTTTAATGGTAATTTAATGGTAATGTTTTATTTATGTGGTTTGGTACCATTAAAATATAAATTTTAATGGTAATGTTCGTTATTATGTGGTTTGGTATTGTACGGTTCTCGTTTGACTTTTTCCATTATCGTATTATGTTCTACGAGTGTCTCTGTGTGTATTGCAGAACACACAACCTCGATCCTTATTCTGAAGGGGCTCATTATTTTATTCACCACATGACCACCAATAATGGGGTGGAGAATGGACCCTGGCAATGAAACTCCCCATTCCTCATCTTAAAATAACGTTATTGTCACGAGTGCTTTGCAGTTGTTCAGCTGTCAGCGTATTTCATTACAGAAATTCGAAGCGCTGTGCACGAAGAGCATGCACATGTATCACACACGCTGTAGGAGCGACTGCACATACGAGGTTAACACAGCAGTTTATTTACTTCCACCGTACCTCACAGATTAAAAGAACAGTGGAACCAATCGGCATATTGGCGTAGGCTCTGCATCCGATTCTTCGGCACACCTGAGCGACTGGGAGGGGAACCTGCAAGCATAAGCGCATTGTTTATAGAAAATACATGGTCTTGAGATTTGTAGGAGCAGCCACACATACTTTCTTAGTACGCAGTGGCACCAATGAAGTAGCAGTGCAAACAAGTCCGAGTTGTCAGATGCATGCGATACGAATAAACAGATTTATCCTCAAAATAAAGAGCTTACCTGTGAAAAATTATCCCTCTTTCTCTGTCCCTGTGAAGTGTACTCAAAGCTGCAACAAACTGGCATGACATGCCTTTTAGTTTAAAGTAAATCTTAAAAAATACGGGCAGCCCCGCTTGAACTCAATGCACACGACAGAATGCGTTGGGCCCACCAATATGGCGGCCGGTGACCAGGCTGTGGAGCACCCTATGCGCGATCCAGCCTATACTATACAGATCAGTGTGCAAGCCACGTTATCAGCGGTCTGCTATAACTCTCTATTATCTTGCTGCTTGCAAAGCCAACTTCCGAATTATCAGGGTCACGGATTGTAGCCGTTCATTCCCTCTTTCAGCAGACAGCCGATGACAGTCGGCGAACATTACAGCCTGGGGGAAAATGTTCCTACGCCGTCGTGCCGCGCAGCTTATAAAGCGCCGCTATAAGGGAGTCCCGATCGCGTATAGCGCTCGTTCTCAAGGTCCTGCAGGCACCTTTACTGAGTATGCCACTGATCCCGGCCCTGCGGGCACCGAGTTAGTTCTAGCTGGCCCCTCGTCGGACCAAGGTCACGGATCTGCCAGATCCCGGGGCTTGCTAGTGTAGCGTACAAGCGTAGCAGCATGCGGTCCATAGGGTGACTCTCTCCATGGCTGAAGTGCGGATTGGACGGATGATATCACCTCACAAGGTGTAATACCAAGGTACGACGGCACATGTGCTTCTGAGCATATTATGTTCACAAGCATTTGAAATAACATGAACTCTTTTCAGCTCGCACGAGCCACTATGTGTTGCGGCAGGGAAATGCTTTACGACGCGCCCTCTTGGCGACATCGTGGCCGACGGTCCGTTCGCCTCCTCAGCCGATTTGTTCAGAATAAATTTTAATTTCAAATTTTTATTCAAATTCCGCTTGTAATATTTTTGATGCGGTTCGTGTCCTGGAATTTCATTTGTTTGAATTTGTTCGAATTAGTTGATCCTCGAATGTACACGAACATACACGAATGTACAGTGTTCTTCCCAATCAAATCATATTACTTAATTTGAGAGTGATGATGTACCGTTGATCACCATTACGCACGTTCCATTAGCAACTGACTTCTCCATTATTGTAGTGGCGGTAACGCAACATGTTGAATCCCATTAATTCAATTGGAAAGCATTTTCTCATTGATACACAGTAGGCCAGTTCCTCATTCCTTCTATTGGCGCAGTCTGTAATACACAACACGTCAGATCCCATTAAATCAACCTCAGCATGGAGTTGTACGAGGGACATCGTTTGTCTGAGCAAAAGGACAACAAGGGTATGTGCTTGACAACCAACTCATTTACTTTATTCTTAAACAGTGTCCAGTTTTCTTCTACGGACTGTTGAAGAAAACCATCACCAAGGGAAGGGGTGAACGCTCCTAACTCAATTCGTATTGCGTTATAATTGCCCTTGTTGTAGTCCCTTATCACTTTCCGAAATGCCAATCTCCGTGGTGCCTCAAGCGATAAACCAAAATGGATGATTTTGTGATCACTTATACCATCCAAGCATGTAACAAATTGCTTTATGGAAGGATCCGATAAGAACACCAAATCAATCAGGCTGGACGGGCTTGACACAACACGTGTTGGTTTAGTGATTGTTAAGGCCATGGTTTCACAGTAGCCATCTTGAATTTACTTACGGGCTTCCTACGGCGGGGCGCCACCGTCCCGGTTTCCGTAGATGACCCCGTTAGGGAGAAACAGTTAGGCGTGGTGCAGCTGGCAACTGGAGGCGACCCTTTGACCTTGGGTCTCCCCTGTATGTCATTGTACCCGGTGTTTATGCGTGTGTAGAAGGGACGATTGTCTCGTAAAAGTCTTCTGAAACTGTCGTGCAAGACGGCGAGTTGATTTTCGTGGTTTGAGTAGCACGGGGGTAGCAGCCACGGGCGTACCGTGTGACGAAGACTGTGCAAAATATAATATATTTGAGATATATAAAAATATATATCTTAAATGCAAAATGGTCAAACAACCGTCATAAAAAATGGACGCAAATACTAAATAATTGCAGTCAGCTGTGAAGAGTCTGTTCACGTGTCGATCGTGGTAACAGTTTTATCTCAGTACAGCTTAACGAAACAGGATTTCTTGGAATGAATTATGAAATTACCACTTCTGTTGAAACTAGAAGTTCAACTCACAGTGCGCACACAAAATGACCAGAATCAAAGGAATGTCATAAACGAAGTAAAATAAGGAAATCGGCGATTATACGCTATGTAACCTGTCCGTATTCCGCACAGTAGCAGCCGTGCCCAAGTGCCATCAAAGGTGATGACTTTTTTTTTTTTTTTTCTATTTGGCTGCGATTCGTGTTATCGCTTTGTGAGATGACGAGAGGTGTGATCTTTCGCCATGAAATGTCGTCAATTTTACTAGATTATTTCAGTCGTCTTCATTGCATTACGCGGCGCTGATTGCCCACAGTTTGCTGTGAGGCGATCGTTGTACTTGCGAGTAAACGGAGGATCCGTCTACAGACTTCAGAGTTCAATTCAAGAAATTGCATTTGCATTGAAAGATAGTTATCGTGCGACAAAAATTCCTCGTAGCAAAATGGATGCGCCAGCACTCCTTCCCCTTGCCTACATAATAAACATTTCGTGGTGCCACCTCCTTCCATGCTCCGGTTCTTCCTTCAGTTCCCCCGGGATCCGGAAAAAATGGTCCCCGGTCGCAGGGCAGGAAAAAATGGTCCCGAAAGAAAAAGATGGGGTGTTTGCAGATAATGAATGAAACACAGCCTCATGGGCAGTGTGCCTGATCACCATCTTGAACAACATCGTTCGCTATCAAAAACAGTCCACATGCCGGGAACAGTCTTTTTTTTTTTTCGTAAAAGAGTATACACCGGCACACACAACATTTTAAAGTGTTGTAAATGTTTTGTGTGCCGGTCTGTATTTTACGCGATAAATGTCCTTCGCTATCCTGGTTTTTGAAAGCAAAATAAACGTCTTTGTCGTGGAGAGTTTGATGTCAAGTCAAGAAAGGCATAGTTGGATGAAATGTTTATTGCCTCAGCAGAGCTTTCAATATAACTTGTGGGAGCCTGTTCCCACTCTCGGGGGCAAAGCCCGTTCATTCGACTCCCGTGGAAAGCGAGGCACAAATGCAACTACAAGATATACTTAACAACCGCTGCTTTAATGACTCACATGTTACAGTCTGTTCCTGCGCGCTTCCAGGTCCACCGTCTTGAGGTCCCCTACCGTGTGCTTCCACGTCCACACTCCGTTGAAAACCCTTCGTCGTCCTCCCTTTTTACCACCTGTCACTAACTTCCTCGTCGCCCTCCAACCTCCCAACTTCTTCGTCCTCTTTTTCCCCACAAACTACATTCCCAAGCGAATGGTATGACCAATCCCACGCAGAAAGCTCTCCAGTGTTCTCGCTCCTTCTGCGTACTCTAGGCAGATACGTTGAAGTCTCTCTTGGAGCTGCAAGGTTGTCGATTTTCTTCTTTTTGATGCGGGAGCACCCGCTACCAACTGCGCTATTTTGCCTTCTACGGTGGAGTGCTCTAGACGCAATGCCTCTTTCGTTCGTCATACGGTCGGATGAGAATGACCCACCAAGGTGCCGTACCTCCTATTCCATGCCTCTGCATGATTGTTTGTCCTATTGCCTCCCTGCAGTGTCACATCATGCACATTCCATATCTCAGGCGGGAACAATGGTGGTGTACGCCGAATGCGGGGATTTTCGTTCACTCTTCCCACCTGTCGGTATGTCCCGCTGACGTAGGTCTCATCAAAGTACCTCACTACCGGTTCAGCACCTTCCAGGATTTGACTCTTCAGGACTGCCATTCCATCTGTGAAGTCGGCCACGGGAAGGAACGCCAAGCCATCTAGCATTCCGATTAAGTGTCGAAACACTTCGTCCTCTTTGTACCTCGCGGTTAGTCCTAACTGCTCTACTTTTGCCCATGTGCTTTGGCACATGTGAAAGAAACAGCCCCTCGTTTGAACGTCCTCCCCGAGAATGGCTTTAACGGCGTTCATGGCGCCTTTTTCAAAATCCGTTACAACAACATCCGGTGCAGGCGTCATGTCTCTGGCACTACATTTCGCAAGCATGGCACGGAGAAGTTCTTCGTAGGCTTCCTGCGTCTTCGACGTCATCAACGCGTACACAACAGGAACTGCCCCTTCGCCAAGTGGGACCATGATGAAATATAGCTGTTTGAAGAGCTTCGGTGCTACACTAAAGTTGCCATCCATGAACCACGCTGTACTGTCCCTCAGGAGCTCGAGCCCACTATGTGCCGCAAAAACAATTCTTCGGTTATACGCATCGACGCCACTGTCAAAAATTAGAAAGCGTTGTAGCTTTGGCCCACGCGTTAGTGTCCACTCGCCGTCGATCACAAGCCCGCGGAGCGAGGCCGGTTGAGGAGGATACGTAGACGACCTCTGCACACGAATACAGTGCTTCAAACTGTCTTCACCTTTCAGTGCTACCTTTTCTTCAGGAGTAAGATACGAAATTGTTTCGGCCACAATCGCTGCAGGCTTTTCTGTTGTCGACGTTGCTAGCCGTTTCATTGCGTTCCGCGCCTTTGCCACGTTGATGGTGCTGGTGTTCGGTGGATGGGTGTGGGAGACGCTTAGGTAGTGCCTCCCGTCTCCGCATATCAGGGCTCCCTTACAGCCTCGTGCTCTTCTGACGCAGCGCCAACGGGTCCCTGAGGGCACAGGCTTGTGTTTCGTGTACATTTACCCATCGGCACAAAGTTTTTCGCCTCCTTTGTTGGATTTTATGATTTCCATGTTGAGACCTGCAAATTTTAAGAAAATGGTATATGGTCAAAAACGCGGAAAAATGAGGGAAGCAATGAACTTTCTAAGACCAGCAACGGGCATTCGTGTTAGATATATTTACACAATGTGTTGTCTAGTTTCGTTTTCGTGTTCGTCTGACGTATGCCCACGTGTTTGTTCACTTTCATCTTGCGCACACTGCGTGTCTCGCGTAACACGCTTTTCCTTTACTTTTTCCCTTTTCCTTCACGAGTAAAGTCGTTCCTTGTTCGACTCTTGCTGTGGTCTCTGTCTACTCATACCTGCGCAGCGCTAACAGGTTATGGGCCCAGGGCGCAAGTGAAGACGACACGTCAGGATGCAAGAGAAGACGACAGCTCAGGACGTAAGTGAAGAGGGCAGTCCAGGACGCAAGTGAAGATAGCGACCGAAGCCCGAAGCGACGTTAGCAAAGCCAGACGCCAGGAACACAGAAGTAGTGCCTGGGACGACAAAGCGATTCTGAGCGACGCATACCGAGACGGGGCGACAGTCAAACCAGAGAAGATTCAGCAGTCATGGCTTTCAGCGACGAATTCAAGATCACGAAACTGAATTCAGAGAACTACCATGCGTGGTCGATTAGGACGAAAGCTGCACTCGTACAAAAGAATTGCTGGGAAGCAGTGGATCCTGGATACTCCGGCTCAGAAATGACAGACGAGGAGAGGAAACACAATAACAAGGCCCTCACTTTCCTGTTCCTTGTAGTAGAGGACAGTTATCTGGATGACATTGGCACTTGCACAACCGCGAAGGAAGCGTGGGAAATCCTTCGGGAAATTCACACGAAATACGGATTGCTGCACGTCCTACAACTCCTGCGAGATTTTGTGAATGTCCAGAAGAAAGACGATGAACCGATGAAGGAGTACCTGAGCCGCTTGATGGACCTACATCGCAAGTTGACTAACGGTGGATACGGATTCACTGATAAAGAGGTTGCGCTTGTCATGCTGATGGGACTGCCGGAATCTTACGAAGCCCTCATCCTCAAGTTGGAGCAGGACGAAGCCACACTCACCGCTAAGGAAGTAAAGGCAAGACTCTTAGTCGAAGAAAAACGCAAGAAACGTCGAGATGAAGGGCAGACGACGGAGAGTGATGGTACAGCAAGAGCTCTGTTCACCAAACGGGAAGCTGAGAGTCAGTACAAGTCAGTAGGCGACAACATGTCCAACATGTCTGAAGGGAAATCGTCCTCTCGAGGCCGTGGAATGAAGAGTTTTCAAAATGTAAGACACGATGTTGGAAGACGACGTGTGAGATGCTTCGCCTGCGGGAAACTGGGACACATCGCCAAACACTGTGAAGAGGTTGATGACGACACCACACCGCAGAAATCAACAGGACGACGGCAAGCGAAAAAGGTGACTCACGCATCATTATCGGTGTCAGATACAAGATCTGGGAGTCATGCTGTTTGGTACATGGACAGCGGAGCTACAGACCATATGACATCAAATAGGACGAAATTCGTGGAGTTCCAGCCATATGAATCTACTGTACACACAGCGAACCAAGACGTAATGAAAGTCCTCGGACTTGGCGAGGTGAAATTCCAACTAAAAGAAGAGTACGGTGGGAATTTCTTAACTCTCAAGAACGTGCTGTACGTACCCGAGCTAGACGGCAACATCCTATCTGTAGGGAAAATTGAGGAACTTAATTTCAAAGTAACATTCCACAATGGAAAAGCAGAAGTGCGACGGAGCAACGGTGAGACCATCTTATCGGCAACAAGGTCGGGAAGATTATACACAGTAGAAGAGTTGTGCTCGTCATCGAGGCTATCGAAACGTGGTTGTACTGCAGATGCATCGCTGTGGCACCGTCGACTCGGCCATCTCCACCTCGATGCCGTATACCAGCTCTGTCCAGAAAGCTTCAGGAGCGATGAAGGAAGATGCTCGACGTGTGTGGAAGGCAAGCTCAGGAGAAGTAGTTTTCCGAGCAGTGACGTCACAGTGAGAGCTACAGCGCCGTTAGAACTGATCCACTCAGACGTGGGGAGTGTGACACCAACTTCGAAAGGAGGTTCCAAGTATTTCGTAACTTTTATTGATGATTATTCCAGATACGCAGTCGTGTACCCCATGAAAAGGAAGAACGAAGTCCTTAAAAAGTTTGATGAGTATAGACGGATGGTAGAAAATCTTCACAGCACTACCATCAAGACCCTTCGAAGCGACAACGGTGGCGAATATGTTGGAGATGACTTCAAACAATACCTGACGAAATACGGGATAACACGACAGTTGACAGTACCTGGGACACCGCAACAGAACGGTATAGCTGAGAGATACAACCAAACGCTGATGGACATGACGAGATGTCTGTTGATTGAGTCCGGCCTGACTAAAACACTTTGGGCAGATGCGCTTGATACAGCAGCGCACATACGTAACAAGTGTCCTTCAAAAGCCGTCAACCATCAAGTGCCGGAAACCCTATGGCTCAACCGAGAGGCCAAAATAGACTACCTCAGAGTCTATGGATGTCGAGCTTGGGCAGTACAGCGGAGACAACGTAGAAAGACGAAGTTGGACCCCAAAGCGGTCGAATGCATTCTTGTAGGTTATCCTGAAGGTGTCAAAGGATACAAACTGTGGGACATGAAGAATGATGAATTCTTCTTGAGCCGTGATGTTGTTTTCGACGAAGGCGTATTTCCCTGCAAACCCGAGACTGTCGAAACAGTCACGGAGCCAGTGACTGCGGAGTCATGTAACGACGACGGAATCGTAGTCGTAAATCTTGAAGTCAACGACGAAGACGAGGCCCCAAAGGAGACTCCTATACGAGAACCCGAGCAACAAGAAGTGGCATGCCAATGTGCAAACAGAGACGAAGAGCTCGTTGATGAAGCAGGTCAAGTGGAGGACGAAGTAGAACAGCTACCAAGACGATCTCAACGACTAGCGAACAAACCACGACCAAACTACTGTTACACGGTCACACAAGCCGACGCTATCCCAGATCCTATCACTCTGGAAGAAGCATTGTCGATGCCTGATGGCAATTATTGGCAGGAGGCCATAGATGAAGAACTGGGAAACCTAGAGAGGAACGGTACGTGGGAAATTGTCCCAAGACCGCGCGATCAAGGAGTTGTCAAATGCAAGTGGATATTTCGAAAGAAATATGACGAGAACGGGAATCTACAACGGTACAAAGCACGACTTGTCGCTTGTGGCTATTCTCAAGTCCAAGGAATTGATTTCAACGAAACTTATTCACCCGTTATAAAGATGAAGTCAATACGGATACTCCTTGCGGTTGCAATTGAGAGAGATTGGAAAATACATCAGGTTGACATTACAGCAGCATACCTCAACGGAATTCTAAAGGAAACCATATATATGGAGCAACCCACTATCTTGTGTAAAGAAGACCAGAACAACGTTTGCCTGTTAAAGAAAAGTCTTTATGGACTCCGTCAATCAGGGAGGGAGTGGAACATAAGATTGGACGAACTCCTAAAGAACGAAGGCATGACAAGGTCAAAAGCAGATCCCTGCGTTTACTTTTGTGAAGACCTCATTATAGGTGTGTATGTGGACGACATACTCATCCTAGCGAAGACGGAAAGGAAAATTGAGGACTTTAAGCAGAAACTGCGAAGTGCATTCGAAGTAAAGGACCTTGGTGAAGCGAGCCACATACTATCTATGAGAATCAGAAGAAATGAAGACGGAAGCCTGATCCTGGACCAAACGAAGTATGCTGAGGAGCTCGTGGAAACCTTTGGCATGAAAGATGCGAGGGGAGCTTCGTCACCACTAGATCCAGGAATGAAGTACAAGAAAGCGTGTGATGACGACGAGGCAGCGAATGCATTGTCTCACCAGTACCGTCAAGCGATTGGAGGGCTACTTTATTTAGCTGGAGGAACGAGACCTGACTTGGCATTCGCGGCATCATATATGAGTCAGTTTAATGTGAAGCCTACCGAACAGCATTGGAGCGGATTGAAGCACATGCTACGCTATCTCAAACAAACGAAAGACGTTGCGTTAACGTTTTCAAAGACTGGGAAGCAAATTCAAGCCTTCTGCGACGCAGACTGGGCGACTGATTGTGTTGACAGACGTTCTTTCAGTGGCTACGTTTTTACGCTAGCAGGTGCAGCGGTATCCTGGAGTAGCAAAAAGCAGACGTCAACCGCACTCTCAACAGTCGAAGCGGAGTATATCGCAATGTGCCACGCAACTAAAGAGGTCTTGTGGTTGCAACATTTTACGAAGGAAGTGGGAGCGAGTGAATTCATCGGTGAGCCACATACCCTCTTCGTTGACAATCAGGGTGCAATTGCGGTCGGAAATAATCAAGTGGTATCCGAACGCAACAAGCATATAGAGTTGCGACACTTCTTTCTCCGTGAGAAGATCGAGACCGGACAATTGAAACTCCAGTACATCAGAACATCGGAAAATTACGCGGACATCATGACCAAGGCTCTGAATGGGAACAGGACACGCCGGCATTGTGAGAGTCTGGGTCTTCATAAACATTAGACTCCGATACCATCGACAAGGGTTTTTGCGACGACACATTGAGGGAGGGTGTTAGATATATTTACACAATGTGTTGTCTAGTTTCGTTTTCGTGTTCGTCTGACGTATGCCCACGTGTTTGTTCACTTTCATCTTGCGCACACTGCGTGTCTCGCGTAACACGCTTTTCCTTTACTTTTTCCCTTTTCCTTCACGAGTAAAGTCGTTCCTTGTTCGACTCTTGCTGTGGTCTCTGTCTACTCATACCTGCGCAGCGCTAACAATTCGCACCACGAATGAAGCATGCTGTATACAACGTTTGTTTGTTTTTTGTGTAGTATATGGAATAACGCTTACCAAGTGGATCCAGCAAGGTGAAACGTGACGGTTTTCGAAGTCTTCAGTGACTCTCGCATCCACAGTTCCAAGCTACACCAATTAGGGGCGAATATATACGCTCAGCGACGCTGTTCTTATCCCGTTTTAGGGCCATCAAAGGGCGTCCTAGAACACAAGACCGGGTTCATCGTACTCTGTTTCTGGTGAAGTCACCTGGTCATGCACCCACTGGAAAAAAGGCCTAACAGATGTCAGTGTTATTACTCACGCCAAAAGGAGAATGCCACTATCTCCGGAAAAGCCACATTCATGCTTGAAGTAGTCCTTCCTTAAAATGTTGGCTTTGTAGCTTACACACATAACGCATTCACAGTGCGGTGCATCTGTACCAGGAGAGACATGCCCCGGAGATCGTTGAGTTCATGACCTTTAGTAGATTCCTGGCAAAAGACGTCAGGAGACTGTGTCCAAAACCCTTTTGACGGAAGAAAGCGGGACCATTTTTTCCTTTCTAGCGAGGGGGTACCATTTTTTCCGGGGCCATTTTTTCCTACACCCAGTTCCCCCGCATGTAGAAAACAAAGAAACTAGTTGGAAAGAAAAAGGAACGAGACAAAGACTCTGCTCTGGGGAAGGGGATTGGCTTACGGTATATTCTTTTCTCTCTGGGCAATAGTATTCACGCCTAGCACTGACAATTGTTTTGTAACAGCGTGCTTTCTGCCCCTAACAGGCTTCGCTGTCATAGAAGTTGTCAGTGGCACTGGGAGACCGAAGTTGATTTGTCATGCGCAGCGAAGGGTGCAATTGTTATGATTCGAGCCTATTGTGATAATTGCAGTTTCATTGCGATAAGTATTATAATAATAACGAATACAGTTCCATATGCCATTTCACAGCAGGGTTGCTTGTCCGTCGCGTAGCGAAAAGATTGCAACGAAACAGCTGTTGTACGAAGTGCTGCAAGCGTTCATTGTACACGCCCGCATTGCTTACTAGGGGCAAAAATAGGATGCTACGATTTTTAGTTCTGTCCACAGCAGTTGTTTCGATCCAAAGCCAATAATATGTTACTCTATGCCACAGAGTAACACACAGAGTTTTCACAGAGTATCTGTGGAAACCTTGCTGAATGTCAGAAATACATGCAAAGAGACACTCAAGAGCCAAGCTCTGAACAACAGCTTTGTCCCGTTCCCCTGTGATTCTCTCTTACAATGAGACATGAGGTACAACAACCAAAGAAATGTCAAAGCGTGCGGATTCTCGTTGTTTTTCCTCGGTCGTTCGCCCTGTGGCCATGTGTCATGTCGACCCAGTTGCAGCAGCACAGTGGATGCCAATCTCCCGTGAGGTGGTCTATTTCCAGGTCTCGCGTAACAGACTGTTACACCGGTTACACACTTTGGCGATTTCATCTCAGTTCGGGCAAGCCAGTCCCCTTTGGTCCTCCAATTTCGTTGATTCTTTTTTATGCTAAAGCCACACCTCTATGATGAACAAATCAAAACACAGAAAAATCACAAAACCGAATTATCGAAACGCCGACAAATGAGGAACCCAGGATACGAGAACTGGTATTCCAACTACGATTAAAAAAATTAGCTCTACAGATTCAATAGAATTAACTTGTTGGGAATTAATACAGCAAATAAATCGTTTCACCGAACATCGCATTAAATAATAAAGTACTTTCGATAACTTAGGGGAAAACAAAAAGGAAAAGTAGAGATATGAACCACTGTGTCATTGTGTTTTTATTGTAGACGGTGGCAATCAGGTTCGGGTTACCAAATGTAGAGAAACACCATCTCCTCTACAACTCATTCAGTGGGTGATACAAGTCATTCACTGGCATTCACCTACCACACACTTTCTTTTTGTAGTAAACATGTTATAGATTATTGTTAGATTAGGTTGGCAATACGACATTATAGTTTATTGATGTTTTTTAAATGAAAAGAGCAATTCCCTTTCAGTGGTCATTCACAGGGGTGCTTACACTAGGTTTTCTGCTTCTTTGGCCGTTTTATTTAGCTGTTCGGTTCGGTGTTCTGATTTGCGGCCTTTTGACTTTCGGCCTTCTGACACTTTGGCGTTATGATTTTTCGGCCTTATGATAGTTCGGCGTTATGATTTTCGGCCTTTTGATAGGCTTCCGTGCCTGGGTGGCGTCGTGCGCTTCACAGAATCTTCCTCGGGTGGTACTTTGAGGCCGTCTCGTCCGCACCACGAACGCGCTAGAGGAGCGCTAATTTTTTTGCGTGTTCTACAGATGCCGGACTACCACTTAATTTTAAAAAACGGGCATTTCGTCTCACGAACTGTTCTATAAAAAATCGCGAAAACGCTCATGAGCGCGATTTTAACGCACATTTTAAACTTTTATTGCGGAAGAAGTACGCATGGTAGAATTACGTACTCTGCTCCAAATGAAAGATAGTTAATTGCTCTTTCCAACGACGTATTACGCATAAATGTGAGCGTTACTGGAGGATAGGTAGAATGTGACGAACCATGCTGCCTCCGTGAAAATACGCGAAGTTCGTAGGTCAATTCCTCAAAAACCCCACCTTTAATTTTGGCAAAAAAAAAAGCATGGAATCCTGATTATATTACCTTTCCAATGGTGTAAAATTTGTGTGTTCTAAAAATTTAGAACTAAACTGCCAGCGCGCATAAGGAGAGCAGGTACAACGCGGCCATGCGGTTCCAACTCCGGCCACCCTCCGGCGTTTGTACTGATCGTCGACGAAGGGAACCTGGCTTTCATCACCTCCTGTGCCTGAGATGGACATTTCGTGCCATATCGTATTTCGATTAAGGACAGGGTGCAAAGAACAAACCTTGCTATCATGGTACGTGCATGATGAGAGCAGGTACAACGCGGCCCGACGGTTCCATCTTCTTTCGTTCTAATCTTTTGTTTTCTGGTGACAGGCGCTTGAGATGTGGTCCGTATTTAACTACCTTGAAGCAGGGCAGCTGGCCTGATACATTGATACGCGTAGAAGTATAGGAATAATACAACATTGCAAGCCGGTAGAGTGGTTTATTTGGTGACTGGCTTTGCTATTGCTCACCTTTAGAGAGAATTTACGAAGGACACTAAAACAAGAGTAAAATATAGTTACGGTGCATGAAAGAGCCATACATACATTTTAAATACAAAACACAGCTCTGAAAGCGGAATCGGGAACAAATGTCACCTAAAACAACGCAGCTATGACCGAGGTTCAAACATGTCCTCGGCTGTTCTTGCTAGCTGAACTCCAGATACTGCATGACTTTCATATGCTTTGTACCACACATGGGATGAACGGATCCCTGTCACTGGCCAAACCAGTTCCCATTCATCCTTTTTCGAATTTCGAAAGGCTGCAACCTGAGCGGACGTAATGTGCAGCAGTTCCGTGGCGTGTTCCTTCTTTTTGAGAGCGCACACGAAATCTTCAGCAGTTTGAATAGCTTCAGCAGGTGGACATCGCAAGTTATGCACGCTTGCGATATGTTTCAAAGAGCCCCGACCCCATAGCACGCATTTTTTCCATGGCCACTGGCAGAGAAAATCCATCGCAGCAACTAGTTGTTTTTTCCCCATTTCATAGAGCTGGTACCTGTTCTTAAAGTGCGCTGCAGCACCATCGGACACGTATATCACATGGGAAAACACGGGCAGGATGTCTTCTATAGCCTCAGTTATGGTTTGGAGGGCAAGAAGGGCATGTGCAGTATCGTGAGATAGGTCGTCACTCACTGTTGCGAAACTTTTTTCGAAGACATGGTCGTTACAACACAGGTGAATAAGGATGTTTGATCCGTCTTCCAATAACGCCCTTGGACCTCACTTGAGAAGTTGACTCTCCAGTTTTCTGCAAAATCGAAGTGCATGACGACATGTCTTGGATCCACGAAGGCCTTCTCGTTCCAAATGACGCTTCTTTGTATGTTGTATATACAGGGTGTCCACGCTAAGTGTGAACAGATTAAAAAAAATATATATATAACACTTTTTCCAACATGAAATCAATTGCAATATAGCATATGCTGAAGGGCACTCCCTAGCAGGGCATTAGCAAAGTCCAAAGGCAATGTCTTAATTAACTTTCATTAATTAACTTTTTAATTATAAAAGCTACAAAGTTGTCCCAATGAGAACATCTGTTCCTTTCGGTCACCTGATATCGTAGGCGTTTTCAGAACAAAAATCTGTTCAAAAGATCGCCCGCAAAAAATTCGTGAAGGAACGCCATTTTTTTCTTTATTTTGTTCATTGCGCTTCTTAGAAGACGCGTATTTCCTTCATCCCCAGCAGGAGAGGGGGAAGGAGCACAGTACCGCCTCATGCGTCGAAGATGAGCTTTAACTTGCGGAAACAAAACAAAAACAAATGTATCGGGTGACTCTATCGGAACTGACCTTATCTTGGGTTGCATTTTCTGTTTCCTTTTAATCTTTTTCCAGGACGCGAGAGGCGATAGTGTGCTCTTTCTCCCTCTCATATTGGGGGTGAAAGAAAGACGCGTCTTCTAAGAAGCGCAATGACCAAAATAAAGAAGAAAATGGCGTTCCTTCACGAATTTTTTGCGGGCGATCTATCGAACGGATTTTTGTTCTGAAAACGGCTACGATATCAGGTGACCGAAAGGAACAGATGTTCTCATTGGGACAACTTTGTAGCTTTTATAATTAAAAAGTTAATTAATGAAAGTTAATTAAGACATTGCCTTTGGACTTTGCTAATACCCTGCTAGGGAGTGCCCTTTAGCATATGCTATATTGCAATTGATTTCATGTTGGAAAAAGTGTTATATATATTTTTAAAAAATCTGTTCACACTTAACGTGGACACACTGTATATTCATGCTTGGTGTACAGAGCAGCACATTTCCTGACCGCCTTCAGGAATACCGATGCCTTTAGCGTCTTCCTAATGAGGTCACCAGATTCCCAGAGAGCCATACCAACGTCGTCGGCGATTCTTAGCTTCTGCAGGTTGATCCTTTTGGCCCCTTGACAACTGCGACACTCTTGCAAAAAGCATGTCCTTTGTGGCTCAGGACATACAGACATCGCATTCAGTTGGTCTCTGCTTAGCTGGATGGATGACGCACTGTTTATGGCCGCAATGATCAAATCAAAGTTTGCGCAGTACAAACACACGCACTGTTCCGGACGTGGGTCTGTGCGAACACACTTAGGCTGAAGTGTGTAGAACTTCGTCAGTCCTATTCGCGATTCCAGCGAAGCCGTAGCCACCTGACGGCGATTTTGAAAAGCTGCGGAAAAGGTCCGAGCGCGCGTCCGGACAGGGAAGTGGTACACGTTTCTCTTGCTTATGTACAGAAAGCCGGAAAGTAAGGTATCGAAATCGAAAAGATGAGTGTTGCATTACTAGTTTCTTCTCAGACTGTTGGAAATACCGCACGCTTTCTTTTAATAGTTTTCTTGTCAAGAAGAACGGAACGGAACGGAAGTCCCATGTGTCGACCCATCGCACGAGTTTCCTGATTAGCTCTGTCACCACAAATTTATCTTAATATTAAACTTAGTAATACAGAACGAGCAACCGGAATTTCTTTGTCACGTTGACATGTATGCATTTTCAGACCTCAAGCAAAGTAAACAATATCACCGTATTAATGCGGTATAGCCGAGCATCCACTATGGACGGCCTCTGGGAGAGACAGCCTTTACAAAAAAAAACAAAAAAACTTGATACTTTCTGCAGAAGATCTGTGTACACCCTGTCAGCCTGCTCTGCAGCTTTTCTGTACCGCTGCATCTTTCCTGTAGGCAATTGGTTATCATTTTGCTGCAGACAAGCTGCGGTTGACTTGTGACCCAAGGTAGCAGAAATTATGCACAATCTCTGCAAGAAGTGGCACACTTCTGTGTGTGCTACCTGAAGCCTTTCTATGGCCAGAGAAAGGTTTAGCATGCTTCAAAACTGTGATGCAAAAAGCGAGACGCAGATGATCATTCATCTAGTTTTATTTATCTCCAGTAGGCTTTGCATTCAGCTTCTGTAGCATCGAGCTGAGGCTCCGTTTCAGGGGTGCCTCTGAGCACCTGAAAGTGGCGCTGGTGTGTTCTGAAAAATAGGGAAAAAACAGGTTTAATGTGCAACCCTACAATAAATCCAATAACTGTCATGAGGCTACACAACACCGGTTTTGATAACAGAGTTGACATGGTATAGTTCCTGAGAGTGCTTATCACAATACATGTCAATATTTCTTGTCAGAGTCAGAGAACCACAAAGTCAGAGTTCGTGGCTTTCCACAGCAGTTGCCTTGTGTCAATGTCGTCGACATCGGTACTATCGTCATCAGACGCCGAATCACTGCTCTCTTCGTTCTCAGCATGTTCTTCTTGCTGGCAAACTTCTTCGTCGGACGCCTCCTCAAGATCTGACGTGTCCGCTGCCGCAAGCCGCTCCAGCTGTCTCTCAGCATTGTCCACTGGAAGCCCTGACGAAGGAGATGATAGAATGCACTAATTAACTAACGAAATACAAGACACTAATTGTTAAAAAATAGTTAAGGCGATAAATTCACTTCCACTCCCATGTTACTAGACCCTCCATCTGAGAGCTCTTCCGCACGTTGAAACCCAGTGGAAACACATGCCCACGCCAAGACAAAGTTCACGTATGACGACCGACATTTAGCGTTTGCGACTAGAAATGGGTACGAATTTGATCCTAGTACGCTCACGTTCCACGCACAAGCAATAAAAAGCGACAGCACTATGGTGTAGAGTAAATATATTGACTTACTTCTTTGTCGGCTGTAGAATGACGCTACCCCGATCATAGCCACGATTGACTGCTCGCGCGCTCCCTGTTGACGCGAGGGAGTGTGGTGGAAACATGATAGATGGCTGTGGGAACGCTGTCCACAACCGTTGCCGCTTGGAGTGGGCCTCCACGCCAACTTTCCTTACGGCAACGGGCCGAAACCCAATGGCAATGCTTGTTGATGTGGGGTAGGAGGATGATGATTATTCTGGATGGCAGTCATGATGCGCTCAGGCTCCCTCAGTGGCATGCTCCTTGTTTCCCGTGGGTCTACAATTTCTGGCAGCACACACTCCTTGTAGAAGAGCACAAGGGCAGGCCTCATCTTCTTTGCCCAGAAGTTGTCGTCCCTCAGTATTCTCTCAACGTGCTTGCTTTGTGTACACGATGAAGTCACAAAAGTCACGCCTTGTGATGTGCAGCTGTCCTTGTACCTGGTAGTAGTAGTAGTCGTGTCCTTCATACAGTGCTGCCTGGCTTTGGAACTTCACAGGGTTTATTGCTTTTGCTGCTTCTTCGGGTGATAGGTCCTTTTTTAATACAGGACACTTGAACCATCCCACGATCCCATCAGTTCCAACTGTACCATTCGGGGGTGCAACCAAGAAACCATGCTCCAGATCGACAAATACGCCACATTTCCGCACAGTGCAGTTTTGCTTACCTTCATACGGTCTGATGGCAACATCTTCATTCTGCTTCCCGTACTTTGTGGCAGCTGTAGAGAATGGCCTTGGATACAAAATTTGCTTTACAAGGTTGCTGCTCAGGGTGGTGTTCCTTCGCTTACAAAGTTTGCCGAAGTTGGAGGATGACAATTGGTTCTTGCGCTCAATCAACCCTCAATCAACCGACGTGTTCGCCACCACTGATCGTCGAAAAGGCCCCTTATGATTTTTTTGTCACCTGAACGTATTCGCTTTTCGATAGGTTTCCCGTTAGGACCGTGCTGCAGGAGGGACACTTTCGTGTCCTCGGGAGGATGCTGTTGGCTTGCAGCCATTCCAGTGACGATTCCTTTGCAGCCAGTGCGACCCCGAGCTTTATTAAGTTATAGTAGGCATGACGAGAGACCGAACTGGTGATGCGTGCGTACTACATTTCAAGAGTACGAAGCGTATTCTGCGTACGTTGTGTCTGATTTTCGCGTCTTTTGCCTCAGGTCATTTAGCGAGAAGGGGGCGCTGTCGCGCTTCCGGTATGAGACTTCCGTTCTTCTGCCGCCAATTATCTGTGGGGACTGGCTTTCCAGAGAACATTCTGTGCTGGAGAACTGGCGAGCAAGAAGCAAGGCACAGGCGCATGCGCCATTGTCTCATGACACTCCAAGACGTTTTATGTGCGGGGTAGCCAGAAAAGGGACCCCCCCCCCCAAAAAAAAAAAAAACAACAAAAAAACAACATCTCTTGGCAATGCGCCGTTGCCCCGACAACCGACGACGCTCCAACAGTCCCACGATCGTCTTCTGTGTGCGTGTAAAAGCAAAGGCTTTGTTTTGTGTCAAGTGAAAATTACTTCACACAATTGTTCATCTCTGCCACATTGGCATTTTTAGCCTTCTCAAACAGCGGATGGCAGGAAGACATTTGTCGTGTGCTTGGTCGGGAGCGGTGCAGCATGCTAAGTTGTTTACACCTATTCGTGCTTTCGTGCTCACACGTAGAGAGCAATGCACAAGTGGCACACGAGACCGTTATTCGATATATCTCGTGATGCTAGAACGCACAAATTATAAGCCTACCTGGGGAGGTATCGGATTATATGCTCCACTCGTTTCAACACAACATTTGTACGAAATGCTTCGCCATCTGCATATTTAGGTCGCCTTTTCTGATATTTTTTTCTGACAACATAGTGGAGTGTATGCTTTCCTAGGTCGCTGTCTCACTGCAGTAACAGAACAGATCCTTCATAGCACAAAATAACCGTAACAAATTCTTCGGTAAGACGCAATGATAATTAAAACTGGGAAAATAATTTCAATGCACACATATGTTTGTAGATAGAGGTAGATACAGATAGGTAGATAGCGAGAACGCTCCCAAATTCTTTAATTTGAAACTTAAAAAAAGACATAGAAGGCAAAAAAATGCATAAAACAAAGCATAAGTGTAGAAAGGCATCACATGGCTACAGGAGCATGAAAAAGTTTTCTCACGTCTCCAGTTTTCACTCGATTTTTGTGACTTCAGTCTGTGTGCTTGGTACCTCTTAAGCATACTTACTCTAAGATCTTTGGGCCTTTGATTCTGCTGACGAGAGCATTCCTTTCTGAGAGAACTGCTTACAGCAAGACCCGACGATCTGGGAGTTCCTAAGCTGGAGTTCTTCTTCACATTCATTTAACAGGTCCTGTGCTTTTTCTATTCTTTCGGTGTCCCGACAGTAGTACACAGAACTTCTGCAGTGCTCTAAAGCACAGATGAAATTGTTTCTTGCACGCCTTTCCTTTCTCCTTTGAACTTTTTCTAGATCCACCAATGGCGATGAAATCTCAATTGGCGGGTGGCAAACATGTGACAGGGCTCTCATCCTGGGACTCTGCTGTTGTATTCGTGGTGCATTCTAGTGTGAGTGCTGGACTATCCCGGTATCTCTGTGGTAGACGATCAAAGCTCTAAGAATCAGCCAGAAGAAATGCACAAAAATGCTTGCATGGGAGCTGTTTTGCAACGAAATCCTTGCATGTGCAGCACGGTACGTTGAAGTTAACTGTGTAGAAGCCATTGTCAGATGCCGACTTGATGCTAAATATCCCTGGCTCATCCACAGATATGTCTTCCCTTTCGAAATCACTAGCAACCGTGATACGTGCCAAGATGTGCTTCACTACATTTGGCGACCGGTTGTGAAGGTACAGAGCAAGGTCAGGTCGACATGACCTGTACTTTGTTGTGAACTTGATGTTTTTTTCATGAAACAATCGCTTCCTTTCTGGAAGGAACCTCGTTACAAGGGTAATGATCAACCCAGAAAGGCTTTTGCGGCCAATGTGGCTTTCTATGCAATGCTCTTTAAGCAGTTTGTTTTGCGACTCGATACCGTTGTTTGTTGTGATAGGACGTTTGAACCTATGTTGTTTTACCCATATCTTCTTAACTGAAAACCATACCTCTTTTAAAGGAGCTAAGAACTCTAGTCCGCACTAGCTAAATTGCTGGTGCCACGTTGTTATAGTACGCTTCACAATTGTGCATGCAAGTTCCAATGCAATACTTATGTTTCGTACCTATAGACAAAATGCACCAAAACGAAGAGCGCACTCTTTTTTTCAACGAAGCGCAACTACGAGCACCGCCATCCCCATACCCCTCTCCTCTATGACGTGATTTGAAGAACTTGTAGAATCCAATGAGACGCCGACGCGGAAGTACACACGACATTGTCTGCTTTGGTACGACGTACAGTCAGGGTTGCCACCAGGCCGGTATTATACCGGCACGGCCGGTTATTTGCGCGCTGTGCCGGTTGCCGGTAGGAAGATGATACCGACAGCCTTTTGCCGGTATTTGTGGCTCAAGACCTTTCATAAGGGCTTTTACGGGGTTTTCCCTTCAACATTTCACTACAGCTTGAATAGATCTGGAGCACAGACCCAACTCCGCAGTCACCAGTCGTGTTCTTAGTTATTCATTATTATTATTATTCATTGTTATTATTATCATTGTTATTCATTAAGTCTTGTGTTCGGCGGGGACAAGAGCAGTGGTTGTGCAAGGCTGTTGGTGGTTGCGTCGAGCCAGCTAGAACGTTCCTCACCCACTTTCCCTTTCCCACGAGCCTTTCCTCCTTCCCCTCTATTCCAGCCCCTCTCCCTCAGCCGGTATTTTTCACTCCGAAAGGTGGCAACCCTACGTACAGTCGAAAAGAATGCGTGGACGTACCGAATTGCGGGCGATTTGGTATATATGTATATAGTACACGGAAATAAATGGTCGAACAGTGCAGCTATACTTTGTCACTTGTTTTGTAACAAAGTGTTCCAGCACAGCTTCTGGCTGTTATGGTATACGTTTCTAAGTTTGTTTTCTACGTTAATATTTCTACAACCTAGTGCTTTCTCAAAGTGCCGGACAAGCTCGCGCGCTTTATACTTGCTTTTCTACTTCGTTCTCCGTTGTTTCCGCGCCAGTTTTCGAAGTTTTCTTTAAAGGGTCTCTGACCAGAACCTGGTCAATGTCTTTGTTTGTACGGATAACGAACCTACATGGAGCCTCCAACACAACTGAAACTGCCTACAACTG
Source organism: Ornithodoros turicata (assembly GCF_037126465.1). Lineage (NCBI taxonomy): Eukaryota > Metazoa > Arthropoda > Arachnida > Ixodida > Argasidae > Ornithodoros > Ornithodoros turicata. The sequence goes on along the minus strand of NC_088203.1, from coordinate 51,852,971 downwards.
AAACGTTTCGTCTCTGCGGAGTCGCAAACTATTTCAAACAAGGAGCCGAAAAGCGGTTTCGATTTCTGCCCTCAACTCGTGCGATCAGCGCAAAACTGTAGCTATTATGCAGTGGTTTTCCCATGTGTATGACTTTAAACGTCCACGACGTTTATTGGCGGAAAGTCCACACTGGAAGTTCGGGTGGTTTCCGCAACTTCCGTATTGCTGGGCGCTTTTTCAATATGGACGTGGAAGCACAGCGAAGTCAACAAGTCAGCTTTTCAGCTACCTTTCAGCAGCTGAGAGGCACCTGCTACGTGCAGCAGAGTTTGGAGGCCTTGCTTTTGAAATGTTGAGCCGCGAATCGACTTCAGCATGAAGAGAAAGTTCCAACGACAGACTGTTACATGAGCTTTCAGAATCCATCATGATGAAGCACATGAACAGTTTGTGTAAATTTCGTGTTTGACGGCGCCGTGTAAAGGGGCAGAAATGGTTCATGCATAATAATGCCGAAAGAAGTCGAGTGCTTATGCTGCAAGGAGCTGCCCTTAGAAGAGCATATTTAGAACTTCGAAGGCAGCACGAACCTAGCGCTCATATTCACAAGTAAGAAGCGTGTCTCATGCACAATCATGCTGGTTGATTTCAATACAAAATAGTGGTTCTGAACTTTTCGTCATTGTTCGTCACCTATTCAGAAAGAGTGCAGCTGAATTAATACTCGGCGTCCTACTAGCTTTAGCTTTGTTAAAAGCTTGCGTGTCTCATACAGGAAATAGATACACTACATACCAACAGTTCGTGAGATGGGTGTTGCACAAACTTTGAAAAAACAAGAAAATCGTTATACCAGTCTGCGCGGTGAACAGCATACGCAAAGCCTTTCCCATGGTAACTACTACATGCTTTAAATACCCAAGATACTAGGTGGAAGTACCCTTGCAGTTTCAGCTGTAGACACATGTCGGTAATGATGTAACTATAATAATGACCCTCCTCCCCCCGAACTTTTTTCAACACCCCTCCATGCTTGGGATTCTGGATAAACCACTGTGCTGACCCCTGACACAGAGCACCATCTCATCAGCCTGCTCCGCCTGGTAAGAATTACATTGGGCTCTCAATTCCACCACAGACACACATCCAATCCTGTTCTGACGCATCCTTTTGTCCACCCATTCAGTCAATATGTCGTAAGTGTTGTTCGAACTCTTACTGTCTGATAGCACCCAAATAGTATTGTTTAAGCACCTCAAGTATTTTAATGATTGTTATGTGGAAGTAAATCAGACTGTTATGCAGGTTACCCTGTGTGTGACCTCCGGTTCCTGCCCTTAGTCCTCCAGAAGTGCTCACTACACAAGTTGACTATCGAAAACCTCAATCTTCCATGCATGATGTTAAACCCCAGCTCGCTTGCTTCCTAGCCATTTTTTCATTCTCAATCTTCCTTTTGTGTGCAAAGTGCGCACCCAGTTTGAGTAGGATGTAGACTTTGAGGAACCAAGCTTTGTATCTTGGGCTGCTCAAATACTCAAATAGGCATGTTGTAGTCAAAGATGATGTAACATCAAATGTGTATAGTTTATTGTGGCACTCAGATAATATCTTCATAATATGTCTGCAGAGATTGTTCCAAAATAGCATATGTGATGCAGCGTCATACATTATTGGGCTTCTAGGAAAAATCATGATTCACCCGATACAGACGGCAGCCTTTGTAACGGTGTCTGACACATTTTTAGCAGCCACTGTTTTAAAATATGCATTAAAATGCTCCAACTATGAAAGTATCACGAAGTTCTTCATTTCATTTGTTTACTTTGAAGACCATTGCGAAGGGATTTACATAAAGGGGAGAGGTTTGTATTCAAAAAAGACAAATACCAAAATGATGTACACAAAAATACACAAAATTCGTTCACCCACCACAAAGAAATTCATTCGATCTGAAAATGATCATAGCACTTGGAAGTAAATGATGATATATTTTGTTTTGACGCTATGTGGGCAGGAAGGTCATTCCAGTTCGACGCCATCAGCTGGTGCGGAGGGTAGAGGAATATTTTTGTTTGTGTAGGTGGAGCAAGTACTTTGTGCGGGTGATCAAGTCTTGGAAGTAACTTGTGAGGGGATTGACATTAAGTGGGGTGGGGAGGAGGGTGACCGTAATATAACTTATGAAAGAATGCCAGGCCTGATATCTTTCATCTGGCAATCAAAGGAGTAAGAAAGAGTTGGGCTTTAATGGCTGAGACGCTACAAAAAGGATTATAATCACAAGCAACAAACCGTGTGGTTCTGTACGAATTCTACTTTGTCGATTAAGAGATGTCGGGATGTGTTCCAGATTGCAGAGGCATATTCCAGTTCTTTTGAACATGGCAGTTGATGTTCTGAGACTGGAACACATAGAAAGGACAAATACATGCAAAGCATCAAGTGCCTAAGAAATGAATGATGAAAGAAGGCAGTCACTGGAAAGGTTAGCCAGTAGTAGGACTTGAACCCAAATCTTCTGTATTACCGATCCAGGGCTCTTACCAATTGAGCTAAGCTAACACGCCTCTCCAGTGACTTCCAAGGGTGCGGATGTACCCTGGGAATAGGTTTATGAGCAGGAGAACATTATCACTGTTATTATGCAGGCATAGCTCTCTGTCCAGTATGATCACCGCAGAGCACATTTGCAGGCACAAAACTTGCATAATAAATATGTAATAGCCTCAAACAGCTATTATATATAATAACTAGGACATGGAACTCCAATAGCAGATGGTCTGGCAGTACAACACAGGTAATCTTGCCATCACTATACAGGTTGTCCCACCGAAAAAGGGCCAGGGGCTAAAGAAAAAACGCAGTGCTCTACACAATTGGAACCAACTGTACGTGCTTGGCGGTTCTGTGGTCTATCCAAAAATATTTTTTTCGTCACCCCTTGTCAATTAATTAGCGGTAATTAATTTTATAACTTTTTAATTATCGGTTTTAGCTCTCAGATGTCAATGAGGAAGTTGTAGTACATGTCGAAGAAGACGCAACTGAAGTGGTTCGAGGTTGCTATGGCTTGTGGTTTCGTTTTTTCCTGGGTTTAAAAATTGGTTTCATAAGCCGCGCGCACCATAGAGCGCTCCCCATAATTCGGCGCCCGCGCGCGACGATTGCGGTGCACTCTGATAATTGTGCCGTGAAACAGGTGAAATATCTTCCTCTTGTGTGACGTGGCCCTAGGATGGTCTCCAAGCGCTAATCTCAAGGTCATTGTACGCCGGAGGGCGCTGGAATCGTCGCGCGCGGGTGCCGGATTGTGGGCGGCGATCTGCGGGTCGCCCGGCATCTGAAACCAACATTTAAACCCGGGAAAAAACAAAACCACAAGCCATAGCGACCTCGAACTACTTCAGTTGTGTCTTTTTCGACATGTACTACAACTTTCTCATTGACATCTGAGAGCTAAAACCGATAATTAAAAAGTTAGAAAATTAATTACCGCTAATTAATTGGCAAGGGGCGATGCAAAAAAATATTTTTGGATAGACCACACAACTGCCAAGCACGTACAGTTGGTTCCATTTGTGTAGAGCACTCCGTTTTTTCTTTAGCCCCTGGCCCTTTTTCGGTGGGGCACCCTGTATATTTCCCAAAATGCTGAAAATGAAGCGATAGAATTGATGAGATTATGAGATGTATTGCAGCTATATTGACAGTATTGATGTTCTTACCTCATGCTGAACCACTGAAAACTCATGAGAGTCACTCACAGCCTCTATAAAAATATTAAAAGAGCATTTCAGATGAATCTTCCTCTCCTGTTCCTTCCACATCCATGAAGTCATCACCTGACATAAAAGCCATACACATTTATGAGGATCTCTATTTTCAATACAGATAAATTAATTTTTATTTTTAATTTTCTAGAAAATGCAATTAGGTTACCAGGCACAAAAGGCATTAGCCCGACGAGATGTCTGGCACCAATGCAGTGTGCGATAACTGAGATATTCTCACCGTGAACATATAATGAATCACAATCACGTAAATAAGATACACAATTGCACCAAAGTGTACACACATTATCTCTTTCACACACACGAAACGGAGATAACAGAGTGGCCTATCTGTAATAAGACTCCAACAAGTTTGTGTCACTCAGTTTTGAAACTGGACATAGGAAGGGCATTTCCAATCACCTCACTGAATTTGTTCAGAAAGATGCCCCCTGACTTCCATAGTCTGTCCATAGCAGTGGAGCTTTCTGAGGGGCACAGTGTTCGATTTCATGCCCGGATAACATTAGTAGTAGAAGGTGGAAGATATTCCGTGTATCCACTGAAATAGGGAGATACTGGTAACCATCGGTACCCCCACCCGCTCCAGATAGGAAGGTATTTGGAGCAAGATACTTTGTGCGAAGGAGGAGCGCGCGCCAAGACCGGCCCGCGCGTCGCGTAGAGAGTATTCCCTTTCCACATCTTTTATTACATCCCCGAACGAGCAGTGTTTTCCTACCGCACTTAACATAGCATACTTTCCTCCTCAAGACATGCAATCAACAGACATACATATTTGTACAAGTGATTTGTACAAGTGCAAAATATTTTATTAATGCCAATAGGGGGTATGCAAAGAGGCATGACCCATCGACATCGACATCATGGCGACTCCATTACACGGACAGTCCATATTGAGGCTTGTCTTGGCTTTGAGCTAAAGTTTTGTTTTTCGATTGTGTGGCTGATTTTCGTGGTGTTTTCGGTCACAATGTTGAGTCAGTTGAGTTAGAAGTACGACATCAGGAATGCAATACAATGCTCGCCCTAAGGCAGCTGCAGCCCGACACCGTTCCCAGCTCCGGTTGGGCGAACGACTTAGGTAGTTTGCCCACGATTTCTGATGACAGTGCTCGTGCTTTTGCGGAGTGTCATAGTACCGGCAGGCTGGTTGCACGGTCGTACAACTTCGTGACAGAGTCATACATCGAGCCTGCCACCGTTGTGAAGAACAGCACTAACGCCAGGTACAGTACTACATGATTTTAAAGACCAGTGCAAGTGCTGGTACATCGCAGAGCGCATCCCACTTGTTCGAGCTTTGGTAGCAAAAATGCACGTAACACGACGGAGGAGAGTTAAATTGCAATCCCATCGATGGTACCTGCATATATAGCTGTATCATTTCGTATCAGAAATATACAGGGTGCTTCTTATCCTTAGAAACAAGGAGTTCACGAAAATAGCGATAACAAGGAAGCTATTCTCGGTGAATGCAACAACTCAGGGAAAAGAGGCGCTGACGCCAGGAATCGAACCTGGGTCTTCTGATTGTTGTTGCACCTGAACCCACCTGAAGGTTAGATTCCTGGCGTCTCGTTTCCAGACAGGCTCGTGTATGACCCTGCTGAAACACCTCCTCGTGGACTGCTCGAGGTGAAGTGTCAATATTCTTTGAGGAGTCTGCCACCCGACGGGTTCCACAGTGCTAATTACTGCGTTGGGCTGCAGGGCAATGAACCATGTTTGTCCAGGAGCCACTTGTACTACAGCCAGGTTCTGGGCCAAATGGCACTTTCAAGCTGCCATAGGGCAGATTTTGTAGTTTTCTCGGAAGGGTGGATTGCCATAGAAAGAATTCGCATCTCAAAGCCGGACTGGGAGGCTGCAAGACCAGTGCTGGACGAGTTTTACTTTAAAACTGCAGTGTCATACTTTGCGTCCAGAAGCTAAGAATGGCCACGATGGACTTGTACTATTGTGAGCAGTATGAAAGGGAACACCACGTCTAATGACATGCAAGATCACACCAGAATTCTTCCAGGCTTTGGGACAGTTTGAGTTGTAAACATGCCCAGTAAACCATCTGCGTCCAAGGAATGCCCAGGGGATATTAGATTCGGGATATCTGGATATCCACTGGAGTTTCGTGAGCATCCATCCGACGTCTGATGAATATCCGTAGGAGGTGCACTTTAACCCTGTTTTGGTATCCAAGAGATGTCCATACGATTTATTTCTTGGATATGTGGATGTAACCTAGAGGTTAAAAGACTGCGCGCCTGGTTGCTCCACCGAAACACCAGGCTAGATATCTGGGCTCTACTATGTGGACTCTGCTGTACACTGTTCCCATTTTACACTTTATTTTAAATCCAGGGCCAGAAAAATGTTAAAGATATATGAAGTGTTAAACTGCCCACAGGTTTAGCTTTGCATGGCCAACTAGGGCGTTCCATGTGGGAGGCCACCAGTACTGTCATCAAGCAGGAGAACAGGCCACTGTGTATTGGCATCGAGGCGGAAGACCATGGCCACTTAGGCATTCTTGGCCTTCTGTATGGAACATATACTGAAATACAAATTGTTGGGGCACATTTATTTAAGGGTAGAGTGGCGTAACACGTTTGTCACGGTGATGAGAATATGTCCTCGCAGTTTTCTTTTACATTGGCAACGTCAAAGTGTACAGGTTGATATTGTCGGCATCCATTCCTCTCGGGGTACCGTGTTTTTAATTCAAGCTGTCGTCTGTGGCATGGTTATATCGTGAGTGGATCCGTAAAGCCGATAGGTATTCCGTGCAATATTTTGCCAAAATGCAGCACACATCGGTGAAAACAGCTCAAATATAAGAAAAAAAAAGGCAAAATCTATTTTTGCTTGCTATTATCTGAGACCTAATTAGTAAACCCCAAAAAGCTGTTGACTAGAACTCAATTAGCATTACGTGCACAATATAGCTGTCGTGAACCACGTTTTCTGACAAACAGAAGTGTCTATGCGAGAGGATGCACTCTTTGTGTATCCCCTCAAACACCTGAAACGCTTCAAAATTTCCAGTGTAACATATGTTTGCCTCAAGCGAAAAAACAAAAACAAAAAGAAACAGGTTAGCAGTTCATGATGACCCATCGCATATCCTCTGCAAATCTCCATAGGATATCTTGCGGACATATCTACCCGGCTAAAGTGTGATGTTACTTTGTGGATATCGCCCAGATGTACATAGGACGTATGTGATGTCCAAGATATTCCCAACTTATTTTGGATATCCCTCGGAGATTAATGGTTTACTGGGTGGTGCTGAAAACCTGCCCCTCATGTTTGCAACTCGCACTGCGTCAAAACCTTGTGGAATCCTGGTGTGCTCCTGCATTTCATGGAACGCTGTGCTTCCTCTCGTATTGCTCAAAATAGTGCACTCTTTTCATGTGTTACCAAGACAACGTTAGTCTCGAGACATTCTTGATTTTATGTTCTTCATGGAACCAAATTATGTTAGCTCTGCTTCAAGCTGCAGTGAGAGACACATTCATGTGCAATATTGGGAAATGCCATATGAGGATATACAAGGCATTTTATTTATGGTGAGCCCCACCTTTAAAAAGCTAACTGCATCGTAACAGAATGGCCACCCATGATCTGACTGATGTGTAGTATGTAGTTTTTACACTTGTGCTTATACTGAAAAATAATCGTTTAAAGCGTTCTACCTACAGCAAATGCATATGTTTTCGTTGTAAGTAATTAGGAAATTTGCATTGAGAAAGCATGTTGTATATCTCTGCCAGCAAAGAACGTAGCTCGCCCGTTGAGCAAGTGCAATTGGGAGAACCAGCACAGCATGTTTTCTGAGCACAAATTTCATAACTATTTATCATCAAAACATGTGTATTTGCCCTAGGTGGGACCTTTTTTCAAGACTATGAGTGTTTGGCAGGTTCACCTTGAGCAAAACAGTCTGCATATTTTATGATAATGGCAATATGGGACTCCACGTGGAATATTTACAATGGGTATTACAATGAATCTCGCATTTTAAGCACACCTGTGATATTTTTTGGTATGTCAGGTTCCTTCCTTGTGATAAGCTTTTTATGAAGTGTTGTACTCAAGCCCGTAATATCTTTTGGTATGTCAGGTTCCTTCCTTGTGATAAACTTTTTATGAACTGTTATAGTAAAGTCTGTGAAATTTGTCATATGTAAGTTTGGCCTGTGATACTTCTGATGTCCTCAGATTTGCCCACTCTGTGTACATTGCCATATTGGTGGCACTTCCCTAGTGCACTGTTTCACGAATAAAATTTAAACACATGAGTGAAATATTGACATCAGCGACACACATGTGTAATGCTACTCTAAAAAAGTGTCTGTCAATCTTCCTATTTCCTGTTGGTGATGTGTGCACTGGTCCTTCACTTCACCTGCAACTTTAGTGCGTTCCGACTTCACACATAAACAAAACAGACATTATTCTTTAATATTTAGTCTTCACGAAGTAAACAGCTCTGAAAGTTACTTAAGATAACTGCGACAATCCACATCTGATCCAGCACAGGCCCTAGGCTCAGGGGTACAACCCTATCAAATATGTGAAATGTCTTGACCCTGTGAATTCTTCGCTGAACGTGAATTCGCAAGGAAGCGATTTGTTTTGTTTGCTCCACTTGTGCTGCAGAAAATTCTCCATTCCGAAGGAAGGGTAGAATGTTGACGTGAACATTTTCTTCCTGGAGAAGGTCCGCAATGGTGAAACCCTTGTCTGCCATCACTGAGTCTCCATCTGCGAATGGCAGCTCAAGGAATCCACTCCTCACAACACATTCTCTGTGTGAAGTGCACACTGTAAAAAGCTCAGGAACGAAAGTCACAAGCCCGTTCGGAGCAATGCCGACAAGTCCCTTGAACGTGTTTGCACTTTTGTATGTTGAATAGGTGCCAGACTGAAGGCCTAATGAGCTTGGAACTTCGCACCGAATCTCCGTCGCATCTAGGATAACTCGTGCACTTGGGTACTTTTCCTGGAAGGGCTTGGGCATTGTTCTGTCCACTACAGAACGGGTTTGCCACAGCGGTAACTTTGCTAGCTTCAAGTACATGTAGTTGAGCCATGATATACAGATGCGAGACACAGTTGATTGCGAAACACCGAAGCGATCTGCAAGATCTTGCTCAAACAACCCCAAGCGAAGTCTCATCAATACAAGAAATAGCTCATTTTTAGTTGACAGTTTTCTCATCCTGTATGGCGTCTGTGGTGGCGTCCCTCCTTCCGTTTTATGCCTTGGAATGTTGGAACCATTTTCACCTGGGTCTAAGTAGCTGTACAGTGCCTCAAATCTCTTCAGGGTTGGCAGACCAGTGTAAAACTGTATCCTTTCGTCAGTGGTGCACAACGAATCTATGTCGCACCTTTTTGGGCAGCCATCATGTCTTTTCTCCAGCTCCATAAGTTCAAGTTCCAATTTTTGCTTCTCCAGGAGTACCTGTTTGTCCTGCTCCTTTCTTTGAAGCAACTGTGATCGCAAAACGTCAATTTCTGCGTCCCTCTCTGCAAGCTGTCGCCTTAGTGATTCCACAATGCTACTGTTGTCGCAGCTGCAGCACTTATTTGGTCGTTCTTGCGGTTGTTCAGGATTCGGGGAAAGCGTCGGGGTGATAAGTGTGTCAGGCTCCGCATAACTTGCAACGGGGTCGAACTCATCGTACACGACACTTTCTTCGACATCTGAAGTGACTGAAGTGACCACTGTTTTCGCTGCCGCAGACTCCTGTTTCTGAGGCCGCCGTTGGTACAGGGACAGCTTGAAATCCTGCGTCGAGCGAAGGCACGGCGGTTTCTTTCAAACAGCGCCGTCCCGTTGCAACATTCGGGAGGAAGTCGGACGACAAAAAATGCTTTGAACATACGAAGGTCGATTTCTTCATTACAATGGGAGCACCGTCTTCAGTCCTCAGTGCATCAAGCCAGCTCTTCCTCTGTTTTTCATCCCGGGGGAAGCGGTAGAAGAACACCTGCGCAGAAAAAGGCTAAACTGCAGTTTCCTCTTTACGCTTTTGCCACGCTCGGAACATACCTTATTCCCACCTGCATCTCTGTATCCTCGCTGCCTACATCTATTTACGCAACAATGTGAAGGCATTTCAAAAAAGGGGAGGCCGCACAATCAATCAAACAATCTCTCTGGCAGTCCGGTTACTCTGTCCGTGTCATGGCAGACAGATGGAAGGTTTGGCAGCTGAACACCAGGCGGCGTTTCCTCTTTGCATATCCCCTATTAAAGCCAATGGTGCTGGGGATTACGAATTATGTTGCCAATCTGCGTGAAGGAGAAAACCGCAGCGGAAAAACCTTCACACCTGAAACACAAGAAACATACAAGACAGTACACATTTTCTGCAACAGAAAATATGTTTATTCCATGTGTAGTAATTCAATTAACGATTGTAATAAACTTTCTTGAATCAGTCCCCTAAGGGCGTTCGGACCTGAAAGATAACATAAAATCAGCATTGTTACATTGCTTACCCAACCAGATGACTCACTGCAGCAGCAGTAGCAGCAATGATCTGAAAGAGAACCTAATATTAAGAACAACGTCCAAACTTCAATTCACTTATACATATGCTGCATAGGGGGCCAGGGTAATCTGAAAACAAAAGACAACAATTATTAATATCATCTACATAAAATGATATGTCAATGGAACTCTATATCCTGAAAGAGAACGTTCGCTAATACATACACTGCATGGTGGGGCCAGGATAATCTGAAAACGAACGCGACTGTTAATATCATCTACATAAAAATGATATGACAATAGACCTAAATAATCTGAAGGAGAACATTCACTAATATGCTGCATTGGGGGGGCATAGTAATCTGAAAACGAAGATAACAACTATTAATATCAAGCATGGTAACGAGACCTATAACTATACTCACTGTCCAGTGGTGGTACCCGGTGATCATCTAAAAGATATTTGCAATTAAGATGAGCTAATCAAAGTCGTATGCTGGTACATATTTCATTCGTTACTACACAAACTGAGTCATCTGAAATGAAACTCATATGTTAACATGAAATCAATGAAATGTCGCTAATACATACAGCCTGGTGGTGGTGACTCAGGCGCTGAGAAGAAAGGAACTTTAGATACTTCTCGCTTTTCATATTCACCATTTCCTTACCGTCTTCGAAGTAAAATACTGGCCTCGATGTGAATACTGAGAAAGACAACATCGTTAAGAAAACTAACTTGAGGAGAAAAAAACACCAAAACTCACCACTATCACCATTGTCTGCAATAGTAGAACCTGAGAAAACTGAGAAGAACAGCTTTCGTAAGAAACCGAATTTTTTGGTAAAAACCGTCAAAACTTACCACCATCAATGGCCATGTTGCTTCGAAGTGATGCTCTAGGAACCAAATCTTCGTTTTTTAAAGCTGACACATCTTCATTATCATATCACATCCTCTCCTACATTGTATAAATGACTTTTAGCAACAAGGGGGTGGGCTCGAGAAATCTGCATGTAGCAAAAGTCTTTGTAGTAAACAACTAATTGCAAACTAAGGAAAAACGCAACCAATACGGGAAGTATGCACATCCTCTCCATCGGATTCCTTTTCAACATCCCCCTCACAGTCGATGATGGAAGAGCAGAAGTGCTACCCGGTCTCTGAGGACGATTGTATGTATAGAAAGTTTTCCCGTTTTTCCCTCGCTAAAAATGTGATTCTTTGTTCAGATTCTGATTGTCTTCTGACGGAGGATCTTCCTCTTGTGAAGACATTGAAGACACCACCCAGAACTTTCTTTATACAATATGATGAGCATCTGAGACGCTGTCATTGTGGTGCATTGTGGTCATCATTTCTCATCATTTTTTTCTTCCTGTACTGTGGGTGCTGGCTCTGTTTCAATAGATGGTTTCTGATGATTTTTTATAATGTAGTACATGGCAGTTAACATTCGTTTTACTGTAATATCATCGCTTTCATTAGATTCCAGAATTGATTCGATAGGAGTCAATACCTCGACCTTTGTAGCCATTTTTTAGACACATACCGCTTTTGCTAGAGCACAACCTGCGACACCACCGAGCACACTGGTTAATCCTGCGAGCAATAAGGGGATCAGTGGCACTAATCCTCCCCTCTGACGACAGAGGAAGGATCTCAAGTCTTTTTGGTGATTTGTGCAGCATTTTATATGCAATGTATCGAATGGTGTGTTTATACTTTTCCAGCTCTTTGAACAATCTGGGTGGTAGCTTAATATTACCATTCAATATATTCTTACAGACTTCACAAAGAGCTTCTATGCTGTGAGGTGGTGCCTCCTTTAAAATCTAATCGCGCTCTTTAGGAGTACACGTTGCAAGGACTTTTAGAAAAGTTAAATGATGACGCAGACTTTTCATTTTGGCAAGAAAACAAACTGGCGAACGTTTCCAGTAATGCCTGCTTGCAGTCGAAATTGAGACTGCGTCAGAGGGTGTAGGTCAATTACTAGATAACCAAATTGTTTCTCTGTTGCCTGCTCAAATGCACTGATAAGGTACGGTAATTGAGCTTTGCCAAAGATCTGGCGTCCTAAAAGTTCCAGTTGCGTGCGTGACCTTAAATTATTAAATAATATTATATAGGTGCTATTGTGAGATAATGTTCTATAGTTGATGTCGTTGTGAAATAAGTACTGACAAAGAAAAATAATGGATGCGCTCTTATGATGTGATGTTCTCGTATAGAGATGAACCATTTCTTGCATCACATTCTTCTCAGTCATGGGATCGTCGACTATAATCAAAGTAGGCACGCTCTCATCCCATGTCTTTGGTAGCTCTTTCTGGAATGTAACCTCATTTGTGAATTCATTTTGCCAGGTCGCATCATATTTGCTAACGTAAAAGATTTGCTCTGGGACTACAGTAAATACTGTAAGATTTCTTAGAATGTTAGGAACGAGATATGTTTTACCCGACATGGAAGAACCGCAAATAATAACCCTTGCAGGGTGGATGAAAGCAAACCGACCTACGTCAGACATCACAATGCAAAAGTGAACGAGACAAGGAATAAGTGATGATGCGAGAATTGGATTTATTGTACATCTCGCCAATACCCATCGATTTGATCGTCTTGACTTTTTGCGGAACGACGTTTCATTTCTATGAGACGCTCGTGCGAGGAACTTCCTCACAGCTTCTGCTTTTGCTTCATATATTTCTTGTTTAAGTCGCTATATTGTCTCGTCCGCCGTCTCCCTCTCATCATATTCCTTTCCAAAACATCGAGTCAAAAGCTTCCATACAGCTCCCATTTTGTGTAGAAAGTTCATAGGTGGGTTGATCGTTGGTAAATGAGGATTGTACCTCCCCGCTCAAGGATGTAATAAAAGATGTGGAAAGGGAATAAGATGTATTTTGCATGTTGATGCATGTTCAAACGCGAGAAGGAAACCCCTCTCTACGCGACGCGCGAGGCGGTCTTGGCGCGCGCTCCTCCTTTGTACAAACTATCTTGCTCCAAATACCTTCCTATCTGGAGCAGGGGGGGGGGGGGGTACCGATGGTTACCAGTATCTTCCTATTCCAGTGGATACACGGAATATCTTCCACCTTCTACTACTAACATTGTTTGGGAAGGCGCTCAAAGAGCCTGATATTACAAAGCGAGTTGTGTGAATCTCTTATTTCCAAGTGAATACTGCAGACAGTTCTCTCTCGCTTGTCTAGATCAAAACACACGACTGCTCGAGCATATTTATTTCTTGTCTGGTGCTCCTCTCTCGAGGATGTACATGATATCTGATATTGGCTCATATAAACAGTTAGGTGGTCGGGGCTTCTTCTGAGTCATGCGGCGGACTGGCGCTGCGTTTTTCTTTTTTTCTTCGGGCTAAAGTGTGCAGGTTGGCACGTTTACAGTACCTTGTCTACTTTAAGTATTTGCATGTCTTGAAAGTGATGGAAGGCGTTTGCATCTGTAGACATTGTTGTCATACATCGTGGTATTGCTCAATGCATTTTGAACAACACACGGAATTGTACAGTATTTTGGTTTAGCGCGTAAACTGCAATTCGCTTCCTTCCATCCTTATTTTTCTTCGTTGCATAAATGATGTTAAATATCTGCATGTCACAACGTTATAATCACAAGCAGAGTAATCACTGTATAAATTATAGATAGGCTTCCGACTTTTCGGATTTATCCGATAAACTCCCTCCAATGTTTCTTTTTTTTTTTTTCAAAAGATCGGATTTATCCTATAAACTCCGAGTTTTCCAACGCCCACGTGGCAGCCCTACGGGTTTTCCCGGTTCCTTCTTCCTTTGTCATGGGTCAGAAGTGGTAGCCTCCTTCAGGGTCGCTGGACGCGTGAATGACCCAAAAGGAGGATAATACACACACTTGTCCCGTCTGTTCTATGCATCCTCAACCCTAGTGACACTACTTGTCCCCGGGCACTGGGCTAGCTTGGCACAGAAGAGTTCTGTGTTCGTCACAGCTGCTACTCATTTTGAGTCTGGGCACCATTCACAATTTGTCGAAATACGCTTGTTTGTACTTCAGTGTACTTTGTACATTTTGCGCAAAAATGTACCACATAACTGAAGAGGCACAGTGCACCTCATAAACTGAAACGGTACATTGTGACTGCAGAAACAGATGGCACGGCGTGCATGAGAGGCCGAAAGTCACAGGTACCTGCTCGGCAAAGGTTTCAGAACCCCCCGCGGTCACAAAATTGAACACAACGCATAGAATACCTGACAGATAGCTTTATTAACTGTTGACATCCCTTGTAATTTGGTATATCCAACAGAGACACGGTCAGTTGGCACCGAATGGAGGTTCGCACCATGACATATGTAATCTACAATTCATACATGATTACACTCCCACAGATGTCGAAGTCAAATCCGATGCACGACGCTGGACAGAACCCATGAGGTGCCCCCGTAAGTAACTTAATTCTGAAGAGAAGTCTGAAGAACTTACTTGGCTAGGATTTCCCCCTTCGTGTCTGTCATGCTCTAGGGCTGTAAATGCTCTAAGAGCAAGAATGTAGATAGATTTAGACAACAAAACTACACCAAACCCTTTAATGCAAATGTGTTACCGTAGGAGGATCTCACAACACTTTCAGTATCTCTGAGAGACGCGGTGTTTGGAGGTAACACTAAAGGGTGCCTCCTTCATCAAGACGGTCTGTACAAGACCGAGAGCTTGAGCATATGCGTGTGGATAATCGAGGTCTTTAAACATAGTACACACACAACAACAGCACAAGGGATTTCTCCAAGCTGCACGAATCACCCAGTGCTGCAGGCTTTGTTAGCGTTACTATCTCTTTCTTGCTTCCAAAAATATCTTGGGTCCATTTACGCGTTGGTTTGCTGATGGGTCCTCTTGTTCTAAAGAGCACAGAAAAAAAGAGGGGACATCAGTCTCGGCTCACATTAGCTGAGGTTCAGCTCAACACACAGAAAACCTGGTCAATGCCAACCTTTTAATGCTGCAATGAGGATCAGTTTCATAATACCAGTATTTACTGCTTTTGGGTGTCGCCTGTTGCGTGGGAGAAGGGATTTCGCGTCATAGTTTCGATATCCCAAAGAAAGGCGATCAGTTAAGTGTAGCCGAATGTCTAAGAATCTCAGGCTGCCGTTGTCGACGTACTGCTTTGTCTTTTTGCACCATCTTGTGCAGGAGCTTACTGGTTCTTTCTGTAGAAGGGTTGATGCTGCGACCATTGGTCTGCTGTCATACCACTTGACTACAACATTTACATCTCTCCTGGAAGACTGGTCAATTGAGGCACGACCTTGCTTCTTCATCTGCTGGTCGTTCTTGAGTTTGGCCTCCTTTGGCACCCTGCTTGACATTAGTGTCCCAAAGCCATACATCTTCTTGTCCAGTAGACGGTCCAAAAGAGGCACAGACGTAAAATACCTGTCCGTGAATATGCATGAACCAAGCGGCAATGTTTCTGAGAGTTGAAGCACTCCTGTACCACCAATGTCCACTTTCTCAGTTTCAGTGGTTCTAGTGAGAGGACCTTTCCCCTTATAGAGGAAGAAATCTAGTGGAATGCCCTGTGGCGTAGTGACCACAAAGCTCTTCAGTCCAACAGGGTTTAGCATCCCCCTTACGTATTGTCTCGTCCTTGCCTTTCAATAGAAAGGGGTCATTGCTTCGTCAAGAGAGACATATTGTGTTCGTGGCGTCTGCAAGCATTGCCGGCATACACATACCAGCAGGGGTCGCACCTTCCAATAAGCGTCTTTCTTCCTTTCCTCTTTTGGACATTCTCGTCATCCACCACCTTCACAGTGAAGGGAGTGCCGGTCTCGAGACTATGTGTCTGCTATCATTGACACCCTTGTTCTAGCCGTCCACGCCATCCTTGTTCTTGGGTACTCGAAGAAAGCATTTTTTCTTGTTTTAGTTTCTTTTCCTGTTGGCAGCGTAACTGTTACTTACTCCTAGGCATGCCAAGCCAAAACTGCAGCCAATCATTTTTTTTTCATTTCACTTCTCGATGTCCCCAGGCTCCTTCCTGTTATTTTCACGGACTTCTTGTTAGTGAAAAATGCCATGTCTTTGAACACCGTGTCGCTGATGTAGGCTTCAAAATATTGAAATGGCTCTCGTTCTACCAAAGTAGACGTTACCGTTGTGAGCGGTAGCCCGAAGTTTGAAGGAGTGTAGCTGCAACAGAAAAAACCGATCAGATAACGGATAAACTAGAGACCACGAATGTGGAGGCGAACAAGGCTTGGTTTACTCACGTTGCAGACGACTTCCAGAAGTGCGGTCTTTAAGCACAGTGGCTCACTTAATCCACTTAATCCACCGAATGCGACTCGATGTGGCCTTTACAGCTCAGTGGCGTTACCGTTTGAGACATGTTGACTCTCCCACCTGCTGCCACTGTGGTGCTCTTGAGGATCTGGAGCACATTCTTCTTCATTGCCTCCACTACCAACCTTCCCGAAGCGCACTCTCTGAGTCTCTTAGTCAGCTGGACTCTCGACAATCCAGCCCAGCAACGATCAGCGCTCAAAGCTCTTTTGACATTTCTGGACACCATCGAACTTCGATCGTTATTGTGAAGGGGCTCATTATTTTATTCCTCACATCCCCACCAGCAATGGGGTAGAGTATCGCCTGTGGCGATGAACCTCCCCACTCTTCATTTCAAAATAAAGTTGTTGTTGACGTTATGTACGTTAGCAGCAGAAGCCGTATTTTCTTCGTTTCCCTCCTCTTCATCAGTGGCACTTTCACCTTTAGCTTCTAGCTCTTGAGCGACGTAGTCAGTGCCTCTATCGTCACATTCGTCGTCAATTAATTCGTCTTCAATGTCAGAGTTCCCGTCGAAAAGAAAGTCAAGAATTTCGTCCTCTGTCGGTGGCTTTACTGGTGGAGACACAAACAAACAAAGCTTAGCAAAATACGTTCTTTGCGTGAACGATAAAGAGCAAACAAAGCCATCCCTGTGCAGATCACTTAGTTTCTACCAGTTAAACGCTTTTCGCCGCGTGGAGAATGTTTACAATTTTAACATAGGTTGACAAGGTGAATACCAGGAGTATCACATGTGATACCGCGAGTTTAATCCAATACCCCGTCGTTCACGGACCAATCCCAAAGCATATCTATATTACATTGCGTGCATGGACCCTTCTAAAGTACTCACATTGAATCATGTTGCTCTACGGGAAAATTATTGTCAAGAAATCACATTTACCTTTCGTCCTTGTGGACCGGCGCGGCGACACAGATCCACAGAATCTTCACCGCGC
This sequence comes from Ornithodoros turicata, assembly GCF_037126465.1. Taxonomy (NCBI): domain Eukaryota; kingdom Metazoa; phylum Arthropoda; class Arachnida; order Ixodida; family Argasidae; genus Ornithodoros; species Ornithodoros turicata. Next base: position 51,835,388 of record NC_088203.1, on the reverse strand, counting down.
GGGAAGGGTATCGAATGCGCGTAGCTTCCTCTATAGGGACCGTGCGACACCTAAAGGGGGCGCGCTGCTCCGTCGCGACAGCGCCGCCAGTGGCGGTCTTGGACGTATCCGACGTGATACCACGCCGCCCGTTCTATGCATTCTCAAGTGGAACCGTAGCTTGCGTGGCGACCGCCGTAATTAGAAGGGCTAATTTTCGAAGTGCAAATAATGTGGAACCTTTCTGGGGCGCGAACGAAGGGAATGGAGACAAACTGCACAGAAACAACCACCGTATTTATAATGCATCTAACAGTACGGAAGGAGAACAGCCACTCGCGTCTGCCCGGTCAAAACACCTGTAAGTGATACGTCGAGAGGATGGTTATTTGACTCCTCACAAAATGGCTTGCTAGCGAAAGCTATATACGTGTATTCCTCTGACTCCAGCCATTTGTAATATCATGTTTTTGACTGAGTCTTGTATTCCTTTCGTCGTCTTTGCACACACATAGCTTCGTCACTGAAATTTACATCGTGCGTCCGTTTTATCCATACAAATAAACACGTGGGGTCACAACTTATTGCCTGAACTTGTACTGCAGTTTTTCCAGTATCTTCAGATACAATAACCCTAAAAAGATCCTCAAAGAAGAAAGTATATGAGTTTTTACCTCGGCTACCGCCGTAAGCTTGCGGGACGACAGCTGTGAAATGGTCGGTGAGTAAATACTAAACCTTTTGGACAACGTAGAACTTCTGTTCTCACTGTGAGACTCGTCATACCGGGAGCAATATCGGCTCTGGGCACTGACGATGAAACACCTCAATCATTATCTCGAAATACGTTGCCGTTTGGTCGGTGCATTTGACGGTGATACAGTATGCGTTTCACCGTCACGAAAGTGGCAACTGTAAATCATTGATCATTTTGCAGGTCCTCATTCAGTTTCATTGAAACTAGAACAAAAGAAATAGAATATATTCGCTCATGTTGTGCACACCTCATGCAATGACCGAACGCGCGTCACAAACGCTATTCGCTGCGAGTCTAGTGACCTCGGTGGTATTGGAAGCGTAGAAATCACGATAAATGAAGCATCTGGTCCCTAATGAAGAGTTATTTTAGGTGCTGGCACAGTTAGCGATGCTGTGGCAAAAAAGATACCCGCACTTCACATATAAACAAAACTGGCTACCAGGCGGCTATCACGCAAGGTACTTTCTCCGGAGGCCGCATCGCGGCGCCACCAGTTTGTCGCACAGTCCCTATACTAATCACAGGGGTGACACAAACCCGTCATTGTTGTGACTACCCTCAAGCGGGTGCTTTTGGCAAAAGTGCCACCTTTTCCTGGTCGCACGTCATAGAAAACGTCATTTTGAGGTCATGTGACTTTGTTTACATGTCGTTCTACCGCTTAATGACATCTTTCTGTCGTCATCAAGCCAAGAGATGAACGTATTTTGCGAGCATGAACTATGCGGTGTTTATTTCGCAACATGGTAGCTCATTTCTCCTTACATTGCATCGGCTCACTGAATCGTAACGCGCGGTTGTCATCACATCTTTGAAAGGCGTCAACAGTACGTTGCTTCGCGTTTCTACTGCGCGTTTTACTGCGAGATTATCGGATAAAAATAATTACCGTGGTCGAAAGACATCCAAAACGTCGCGCAGAAACAACAACCATTTTGTTTACAAACGGTTTGGACCGCCGATCACGGGCGCCGCCATCTTTAAGGTCATGTGTGCCTTGACGTTTGCTGTGACGTGCGACGAGGACCTGTCCAGGATGCATTGCGTTCGCCCAGCACGCTTTCGTCTACGGAGCAATACATTGGACGGCACCTCTGTGATCAGTGTAGCAGGCTGTGGACAAGGACGAGATGGCCACGCACCTGGTGCACCTCCCTCAGTTCCACCGGCGCGGCCATGGAGATAGGCCATCTTCATCGCCTCTCCGTGGCATAGCATCATCGCCGGTCGGGACTCATGTAGAGGAACAACACCTCATCTACATTTGGTGACCCAAACGAAGAACATCATGTTCGGCGCAATTATGCCCTTCACCAACCCAAATTTTTGACATCATCGGCAAGCACTACCAAGGCAAGCTATCCCTGGAAGCCAACTGCATTACTCGACGCATCTCGCTAGCATCATAACGCCCTTCTCCTCTCGACCGACTCGCCGACCGCTCACATCCCACTTCCGTCGACGCTACCGATTCGAATGATGACGCAACGACCTGACCGTCCACGGACCATCGCTTCGCGGCTTCCAGCGACCGGCCAGCGCTGTCAACGGCACCTGGCATACTCACGACCCGTCACTTCATTTCTGCATCACAACTCGCATGCGCTGCCGGCCGCGACACCTGAGCAACGTGCTCCCCTGCCGGTTTCGGTAGTCGCAGCAGCCGACGCCACGGCACGCTTCAGCCGGCGTCTTGGCACTCCTCACGGCTACGCAGCCTCACTTCCTGGGACCCTCGAGCTCTCGCTCCCGTGCCGGTTGCGGCACCCCAGGCCACGACTCTGACGCTCGACTCCGACGCCCAACGACTTCGCCCCTCATCTGCTCCGCTCATGGACCGTTCCCGCAGCGGGTGTTGTGCCGTGCCCTGAACACGTCCAGTAGTGCGCATCATCCACGGTTGCTCTTGCTCTCCTCCTCCGGTGAGAACGCGGTTCTTCTTTCTCGCCGCTCCGCGTCTGGGAGGGGGAGTACTGTAGCAGGCCGTAAACAACGACGAAGATGTCCACACGCCTGGAGCACCTGCCTCAGTTCCACTGGCGCGGCCATGGAGATAGGCCACTGTCATCGCCTCTCCGTGGCATAGCATCATCGCCGGTCGGGACTCATGTAGAGGAACAACACCTGATACATCAGTATGGAGGAGGCTATATGCTACGCGATGCGACGGTCGCTTCGTCCTCTTAGCTTTACGCTGCGTAATCGACTTAAGACCGAACGTATCACATGTGATATCGTCAGTCCGAACTCCGAACAAATATGGGGTCGCAAGTGTCGTGCACGGGGAGCCTACCCATGAAGAAATTCGGTGAACGTCAACCTATAAAATTAATTCTTTTTGCTCAGAAAGGGTTCACACTGCTGTGGTGTTCCGTGGTTTTCATTCATTTTGTGGGTTTTCCTTTGGTGTTCCGCGGTTTTCGTTCGTTATTGTGTGGTTTGGTGTTATATGGTTCTCGTTTGCCTTTTTCCATTATCGTATTGTGTTCTCCGAGTGTGTGTGTTCTACAGTGAGACCTCGACTCTAATTGTGAAGGGGCTCACTATTTTACTCACCACATCACCGCCAGGAATGGGGTGGGGTATTGCCCCTGGCAATGAAACTCCCCATTCCTCATCTTAAGATAACGTTGTTGTTACGAGTGTGTTGGAGTTATTCGAAAATGAACGAAGATGATTTTTGCATCCCCGAACACCAAAGCTACACCAGGCATATATGGGTCTCTCGAATACATGACACAGGTGACACAGCAGCCACAGACATGTCATTCACTTCCATGTTCTGCTTCGCGCGACCAACATGACCACCCACGACGTAGACAATAAACGCGATAACACAGAGGGCCTTGCAGATGGCGCGGCGGATCGTAGCTCGTAGCGGCGAAGTAGCTGAATGCTGTATTAATATAGAAACTATGGAGGTGAGCGTCATTTTTAAAATGACATTTAGCTGTAAGATAACGTGTGTCAACTTTGTTCTCTACAAAATTAACTCTCACGTGGTAAGGGTTGACCCTGGAAGTCCTGCGCCCGAAACCAAAGTTGCTCTTTTTCGCCCTTCGTTGGCAGCACCGTCCATGTTCCGGCAATCTTCAAATTATTTATACGTAAAAAATATGCCGAATTGAGAAGTAATGCTTTCTGTGTGTTATCAAATTAGATGTTGTGCACGATAGTGGGCAAAAATATGGGGGTTATTTTTCACTTTCCAGTCCCTTTAATGCGGTCCAAGGTAACTATGTCCTTGCGACGGTCAATGGACAGGGTGAAGAACTTGGGATCACAGCTGATGACCAAGTAAGGGCCGGTGTAGGGCGGTTCGAGGAGTTTGCATGAACTTACTTCTGATCAAATTTGCACAGAATAACGTGCTACGAGCAGCTGCGACGTACCAAATTTTGCGCTGTGTGTAAAAACGCAGCTTTCATGTGTGAAATGCGCACAATGTGGGCCGGCCATCAAAATGCACAAGTCCAATATCTCTTCAACCAGCTCTGCTCTTCCCTTTCATAATTTCCTGGGTAACATATTGTCGCGTGTTGAGTGAGGCCAGGAGACAAAAGGCGTCAAGTCGGACCAAACTATTTTATTGACCGTCCTAGCCGGTCGCTCGAGTAGAAGAAGAAGTAACTAGCTCGCGTCTCGTGAGCGCGAGATGGCAGGGCACAAACAGGGTCATGTGGCCAAAGGAGATGTTGGTGCAGCTAGTGCTGCTACATCATCCTCCCTCCCCTGGAGAAAGATGATGCTGAAGCTGCAGGCTGGATAGTGCGGTGCAGATCCCACGATACGTGCTTGCTTGAAGCTGGGCGCAGTGGGAAAGATCGAGATATGGCTGAGGGGGCGGTACGATCGTCATGCTGTGTGTCAGACTTGTTCGAATCTGAAGAAACTTCCAGCTGGGTGAAATGCGCCAGAGATGAGGGGTCTAGGTGAGCGGGCTGCAGCCTATCGATGGAAATGTTGTCCTCGCGGCCATTAAGCTGTACACGGTAGAACTTGGCGTATCGGTGCAGAACTTGAAAGGGGCCGTCGAAATGAGGCTGAAGAGGCTTACGAACGGCATCCCGGCGAATAAAAACATGTGTACAGCTTTCAAGCTCTGGGCTGATGAAGGGATGGCTACGAAGGCTTCGTCGGGTTGGGGAAGGGCAGAGCTGGGACATTGTCAAACGGAGTTGGTGAAGGAATGACGATGGCTCGGCTGCTTCGGGGCGCACAGGATGGAAGAATTCTGACGGCAAACGTAGTGACGTCCCGTAGACGAGTTCTGCGCTGGAGGCGCCGATGTCTTGCTTGAGGGCCGTCCGAATACCGAGCAGCACTGTAGGAAGAGCGGCGAACCACTGGGTACGCTCACGCGCGCAGGAGAGGGAGGCCTTAAGGTGACGGTGAAAACGCTCAACGAGCCCGTTTGCTTGGGGGTGGTACGAGGTGGTTCGTATCCGATGTGTGCCGAGGGTCTCCAAGAGCTGGGTGAACAGCCTGGCTTCAAATTGGCGGCCGCGATCTGTGGTAAGGGTAGCAGGCACACCAAAACGGGCTATCCAGCCGTGCAAAAAGGCTTCGGCAACGGTCTCGGCGGTGGAATCGGCGATGGGAATTGCTTCTGGCCACCTCGTAAATCTGTCAACGCATGTTAACAGGTATGAATGACCATGCGACGGGGGTAGCGGGCCCACCAGATCGATGTGCACGTGGGAAAATCGGGCGTCAGGGAGCGGGAATGCTGCTAAAGGTGCCTTGTTGTGCTGGTTGACTTTCACACGTTGGCAGACGAGGCAAGCGCGGGTCCATGCCCGAACGTCGGCGTTCATCGATGGCCATAGAAAGCGGGTGGTGAGCAGCTTCTGCGTGGCGCGGATACCAGGGTGGGCTAGGGCATGCACGCTATCAAAGACAAGGCGACGGAAAACCTGCGGAATGAACGGTCTGGGTCTGCCCGTGGAGATGTCGCAAGTTAACTTGAGGAGCGATCCGGGCAGAGGCACCTCTTCGAAAGAAAGAGTGGTGGCAGAATCTCGCAGTTTCCGAAGCTCTTCGTCTGACTGCTGCGCCTTGGCGATCTTGGAATAGTCCATCGTCAACTTCGGAAAGGTGACAGCATCGACGTGCATCCTGGACAGAGCATCCGCTACAGGGTTGTCGGTTCCGTTCACGTGGCGAATGTCGACGGTGAACTCACTTATGAAGGCCAGCTGCCGGGCTTCACGGGGAGTGTAACTGTCGGCAGCCTTGGACAGGAACGCGTAAGTCAAAGGCTTGTGATCTGACAGGATGTAGAACGTTCTTCCTTCGACGAAATACCGGAAGTGGCGGATGGCTAAATAGGCAGCGAGCAGCTCACGGCCAAACGCGCTGTAGCGGGACTGCGCTGGAGAGAGCTTCTGCGAGAAGAAAGACAAAGGTCTCCACTGCCTGTCGATGTACTGCTGTAAGACACCGCCAACAGCATGGTCAGAGGCGTCAACCATGATGTTAGTTGGCGCGCCGTGTTTCGGGTAGACGAGGACAGTAGCGTCTGCAAGGGCTTGTCTGGCAGCGAGGAAAGCGGTGTTCGCTTCTTCCGTCCACGAAAACGGCGTTGAAGATGGCGTGCCGCGCAGCATGTCTGTCAGAGGTCGCAAAATGCGCGCACAGCATGGAATAAATCGTCGATAAAAGTTCACCATTCCCAAAAACTCTCGCAGCTTACGCAGTGACGTTGGCGTTGGGAAGTTGCGTATGGCAAGAACTTTGTGGTCGAGAGGGCGGATGCCGTCGCTGCTGATTAGGTGCCCGAGGAACTCCAGCGATGGCTTGCCGAACTCGCATTTTTCGGCGTTCACAACAATGCCGAACTCTTGGAGACGCTGGAAAAGCGCGCGAAGGTGGTCTTCGTGCTCCTCGGGGGACCCGCTGGCAACGAGGATGTCATCTATGTAGGCAAACGCAAAGGGAAGGCCGCGCAGCACTTGATCCATAAACCGTTGGAAGGTCTGGGCGGCGTTTCGCAGACCAAAGGGCATCCTGAGATATTCGAACATGCCGAATGGTGTAACGATGGCAGTCTTGGAAACGTCGGAGGGTTCTACTGGAATGTGATGGTAAGCTTTTACCAAATCGACCTTGGAGAACATGGTCATGCCGTGGAGATTGGAGGCGAAATCGTGAACATGCGGGATGGGATAGCGATCTGGCACAGTAACCTTATTAAGGGCTCTGTAGTCGCCGCACGGCCTCCAATCTCCGGTCTTCTTCGGTACCATGTGCAAGGCTGATGACCAACTGCTGGAAGAAGGCCGGACGATTCCAAGCTGAAGCATGTGTTGGAATTCCTTTTTCGCAATGGCGAGGCGCTCGGGGGCCAGGCGACGAGGACGGGCATGCACGGGAGGACCTGTAGTGACAACGTGGTGAGTCACTGTGTGCATCACGGGCCGCTCGGTGTTACATGGCTTCAAGAGGGATGGGAACTCCTGCAGGATGGCGGAGTATGGACAGTTTCCAGCCTTGAAGCGGGCGATGCGGCTGCACACTGAATGGCGACAGGGAATGCCGTTGACGCGAAACCGGGTTTCTGCATCCCAGAGCAAGCGTTTTTTCATGTTCACCATGAGACCGAAATGGCTCAGAAAGTCTGCTCCCAGAATAGGGTACTGCAAGTCAGCCACAAGGAAAATCCATGCGAAGGAGCGGCGGAGGCCCAAGTCGAGAGTGAGGGAATGCTCTCCGTACGTCGCAATCGGCGTGGAATTAACAGCTTGCAGGGTGCGGGACGTTGGCTTGCGTGGTGAACGAAAAAGAGAGGACGGAAGCACACTGACGTCAGCGCCGGTGTCAACAAGAAACTTTAGTCCGGAATTGTTGTCAAGAACAAAGAAGAGGCGGGATGGACGAGTGCCAGAGTCACCAGCCGCCATATCTAGTGACTGGCTCGGGAGTTTCCCTGGAAGGTGCATGGTGGTGTACAGTTGCGAGCCTTGGTGCGGAAACGGCGATGATACCAGCAAATTCCAGCTGGAGATGGGGAACGTCGATGCGCGAAGCGGGATCGGCGTGAAGACGGAGAAGGACTGCAGTGGCGGAGGGCTGCAACCTCCAGCTGCAGGTTGGAGATCTGTTCCACGAGCTGAGAAAGGTCCACTGCTTGCGGCGAGCTGGAACCAGTAGCCGTAGGCGGAGAAGGGGGGTGCGAGGCCACAGCTGCGATCTGCGGTGGTGCCATTTCCATGATCTTGTCGGCAAGGTTGGCCAGGTCGTTCAGGCTCATGGTGCCAGCAGCGGCTAAAACCATGCAGACATTGGCCGGCAACCGCTGGAGGAAGAGTTGGCGGAGCAGGGAATCGTCGATTACGGCGCTGTCGGGACGGTCGCCGAGCAGTTGGCGCATACGCCGTAAGAGCTGAGAAGGCGCGCGATCTCCGAGTTCTTCTTGGGTCAGCAGGCGCTGGAATCGCTTTTGCTCCGACATAGACGTCCGGCGAATTAATTCAGTCTTGAGCACGTCATATGGTGATTGTGTCGGTGGGGAGGCAACCAAGTCGCGCACCTCGGAAGCATCAGTAGGGGAAAGTGCGGCAACGACGTGGTAGAACTTCGTCAGTTGGTCACTGATGAGACGAAGGGCGAATTGGGCCTCAGCTTGCCCGAACCATACGACGGGATCGGCGGCCCAAAACGTCGGCAGCTTGATAGCGACGGCGGAAACTTGAGGTGGGGGCAACAGGGGCGCCGCAATAGCGGGCACCGCAACGTTCTGTTGCTGTGGTCCTGGGACTTGCTGGACTGGCGGAAAGTGGCCTGCTGGTCCTGGGAGAGGGCCAGTAGCAGAAGGGGGTCCAGTGGCCATCACGTCCGGGTCACCAGTTGTCGCGTGTTGAGTGAGGCCAGGAGACAAAAGGCGTCAAGTCGGACCAAACTATTTTATTGACCGTCCTAGCCGGTCGCTCGAGTAGAAGAAGAAGTAACTAGCTCGCGTCTCGTGAGCGCGAGATGGCAGGGCACAAACAGGGTCATGTGGCCAAAGGAGATGTTGGTGCAGCTAGTGCTGCTACAATATGCTTTAATTCCGGGCCCCTACCATTGCTTGACTAATACATGACCATTTGATATTCCGAAAAGTTTTGGCATATTTTTTATGGCGAGCTGCTAATTTGTGAGCGTGTGAATTAATTTTTGGGCATTGGTGTGCGTATTCAATGTAAAATAATTTATTTATCGTCCTCCACAGCAAGCACAACACAGAGTAGGGGAATAGGTTCTAAGTATAATGGTGCTTACAGAATGCTGAACGTAAATATGCCACGGGTTATAATTAATCCACTGGCAAAAAATGCGGTCTGTATGCGTGTAACTCAGTGTGCAAGTTTTATTATATTGTCTAACTTGTGTCAGTCAGAAAATGGACCTGCCACACGTTGCCCACAAATTGCTCGACTTACGTAGCGGGAGGCTTCCCCTGTGGGGAAACGTTGTGGCTGTCTACACACTGTTACTATTGTGTTTTACACCATAAGACAACAAACACAGTACTGAATCAACACAGCCGTCATGTTCCATTAAAACTTTATTATCCTCCTTGGATAGTAATGACTGCCAGGATACCACACCGACACACTGCATAGAGTTGCACTATATTTGCATTTAGCACGATGTTGTGACACTTGTTGAAACCCGTGTTTTCAGAACCTCGGGGCGTCAGCTCGTCAGTACCACGGCAAAGGGGAGGCAATGCACAACAAAGCCAAACAAACAGCATACAAGGTTTACTGCATACTTCACACTAACAGGACACTGCAGCAGTCCCTATCGCCACACGAAACAGGAGTCCTCCCGCATCATTCTTGATGCCTTTTATCCCTTTCTGGGCGTACGGCTCCTTATATCATAAGATGGTTCTAACGCCTGTGCCCCCCCCCCCCCCACGCCAGCGTATTGCGGGGCGTGCCTGAAGTCCACATGCCCCTACCGCCAAGATTCACACCATATTGTCGAGGATGGTATCGTCCATGTGGTTGTCAGACGGGGCTCGATGTCCGGACGGGGCAACCGTTCTCCCTCTTTTTCAGGAGGTCTGGCCTATGTCTATAAAGGGTGGCCTGCTCAGCTGCAACGTCCCCGGATGTACGAGCGGCCACGGATCTTTCTTTGTGAGGCGAGCCCCAGCGATGAATTTGTCGATGAAGTCCAGCACCCCACAGAGAGGGCAGCGGAGCCTGAGTTCTTCCTCTGACAGTGGGAGAGGGGGGTCACATGGGTGGCGGTCGCTCAGTCCACCTGAATGGTGCGGGCACTTTGGTCAAGTCTTCACTCCCGAGTGGGCGAGGCTGGGAGGACCACTTCGATCGGAACACCCATCCTAAGGGTCGTCCGGGCGAGACGACGGTTGTGGTAGCTACAGCCTATTGATCAGATGAGTGACGGTAGGTGCACACAACTTCAGGAAGTGTACTTACCCGCATGAGCGTGTCATTGTGCTGAATCTCTAAAGAGAGCGCATGAGGCAGCCGCTGTGAACGAGTTGTCACAAATTGACAAGAAGGTGCTACCGTCGGACGAAATTAGCCTGAACACGGTCTCCCCCACATGCGCATTAGAAATCCAACTTTGTGCTGACAATTTCTAGATCAACGCTAAGGCTGCGTCTACTAAAGCAGCGCCGCTGCCAGCGCTGTCAGCGAATGGCAAGTTTCCGTCTACTAGGGCAGCGCGCTCGTTTCGTAGACCACCTGCTGCCGCAGCGCCGCTGCTCCCGCTGGCCAGCGCAGGCAGCAGGTCGGGAGCCGCTGAGCGCGCTGCTACTGGCTGTGTGACGTCACGGTAGCAGGCGACATCGCCCGCCGCGTAGTTTGAACATGGCGTCCACATCGACTGCTGGGCTCATCACTGTCACAGTGGCTACCCAACGCTAACATGCAGCCTATACGGGTCGTGGATACAGGAACTAACCTCAAATGATGTTGGTGACATTCTAAAATCGGTCTGGAAGTTGTAGGGGTTGAACCGAGATGCGCTTTCGGCGAGACTAACCTGAAGGCGGCTCTCGCGCATGTCCTCGGATTCTTTGTCTATTTGCCTTTTTGTAGTAAGGACGGAAAGCGCGCCAGTTATACACAGCTCTTCATCTGTCTTTCTTCAGCTTGAGGCTTCGGAAATAAGAACATCCTGTAATCGACTGCGCGGTACCATCGGGGATCTCGTCGTCTGCTCGTTGGTCGCCATTTTCAGCAAAACCAGGGAGCTTGTCTACTAAACCAGCGCCTGCTGTCGCTAGCGCTGCCCCCTACCGGTGCTGTCGGGCGATTTTTTAGTAGACGCAGCCTAAATGTACTGCGGAGCCAAACATTGTGCCAAACGGTGCGTTGCCATTAGTCTTACATACCGCCTTCATGAGAGTTGTTTACACTATACTTAAATGTTGCGTTTGTCTTAATTGTAGAATGAGCTCAAGCTACTTACGTTACTATAAAAGTTGACACCAACCTGGGTTCGTTATGGGAGTGAATGTGAGAGCGAATGTGTGCAAGGAAGCGTAAGATCTCCCTTGTCCCCCCTCCTCCGTTCATTTCGATGTCCATGTCTGTCTCTCTTGTATACTGCGGCACTCTAGCTCAGGAAAAAGTCCTGCTACCCTGTTCTAGCGGTAGCATATCTCACCGGAAATCAGTAGGCCCAGGTTCGAAGCCTGGCGGCAGCACCTTTTCCTGAGTTGAACGTAGCCATATGAATATGTATCCGCCCTATTAAGAAAAGTCGTATCCTTTCAGTCCGCAAAGAGGCAATGCGGCATTATTGGACAGGTCCGCATGCCCTATGCGGACTCCGTTCATATGATGTGAACTCCGCAAGGGTGTGGACACTGTGGACGCTATGCTGTGACCCGGATTATTCCGCATGGGAAATAAATTGCAAGAGAGCAAGGAGATGTACAGACAAAACAATACCTGCTGCATTTATTACACTCTATTTACAATATTTACAGCCTCTTCAGGTAGTCAGCAATGTGCCGGTTTCTTTTGTTGAGGCGCACCTCTTTCCTCAAGCCCTTTGGGCACGGGTGCTTCGTCACGTACCTCTCGAAGGCATCTGTAAAAATGTATAATGCTGATGCTTAACAATAATTTGCTGCAATTGATCTTTCAATATCTCAATACAATTGTATACCAGCATTTCGAGTCACTGAGTCGAGTCACAAAGTTAAGGACCCATGTACGGGCATAGTGAATGTACAGGTATCCAAGCAACCATGCCAAACATATGTGTAGAAACTATTCACTGGGCAACAGTATACTGACAGTGCCTGCACCACGCTTCTAAATACGTGTTACACAGCAAGGCCTTACTTAGGCCTTGCTTACAAGGCCTTACTTACTACTTAGCATGCCAAAAGCGCCCGCCTCATGACGAACGAGATGCATCACCAGGTTACCCTCAGGAGTGTGCTGGCCTTCGCGCAGGCCACATTTAGTTCACTTGTCTATACTTCACACTATATCCCTCATCAAAGAAACTATAGCAATGGGGCAAGAGTCACTTATCATGACTAGGCATCCCATGCGTGATTACCAAACAACCATCTATTACTATTGCCCTCACTTTTCGGGTTTTATTTTTTTTTAAATCGGGGGTAAAAATCGGGTGCTATATCAAGGGCTGCAAAACAGGGTAAAATCGGGTGAAATAGTGTGCGTGAGCATGTTTTCGGGTTTAAAAAAAAGGAAGGACGACAGAAAGGCTGCTTAATGTGCCAACGGAATACAAGGTGAACGTTTATTACTGATTAGCTGAAATATCGGCCACATGTTCAACAGAAATACATACTCTGATGAATTGTGGTGTCACTTGGGCTTGCGGTAACTCCCATTGACGTAAAGTATGAGCTGCATACTTAACAAAGTATTGCCCATTGCTGAACGATCGGGGCGCTGCAGGTCGCGTAATTTCGAAAAACTCCTTTCTACGTCGCAGCTGCCCGTGGGCATGCACTTGAGGGCAAGTGCTGCCTTTGAAAGGGAGCTGTATTGTTCCTGAACAGCATCCCAGTACTGAATGGTTTGAAGGTGCGAGTTTGCAGGGGGTGGCTCTTGCATGTACATATGAAATTGCTGCCTCAGCTCGTCATTGATATCTGTTGCAAGCGAAAAAAAGTCCTTGTAAGTGTTGAAGTCAGGATTACAGAAGATCTTTTTGTGCGGGTCAAGCACTCCGCTTTTCTCCCAGATGTCCGTTTGATCTAGGGCAGGACCTGCTTCACTCAGGTTACGCCTAGTGGTGCTTCCCCACTTTTCTAGTAGTTTCTGCGAGAATGCCTTGCAGGCTTTCTTGGCTTCGGTGGACACCTCTCTTGGCATTATCACAAGGAGAGTCTTTGATGTCTGGCTTGATCCACTAGTCTCCTTTACGCTTCTAAATACCTCTGGCAACTTCACACTATACAGATAGTTATACTCAGGGAGCAGCAATTTTCCGCTTTCGAGGTTGCGCTGGATTTCAATGATGGGCCGAAGGCACTCTAGGAGCAACACAGCCTTTGCATGCAGTAATGCCTTGCGGCCATTGAGAAGGTCTACAATGTCCCTTGCCTTGTTGTTTGATTCAGCATGTTGCTCCACAACTTCTGTGAGGCAGTCCCAAAATTCAACTGTTGTTTCTAAGCACGAGAAGAAACTCCCCCATCGGTGAGGCACCACTGCTGCTGGGCGCTTAACGTCGGCCGGTTCCACGCCATTTGCCACACAGAGAGCATAGCATATTCACTGAGTAACTTATTTGCGTGTTTGAACACCGCGCCAAACTTCGTGACAACCTTCCTCACATCGCTGACTGAGTCTGATGACAAAGCATGGTTGACAGTTACATGAAGAAGATGTGACACATCGCGCACATGGACAGTTTTCACCACCTCAGACGCACGAATGTCCTTTACCATTTTCCTGATGTATTCTACCGAGTCGCTAGACACAGCTATTACATCATGCCAAGTCTTGCCAACTTTCCTCACGGCGTCTGTCACGACGCGGCCGAGCGTGAAGCTATTGCATGCATTGACACGCGTACATCAGTGAGAAAAATCTGTTTCTGCTTTCGGTTATGGCTGTAGAAACACACCAGTGTGTTTACTGTCAGCACACCTGTCACGTCGGGCGATTCATCTATGATGACAGCTAGAGACTTTCGAGTCACCTATGTCCTCCCTGATATCCTCCATGTGCTTTTCGAACACTTCGGTGAGGTATTTCGATGGCGTCACACCGGGCATTGTTTTCACTGCGGGGCAGTAGATTCCGATGAAGTCTCCCATAGATCCTTCTGCTTGCTCGAGACTGATCCCGCTCTCGCAGAATGCCTTTACGCAAGCATGGATGGCACCTTCTGCCGTCTTTTCACGCTCTCGTTGACGATAGCACACATCAAACATTGTTGGGTGCTGCCTCTCTTCCTTTAATTTCACGTGTCTTGCAGACGCAAGGTCAGAAGTCGGTCGTAGGGCTTCTTCGCCGGATCCCTCACCATTTCCATCTTGCAATATTTGCACACCAGTGTCTGCTCTTCTTCTCCACCTTTTCGCTTTTTCACCACTACTTCGAGGTCATCGTGCTCGGCAGCCCAAGACTGTAGCGATTTCCGTTTGCGTCCCATTGCTCACAACATAAACCAAAACCATCGGCGCGTCTCATCCACAACTGCGGGCGGGTAAATCTCCAAGAGGCGCGTGCGCAGCCAGCCTTTGATTGGACGGTGGCAGTAGCTTCGTACACAGTGCATGAGATGACGCCACAGTAGTAGTCGAGATGAGTCATTCAGCGCGGACGCGGTGGTTCCGGCGATTACTGCCGGCTGGCCGGGCCTCGAGATTCGCGGCATGGAACGCTGTGGTCGCACTTTGGGAAATTGGATTTCCGGGTTTAACCCGAATTGTAAGTCGTTCAAATCGGGGTGTAACTTCGGGCTTTACCGGGTTTCACCCGAAAACCGAGGGCCCTATCTATTACATGTAGTCTAGCCATCTAGTACAAGTTACAAAGATATGATACTTTGCACAGAACAAACGTGAAATATACTCACTAGTGACAGCTGTTAACTTCCGAGGGGTGAGGGCCCGTCTTGCAGGTTCTCCTTCACTCTTTTTACTTTCGCATGCCTGTCCAGTAACACTCCGCCATTGGAGCTCCTCTGGTGCCCATATCGTGCGCATGGCCTCCCTTATAAATTTGGTATCAGATGTTGCCTTCTTCATCCATTCCAGCTTTTCTTGAGGCATGTACACACCTCCTCATAACCTCAGCATCGTAGAAACCTTGCATCTGGATGTCGCACTTTCGGAACCAAACTGCCTTCATGGTTTCTCCTTTCTTGAAGTCTTTAACATCTTTGGGTGCGAAGTTCTTGACTAGGGTGGTAGGTAGAATGCCGTTTGCGCCATCGGCATACGGAACGTATGGCAACCCCTTACGAAAATATACGTCTCCTTTCAATTGACCGTCAAC
Organism: Ornithodoros turicata; assembly: GCF_037126465.1. NCBI lineage: Eukaryota > Metazoa > Arthropoda > Arachnida > Ixodida > Argasidae > Ornithodoros > Ornithodoros turicata. The sequence goes on along the minus strand of NC_088203.1, from coordinate 51,820,181 downwards.
GTATGCCAGTGAAATGTCAATTTACATTTAATCTATGGGCGATTGATTCTTATCGTTTTCTTATTGATAATTGGCCGGTGTCTTTATATTGACTGGCGATTGACTATTTTCTATTGAGATTAGGCACTGTATTCACTGGCTTTTATGTGTCTTTTTATGGACTGGTGATTGACTATTTTCAATTGAGAATGGGCACTGTGTTTATTGACTCTGACTGTGTGCCTGCGAAAGCTGCAGGTGCCCCGTAGGAGGCACCTGCAGCAAGGAAGAAAATGCTCCAAGGACATCGAACATGAAACACAAAAATTTATTGGCTTGCACGTACCTTTAAATTGCATCCAGTACATCATCGTTTGCCGAAAAGGAAAGTATACATGATTCACTAATCCCAACACACACATATGGAGCACACGTTGCACGGACACACAACCCATCCTATGCACCAGGCAGTCCTCCAAACGTCGAACACACAATCCTCGGAACTTTGGCACTGCAAAGCTCAATCAAGATTACCCTTACTGACGAACACGACAATTCCTCAAACGAAATGGTCGACGAACAATTGTCCAAGCAGGTGGCACCCAGACACGCTTCGGTGTGAGAAGCAGTTGCTATTTTGAACGCGTATGCGTGACCGTTGCGACAGGAATCAACCTGTAAAGAAACCGAATATCACGCCGGTATTGTTCCAACGGCGATGCTGGAATAGTACACCATTTTCTAACTCACGTCCTTGCAATCGACAGCCTCACGGTCACCTATAACGAAATAATACAATTAATTTCGCTTGTAACGTACATCGTCGCTTCACCGATGTAGCCAAACCTCTCCTGCCGCCATTTGCAATGCGTCCACCGTCTGCAACAGAATGTACTTCGATGGTTAAACACGAGCAAAACGCAGGTGTCGTACGATGCATCACAGCTAGGTTGACTTACCTTAAGCGAACATTAAACCTGTACTTAAAAAGCAAGGTTGTCATCCTTCTCAAAGGCGAGGATCTTCTTTGCAGGATCCACGACACACACCTCTGATATCCTTGTTGGTGAACTGAGCCATTATGAAACGTCGCAGACTGCCCGCAGTGCAACGCGTTTAGCTCTTGACCAAGCACAGGCACAACGGTTTTCACGGCTTACGTTTCAAGCTCACCCCGTTAGCTTATCTGTCATGTGGTGAAAACGATAGCATTGATGGAATACCGAGGAAGAAATTACGGTCTTTCACCTCACGGCAACCGAGTACGCATCGGCAAAACTTTCACGAGACAGACGAAAACCACCATGCCGTAGGACACCTTGCTAATCCCTCAGTCTGGTCCGTGATGATTTGTTCTATTTATCATCTAGATCTGTCACATCCTTTCCCCCTTCGCAGTGCCAAGCGTCACTTCTAAGGCGTCCCAGCAGCAGTGACACGCGTCACAGGCCGATCTTCCGTTTAGCTCCTTGTTAACAGTGTATACCCGAACTTGTGGCTCCGGCCTTGATCCCAAGTTTGGCGTCTTATGGCATGAAAGACACTGAAAATGGCGTCAAGCTCCGTTTTAGGCGTCTCTGGATTTAGAGTGTAGGTGTGTATTCTGCGTTTTTGCGTGTATTTGGACGTTTTGGATGGTCGAATCTGAGGGATTATAAAGCATTGTACCCCAAAACGGTGGCTATGATCCCTATAAAGCGGAGGTGTTCATATCATTCATAGACTGCAACAATCTTTAATGGATTCAGTATAATGAAACACCTCCCCGTCGGTGATTTCCAATGGGTCAAGGATTTTAGCTGCGTGGATTTTATGCATCACCCCACGGATTCGGACGTGGGGTACGTGTACGTATGCGTCCAAAATCTATCCACGCGCTGACGCGATACTTCCCCCTGGATCCCGAGAAGGCGGTCGTACCGAAGGAATGGCGAGAGCTTCTCGAAGAATTAATGTATCAGCCGGCGAACAGCGAAAATCTGCTGCTCATGTGCAAGGACAAGGTTGAGTATGTCGTTCTCTCGTTCAGTACGCACTGCTCGCGTTTTATATTGCCAGACGCGTTGCCTCGGGCACGACGTTCGAGAAAAATTCCTATAAAATCTCAAATAATGCGGTTTTCAGGAGAAGGCTGCTAAATAAATTTAACATGAGGGATATTCCAGTAGCCTTCGATGAGGAGACGGCGAGTCGCCTCGGGAGTCGGACGGAATGCGTGACAATGGAAATTTTGTCCCCAGACTGCGTCATGTACGAAATGCGCAAAAGAAAAGTGCGATGCGATTTCCCCCTGCAGATTGGCTTTACGATTTTAAAATTCAGTAAATTAACCGTGTACTCGTTCTTCTATGAAACCCTGCTGAGTAAGCTCACTTGTCCGGCGATTACCTGCTACTTTGACACGGATTCTCTGATCCTCGGCATATTCTGCAAGGACTACGAAGATCAGTTACGTGCGATCGCCGACGAACATTTGGCTTGTCTTCCTTCGATCGGGATAATCCCCTGTACAGCGAGAGGAATCGCAGTAGGCTTGGCGCGTTGAAAAGTGAAACCGGTAGCATACCCATAGAGGAAGTAATGTGCTTGAAAACCAAAATGTACTCCATCAAATTAGCCGGGGGAAACAAATTGCCAGAGCTAAATTGGTCAGAAAGAACACTGTGCGCAAACACCTTCCCATGATACGTGCCACGATACCCTACTCAAGCACACTAGCGTATCGTACGAACAGGTGTCAGTAGTCAGAAAGAAACAGTGCATGTACACCATCAGAAATGTGAAAAGAAGTCTGATAACGTACGACGACAAACGATTCTAAGGTCATGTGATTTTGTTTACATGTCGTTCTAGCGCTTGCCGAGACATTTCCGTCGTCATAACGCCAAGAGATGAGCGTATTTTGCAGCGTAAACTATGCGGTGCTTCTTCCGCAACACGGTAGCCCATTTCTCCTTAGTTTAAGTAGATAGCATCGGCTCAATGTGTCATAATGATGGGTTGTAATCGCATCTTTAGAAGTGGTCAACAGTACGAGGCCTCATGGACAAAACTGCGCGTTTAATTCGGATTATCGGATAAAAACAATTACCGGGGGTCAAAAAACGTCCAAAAACAGAAACACGCAGCTGCACAGAAACAGTAATCGCTTTGTTTACAAACGATTTTGCAGCCGATCACGGGCGCGGCCATCTACGTGTGCCTTGACGTTTGCTGTGACGTATGACCAGGGCCTGTCCAGGATGCATTGCGTTCGTCCAGCACGCGTGGGTCTATAGAGAAATACATTGGGGGCTACCCCTGTGGTTTGAAACTTGTGTGACAGTTTTTCGTCTTCCTAGTCTCGTTGTTTTCGTCATGCATTATAGAAAGTAAGGTCTAACAACGTAATGCTGATAAACTATATACAACCAAAACTAAAGGCTGGTATTTTCCAGAAGACGTCGCCTCCTAACTTAAGGTAGGACGCGACTGATGACTTGTAGAGTGGGCCTACATTTTTATTCATTGTCACGGTCAAGTCTGTCCAGTTCAGCAACTGTTCCTGACGAAGCTGACGGTGGGTTGCACCAGTTAATGCCTCGTATGACTTACGCAGTCACATTTCAGTTCACATAGGCTTTTGTAGAGCACACTTTTCAGCTTTTTAATGGAGTCGAAGAACTGTTTTTTTTTTTTTTTTGCAAACCCAGTACTATTACAAAAAAGGACCCCGCACCATTTACTTTCGACAAGCTTGATGTTGTTAGGCACACGTCACAGGACAAGCGTAATTTGTCCTGGATCTGTTTCAACAGTGAGCCACATACGTCTCAAAAGTAGTGGTAATTTACCAAGGAGGCACACATCGGTGCCCAACGCTTTCTTAGAATGCACTTTGTGCGCGGGAGACCACTGTTCTGAAACCCAAAAATGGCGTCAACCAAGGTCAGAAGGACGTTCACAGCATACCAGGAGAGCCCATGGGCCACAATGAACGACATAATCAGCACTATGGTCACTGAGGTAGTCGTCGTCGAGCCTGGAAGAGTTTTTGAGCTAAACTCAGCAGTGCATCGCGCAAACAAATCTGCGTCGTCAAATTGTGGCACGGTACTGTAATTAACGTGCAAATCTCCTTCATCCTCTGAGACGGTGTCACTGGGAGCCTCACTGTGAAAATGCTCATTGTCGTTTTTACTAATATCGCGAACGGGCGAATATCCAAGTAAAACCAAGAATATTGATAACGATAATTCGGGATTTAAGTTCGGCAAACAACTGACAAGAATGTGGCGTGTGGATTGAAAGAGATCGAAGTGTAAAATATGACCAGGCCCATAGGTCGTGCGATCTTTCGACGTATTACGTATGTTAAAGGTGAGATACTGTTTGCATACGCTGCTCATTGAGCCATGCTATTGAACAGCACACGGTGCTTGTCCATTCGCTACTCCTCATATGGGTTTTTTTCCTCAGGTGCTTTAAGACAAATTCAGGCGCTGTTCCCTGCGAAGTCGGGACGCATGGAGCCCTCTCCCCTGCGATAGTCGTGACGGTAAGCAGTTCCTCCACCACCACTCTCTCTCTCATGTCAAAACTGCGCATAACCCACGAAGTGTCATGTTGAATCACTATGGTTATGAGCAGTGCTATACCCGCTGCCCAAACTAAGTAACCGAATACCGCTACTCCAGTCAAAAGTAGCGCAATACCAGCATCGCTACAAATTTATAAAAGTAACGCGATACTGCAGCCGCTACGAAAAAATAGTAGCGCAAATACCCTTTCGCTATTTTCCCACTAGTCACGTGTCGACGTATAATGTGATAAAATTATACCACCTCACGTCTGCTGAGGTACACGAAGATGATTTATTGCGAATAACGTTACTTATGATATTCTACACACTTGTGTTCACCTTCATGAGCAGCTGGCGCTCAGTTTTCGTCGATTATCCTTACACGCTTCTCAGTGAAGGTGTCAGCACAGACACTGAATAGTCTTCCAGCAGATGCACTCGATGGGACTGCTGTGTTCAGTTTAACGAATACTCTCTATGTATGTGGGAAACTTGGTTTTAAAGCTGTCAGACTGAAGTCTTCTGGGACAAGGGGATACTGAGCGAGCTCACAATCAGCCGGCTCTTCCGTTGAGGTTGATGGGCCAAATGTAAAGAAGTCATCTGCATCACGTTCCCCCTCCTTCAGGTTAACGTTCATATTCACTAACAGAAGCCTTCAACATCTCCGTAATAGTCAGTCGCATTGTTTCCTGGCATAGCTCTTCCTGTGTTATCCAGGTTGTCTTGAACCTCAGAATGACGACGGCGGCGATATGAAGGCTTTTGTCAGACATGAGTCGGTCGGACCTATACGATGAAAAAGCTTAGAAGTTTTGTGTATGAGCACGTATTAAATTTAATGCAAAACAGGCACCTTTTCTGAATGCCACACATTAGTGCTGTGATGAGAGGCCTACAAAAGTGAAGTCCTTGTATGGCCTGGTACTCCAGCTTTCGTTCCAGCATCGTAATTGTGGGAAGCAAGTAGCCTATGTACATATTGGTTATCTCCTTCGTTAGGGCTTGAGAGGCCAGAACCAAGTGGCGTGAAGGATTTGTGTTCAAGATTTGCAGAATGGCTGACGGCGGTGGTCGAAGCGATTCACGATCCCGAAAGCGTATAGCAACTGCCCTTGTGATGGCTGCACATATGCAGAAAAAAAACTTTTCTGAATACAAAGATCGTTTCTGCCAAAACGGAAGCTGATAAATTGGATGAGATGCCTCTCGCAAACAGGTTTATTTTACTGGCCGCTCTCGCTGACAAGTTTTGTGCGTTCAAGTGGCAGGTATGGAAGCATGATAGAAACGACACCTGGTTTGAAAAGACACTTCCTCGACCAGTTGAGCTGCATTTCAAACAGTTTTTCCGCGTCTCTACTTCGACGTTTTGATGCTTTGTGAATTTTTGTCGGCCACAAATGTAGAGAATCTCGACAAGACACGTGGGCCGATCTTTGTTGACAAGCAAGTGGCAATAGCCATGTACTGACTGAGCAGCTCTGCGGAGGGCAGGACTATAGCAAACTTGCTTAGGCTGGGACGTTCCTCTGTGAATGAGATATTCAGGGAACTCTGCGAAGTTGTGGTCGAGAAGCTGGAGAGGCGCGTTGAGAAAATGCCTTCGGTGTGTGAAATGCTAGAGCAATTACAGGGGTTTGAATCTTTACTGCGATTCCCACATGTGATGGGAGCACTTGACAGCTGTCACTTTGGGGTATAGCAGCCAAAAGAGCACACCACGGATTATACCACAACTTTAAAGGGTGGCAAGTAGAAACATGTAAACATTATCTTCTCGACTTCCAATCAGATATCAACATTTTTTGTTCCACTTCTTAGAAATCTACAAGAACACCGAAACCTAGCTATCAAGCGATTATTAGGGCAGCTTGTCTCATTTACAACATTTGTGAAGACGCGGGTGATGGTGTCGAGCGACAATGGCTGCAAATCACAAGGAACCATGCTGCAAACCCAAGAATGCTGCCATCAATCTAGTGCAGTAGAGGGCAGTGGCACTCCTGTAAGGAATGCCTTAGCCAAATACGGTACTTTTTAGCGAGAGCAGATGTGTGAGTGTTGAAGAAGCTGTATGACATACAGGGAGAGGTAACAGAAACGGTAACAGAAACGGAAACAGTATTATACCGGAAATATAGCAGGTAACGGTAACAGAAACGGAAACGGGTATCGCACAGTTAGGGTACCTGAAACAATAATTTACGGTAATCGAATCATTGTAATTCTGCGCCATATCATGTAGATAAATTTATGAAATAAACCTCAGTGAAGGAAATTAAATTTAACTGAAGAACTAAAACCACACTCTAAAGTCCGTAACCCCTAAATAGAGGTAAAAAACTTGCAAACTTTTTCTATTTGTAAAGGTAACTATGTTACCTATATTCTGGATAACCTTTGTACACAGGTTAAAGCATAACCTGTCACTTTCTGTGTTGTTACCCACGTTACTTTTGTACAGAGGTTAAAGTGTAACGTTTACCCACCCACCGCATTGCTACGTTTGTAATCCTTATCCTGAGGTTATTCAGTGAAGCATACACGGCCGCCGCCTACACGGGGAGGCGTACAAGGTGTCCCAGAAAACATTGCAGGAACTCCTCATACGAGAGGCACACCACAGAGAAATACGTGGTAACAGTAATTTGGTACTCATAGTTTTTCGCCACTATGCCCCGTGGATGTGGATATGCCTGCACTCGAAGCAGAGTAAACTTGCCATGTTTTGACAATAAAAAAAACAAAAAAGAACAAAAAAACAAAAATGAAACTACTGAAAACAAACGAAACGCACGTCATGAGCTTCCAAAAACCTGACAAGTAACTATTGTTCACTGCATGTCTCTGTGTAGTGCATGCTGTGTAGTGTAGTGTATTTCTTTCATTCTGATACATTTTCAAGGACACCTTGCTTTATAAAACACAGGAAATTCTCAATGGAAATATGAAGCTTTCCTTTGCAAACACAATTACTTTAATAGCAAATACTACGCAGTATTTTACACAAAATATACAAAAATAGTGTTCGGTACTTATCTGTTGGCTAGAAACGAAGTGCGACCCTCATGTGGCACATCCAACGACCATTTAAAGAAAGTATTGCAACATAATATATAGCAGTAATATAAAGTTCAAGATACAGTACACTTTGCACTGAAAGTTAAAATTGACTTGACAAGTCTCTTCTTGAGCAAACCGAAGTATCCTTAGTCATCCTCAAATGACACTCATAAAGATAATGTAAAAAAAGGAATATGTGAAATATGTGTATTACTAAACTGCAGAACACTTTGCAGTGAATGTACATGTAAACGAACTGAGTTTACAAAGTCACTTTTTCACTAGAGCAAAATAGGAAATTTGTGGTCATCCTGACATGCATAGGTGGGAAGTTACTTTTATTTTGTAGTGCACTACCGTTACTCACTACTTTTTCAAAAAGTAACGCGTTACGTTATTCGTTACTGTTGCGGTAGTAGGTAACGCGTTACTTACGCCGTTACTTCTGATCAGTAATGCCGTTACTTTTGCATTACTTCATTAGGTTTTGCTTATAATATGTACCATTTTTGGTGAGTCACATAAGTTAATTAATACAAGTAATGTTGGGCACAAACAAGGGTCACGCATGAACACAACTTACGTGTGCGATTTATTGCAACGCAGAAGTAGTTGATGTTCAAAAATTTCATCTGTGAGCTTCGCCCGTTGGGCTGAGAGGACGCCTAATGACCAGTGAGTGCTCCTTGTCAAGGTTGATAGAGACGGTGACCTTTTATCTCGCACAGTACAAATCCAAACAGCCTATCCCTTGGTACTTTGTTACTTGTTCAGGTAGAGGCTATTTTTCTGCCGTTTTCGCCCCATTCGTCCGAAAAATACCAGAGGGAGTGAAAAACAGAGGTGGTCAACAAAGGTGACATCTCAACAACACCCTTCTTTTGCGTTCTTCGTGGGTGTCGATGTGACCTTCTTATTGTTGAAGATGAATAGAAAAAATCGGGGATTTTCCCGGATTCTGCAGGCACGGTCCTCGCTCAACCATTCAAGTTTAGACGATGAAGCAATGTTCCCGAACACGCAGTAACGCATAACGCCGTTACGCGTTAGTTATTAAAAATGTAATGACGTTACGTTACTCATTACTTTTCTCCAAAATGTAATGCGTTACCACATTTCACTACTCGAATGTAACGCGTTACCGGTAACGCACTACTTTGTAACGCGTTACTCCCCACCTATGCTGACATGACATATAGAAAAACAGTCTAAATAGAGTCTTTTCAAAAGTCCACGCCATCTAGCGTGAACGCGTGAACTACGCACGTCCGCCATTGTTTGTTGATAGCCTAGGAGTCGTAGCCGGTCGCCAATGGTCTTCATCTCGTTCGTCGTTCATCGTATATTGTAGCAGTTCGTACGGCATCGTTCGTCGGCTACAGACGGCATTCGTGATGCCATCATGCTGCTGCGTGCCTCTCTGCAACCAGCGCGGAGTAAAAGACACGCACGGAAACAAGGTACGTATGCAAAATCGCGCGCGCTGCGATTTCTGCAGTAAGCTGAGAAGGCGTCTGTCGGTAATACGGCTGTAGCTTACGGCCTCTCCGAACCAAACTGAGATCAAAGATCTAACGTAAGAGAAGATTTTCGAAAACACGCTAGTAACAAGTTAGTAGTAGTAGGTAGAGTTTAAGGTACGCGCTTTTTTTTCTTAAACGACCAGCAAAACTGCGGCTCTGAGAACATTCCATGATTCAATACACTAGTATTATTACTCATATATAATATTTTATTTGGTTTTTGGTTCTTTTATTTGGTATTTCTATTGGTTTGGGAATATGTCGCGTATATATATATATATATATGTTTGTAAGTCAAACGTCGCACTACCAGTACTGGACAGCTGTTTCGGCTGTCTTGGGCCTCATCAGCAGTACGCATATATATATATATATATATTTCGTGCACGTTTTACCTTGATGCTCTAGGCGTTCCCTCCAAAACGGGGATTAACTTCCATATGTTGGAGCACCACAACAAACAAATAAAAAATAAATTTAGATGTTTTAAAATGTGTTGGTGGACCCCCTACCCTGTGGAAATGTAGCTGTGGGGAAACACTTCCTGTTCTAACTGTTTGGTATCTCTGGCCAAGATCATGTTCATAAAGCGAAGCCAAACAATGGCTTTCTAGAGAGAAGTACTTATAAGGAAATGGGTACACGTTCTTAACGTGTATGCATCTTGAAGTGTGTTCACCTTACAAGAGTTACAAGTTACAAGATTCAAATGCAGGGCGATCACCGATAAAGCCTTGTGTAATGTGGCTCTTTACAAATTTATCTGCCCAAATCTACCTTGCAGGTCTCCTTTCTGAGCTTTCCAAGTGACCCGAAAAAGAAAAAGAAGTGGATTACAGCCATACGCAGGGACGAGGGCAAGGATTTCGTGATAAAGAAGCATACAAAGGTGTGCTCCTTGCATTTTGTTGAGAACGACTTTTTTGCCAACTATGCCTCCGGAACAAGACGTCTGAAAGAAGATGCTGTGCCAAGTGTATTTAGTTTTCTACAGAAGCCTGCGAAAAGTCAAAGAAAGCCGCCTAAAGAACGTGCAGTCGCACATAGCCCTGTAACACACACCACGGAAACTGCAAGTCCAGAAAGATGCCATGATTTAGAAGACATTATGGTGGACATGCCCACATCTGAATCTGGTGACACACTTAGTGCTCCCGAAACTGATAGCACTTTGGAGCAACAGTCAACCATTTGTAGCATAGACTGCCCAGGGCAGAAAGAAGCCAAAGCTCACAAAAACACAATAGAAGAACTGAAGCAGTTGCTGACAGTTATGGACCAAGAGTTGAAAGCGACCAAAGCAAATCTAGCACATGTCAAATTGCAACTTCAGGAAGCCAAAGAACATGCAGCAGAACTGAAGATTGCCAAACAAACACTCTTTAGCGTCAGCAAAGAGCTCGAACTAGAGAAGGCGATATCGAAGAAGCTAGAGCAGAAAGTAGGGAAACAGTTTTCCGTAGAGCGCTTCAAGCACAGCAATGAAGACATGCAGTTTTACACTGGCCTGCCATCATACGCAGTGTTTGAGAGCATTTTGAAATTTCTCAATCCTGGAGAGCAAGGAGAGAATGTGAAGGCCTGGTCCTCTGGACGTGCAACCTCATCCAAGATGGGTAGACCAAGAAGCCTAACAGTTCAAAATGCATTTTTCCTTTTCCTTGTGAGATTGCGTCTTGGACTTTTTGAGAAAGACCTTGCAGATCAGTTTTGCGTCTCACTTGCTACAGTTTCAAGGATATGCATTACTTGGACAAGCTATAGTTTCCTTCATTTGTCCCAACTACCATTGTGGATGTCAAAAGAGAAAGTGCAAGAGGAAATGCCACCTGCATTCAGAGAAAAGTATTCATCTACACGTGTAATTCTGGATGCAACAGAGATCAAGTGCCAGACAGCAAGTTCACTGGCACTGCAATCTGCCACATTTTCAAACTACAAGTCAACTAACACCTTCAAGGGACTGATCGGCATATCGCCCGACGGCACTGTCACCTTTGTGTCAAACCTTTTTCCAGGCTCTATTTCCGACAAGGAGTGTGTAAGACAGAGTGGTTTTCTGTCGCTTCCTTTTAACGAAGGGGACATTGTTATGGCGGACAAAGGCTTCAAAATACAAGAGATGCTGGGTGATATTAAGGTTCTGTTGAATACTCCGCCTTTCCTTACAAGGGGTCAGTTCAGTGAGGCAGAAGTTCAAGAAACACAGGAAATCGCTTCGCTACGTATTCATGTGGAGCTACGCATACAGCGGGTGAAGAACTTTCACATCTTTGACAGGCCAATCCCACTTTCTTAAGGCCCCGTCATAAATGAAATGTGGGTTGTGTGTGTGATATTGACTAATTTTCAGTCTCCACTTATCCGTATTCCCGAGGATCAGGAGGATGAAGTATCATGAGAATTGCAATGATTCCAGTTATCTGTGCATGACAACAAAACATGATTTATTTCAGCTGTGAAAACATATTGCACATTACTTCAAATGGCACATTGGGCCAGTTGGTACATGATTTAGGTTTGGAACTAGGAGGAAAAACTCAAGGACTTAAGAAGGCACACCACACAGCTCCACTAACAACTGTTAATGAAATTTCGTCCCACAGGGCAGGTCTAATAAAAAAAGGTAAAACAACATAAAACGATGACGTACGTCATCGTTATGTTGTTTTACCTGTTTTTATGAGACCCGCCCTGTGGGAAAAATTTTCATTAAACAGTTGTTAGTGGAGCTGTGTGGTGTGCCTTCTCCAGTCCTTGTGTTTTTGCTCCTAGTTCCAAACCTAAAATATTGCACATCCCCTTTAAGTTAGTCATGCTTCCTTACGCTCACAGTTGTTTGAAAACATTTTTTTCTGTTAAAATCTAATAAAAGCTTAGCATTGCGTATTGTCTCCCACACGTTTGGCCTTGATCCTTTGCTTTAATATACTCCAGTGGTTTATCCAGAATCCCAAGCACAGAGGGGTGTTGGAAAAGGTTGGGATGGGGTCATTATTATAGTTACGTCATTACAGCATAACTAACATATCATTACCTACATGTGTCTAAAGCTAAAATCGCAAGGACACCCCCTGTAGGGTGTACACAGGTGAAACAGTTAGTGGGGTGTCACTGAACATTTGGAGGGGGTGGGGAGTGTTAGGGGGTCTGGATAAATCACTGCACTCTCTGAAAACCTACATTTTAGAGTTTCAATATAGCATCAATATAAGCGACAGAAGTATGACATAAAAGCTGTTGCATCAAATATACATGCAGCACATGAAGAATGAGACTGGAGGAGCAGCAGTAATAGGCTACAATGTTAGAAAAATTTACGTCAAGGCACACCACAAAAACGTTTGTCAGCAACAGTAGGATTACGAACAAAAGCACAGGACTTAAGATATACATACAACATACGAAAAATAGAGACATGAGAAACAGGTTACAGTTCATTCTGACCTAGATTTTGAAGCTAAGAATGGTAGCAATATGGAAAAGAAAAAATTGTCAAGCTTTGCTTTAGCAACAGTCCAGTCCCTCTCACAAAACCTGATACGTTCAACAATTAAAAAAACAGTCAGAAAACATTACAAAATCTGTCCAGGGCATACCTGAGAGGGCCATCTGCCCGAGAACTTGAAAGTAGTACAGTCGAACCTCGTTAAAACGGAGTCGGTTACAGCGAATTTTCGGTTAATACGAAATTTTTTCTTTACTTGGTTGGCCATGCTTTGTTTCTATGGGGATTTTTTTTCTACAACGAAGTAATCTCCTCTATTTTCACCGCATCTTTGGTTATTGCGAAGTTTTTGCCCCCGAATTTCTTATCACGGAATGACTTATCCACGGAGATTAGCGACGCCGCGTACGTGTCACCAATGAGACGAATGATCTCAATGAGCGATCGCGTCCTGGCCTGGCGGTCCGCCAGCATTCTCTCGCTTCCTCCTCGCCGCATCTCCAGCTCCGTGCCTAGTCCTCCTCCAACCACGTGACCACGCGTAACGTGATTCATTCCCTTCTGGCAGTGTGGACAACCTGGGTGCACTTTCGGCTGGTACGCCATATCTCGCAAACGGAAAGTGTTGTCTTTGGAAATGAAAATGCGATTGAGACGTTGTTTGTTTGATTGACTGAGGCGTGGAACGACGTCGCGCACACCACAATCCGAAACTGCTTTGCGAAGGGAGGGTTCGCGGCCATCGCGGAGGAAGTTGACACGGAGGCGACATCGGTAACAAACGAGGCAGGCACCAAGTGGAAGCCAGCGTGTGGAAGCGTCTGCAAATGGTGAAGCAGGTGCGATTTTGTGTCGGCCGACGACGAGCTCGTGGTGGCAGCTGAGCTATCAGACAGTGACATAATCGCTGCTGCCGTCACCGCGCAAAGCACGATATGTTGGAGCTGACGCAATCAGTGATGACGACTGCTGTGACAGCGAAAACGAAGGCACGGAAAACTCTCGCGTCACCAGTGCAGAGGCGCTTAGCATGGTGCGAACAATAAGACTTCGTCTTGGGACATCCGACGGCGTCAGAAGCACATCTTTGCAACGGACTTCGTTGTCTCGATAAGGTGTGCGACATCGTCGTGCGCAATGCTATCGCGACGAGACAACAAGTGACTACAGATTTTTTCAAATAAATATGCTTTTTTGACTGCTCATTTTGTGTTGTAGCCTGACTGTATAATACCACAACGTGGTGTACGCACTGTTAGCAGCTTAGTGGCAATCTCCTACTATTTCTGGAGGTATTCTTTTAGTACGAATTTCGGATACAACGAACAAATTCGCGGTTCCCGTGAGACTTCGCTATAACGAGGTTCGACTGTAATCATGTGTGCGATCCAATCTGAACACGCCCTGACTGTCTTTTTTAACACAGTGTTCATTTCCTATTTCCACAGCAGCTTTACCCTTCAAGCTGTATGGACATTTTACTTCTAGCAGACCATGCACAGGCTTTTCGGCTGGATCAAAAATAAGGCGGTCAGGTGATGCTCCTAACCATGGGCATGATGGATCAACAAGCAGACCACTGCTGAACGCCTCGACATCGCGTCCCCTTGTCCTCATCGTGGACACATAGCGGTGTACCGCTGCTTGCTCGTTGGCAATGCCATACCTGCAAAGAAGAAGCTACGTAAGAGTGGGTGCATGTTACACCGGACAATGTTCGACCCACTCTGCAATAGTATATTTTTACCAAAACGAGTGTTACAAAACACGATTTCCCTATAAGCATATAAAACTCGAGCAATCATTCGAAGAGCCATGACTTGAAAACCCGAGACGAGGTAGGGACGAAAACAGACATACACAAACACCGTGTTTGTGTATGTCTGTTTTCGTCCCTACCTCGTCTCGGGTTTTCAAGTCATGGATCGTCACCACCAGCTCGCTTGCTACCTAACTTTCCTTTCGTTTTCATTCGAAGAGTGTGTCAGACAATGTGTCTGTCATTTCCTGCCAAGGAAGTAAAAAGTTCCTCCCATGTGTTTTATCTGATTGGCATTTGCTGCTATATGTTGCACTCCTGTACTATTACGCCTATTAACCTAATGCGCACAATCACGTGAAATACACAAAAAGTGTAAGCATAGTCCACCATTAAGTGGCACTTGATTACTGTCAGCTTCATCAGTTGACCGGTGTTAAGCTGCAGTACATGCAATTTATTCTAATTATTCTATTCTTCGTGCTCGGCTGGCACACTGACATCTGCAACATAAACTACCATCTTAATGCATGAGCATCCATAGGGTGCCACACATTTCCGTGCATTTTGTAAGTGCCAGTGTACCATGGGAGGAATACTGCAGCTTTTTTGCAGAATAATGAGCTTGTATACTCACTGGATTGCTCGTACACGTGAGAGGTCTTTCTGTGAGGTGAAGTTGTTGAGACCTTTCTCCGTCCACGTAGAGCGTTTCAGAACAACTCCAAATGACGAAGCCGTCACACGATGCTGCCGAGCTTTTCTCCATGTCTCACTGCCAGCTTGCTGCCTAGTGTTTCGCTCCAATGCCGATGCTTCTTCGGGAGTTACTTGCAAACTCTGGAAGGAGGATATGACATTACATTTATGTCATATATAAATAAATAAATATCCATTGATATCAATTTACATTAAAAAAAACACAAACTAGCTGCGCAACTTCACACCTGTCATATTTGCACACTATTTGTACTTGCAAAATACCTGTAGCACATTTCATTGTCACACAGATTTCGTCTGTGCTGCTCACCAGCGACAGTACAGCTCTAACCAACTCGTAAGAAACCAGACACACCTCAAGTATAGATGATTGATCAGCAGGACAGTTCACAGACGATAAGCACCATCTCTGTGATGATTGGAACAGTGGTGCTCGTGTTGGCGTTCCAGGAACCCTTTCGCTGATGCATGGTATCTCAGGTGATAAAAAGACCTGGAACCCGTGAGGAACAAGAGGTTTCAAGTACTGAAGTGGGCTCCCTAAAGGTGTCGGTCCAATATTTGACTGACTTTCGGTCAAATCTCCATCCTCAAGTTGTCGACTGAAGGCTGACGGGCAGATTGCTCCAACTTCAGACCCAAGGGCCCTTATTCTTGCAGTCACATCAACAAATGGGCGTACCTCCTTCCTGGCATCATAAAATCTTGTTCGGAGAGCCTCGTGAAGACCTCCTTGGCGCACGCTCCTCCAATCAACAAATTCCAGTGGTAAAGGAGCAAGTGGACTGCTACGTGGACGACGCCACTGCTGTGGCAGCTCAGTGCATGAAACTTCAGGAGGGGGTTCATTGTACTTATTGTCTTTTAGAAGCAACAGCAGCTTCAATGTCGCTAGGCTATGGCTGCAGGCACCACGTGGACCAGCAGCACATTCACACCTTGCAGACTTCACTGAACCAGAAGATGCGATGACGCACCTTACAGCATATGGTCTCGAAGTCTTCTTTTGACTTCGATAGCAAGTGCATTTAACATGCACGTCACCAGGGCTGGAACATATGGAATAGAATGACTTTTCATTATATAAAGCATAGATTGTTGTATTTATCTCATAATACCAAGAAATTATGAAGGTCGTCTTAGGGCAGCATACAGCTAACCTGTATAACAGTGCAAAACATGTTATTTCTGAACTGTCATCGTGTTAAAGACATGAAAAAGTGGTATGGAAAAATGTTTATTTCCCGCGAACTGACGTGTAACATAGACGGCATAAGGAACTCATTCTAGAGCTGTTAAAAGGACCAGTAACGTGATGCTCGTGCACACTGGGGCAAGGCACGACCTACATCGCGGTTTGATCACGGAGTGTGCAACTCGCGTGTGCACGCGTTTTTCATTTTGCTGCTTTTGCTACCGCTGCGGAGAGCATTTTAGTAGCTGTGTTTCGACAGCTTGGCCTTACATCTGTGCGTTCCCGTGGCTGGGACGCTCTCCCACGTACACAAATAACTCATCCGTAAGTTTTTATCTAAAAGAATGTGAACACATGACAAAAGGCTACTTTACCTGAAAGGGGATGCGGCAACACGAAGCGACGACGAATCAGTATATGACTCGCAAAGCAGCTTATGGCTCCGTTGAGAAACCCTGCCGGGAACTCCCAGGCCGTCGTAGTACGCGTCGAAACATTTTTGCGAGAAGTTACGTGGAACGATGGACAAATCCCTCAACCACTGAATGTTCTCCTCTGACATCCCCGCACCGCTGGTTTTGTGGTCGGAAGGGTTGACGACGAACAATCACATGGACCAGCTGGAGCAGGTGCCTAACAAATGGCGGACAGGGCTTTCGCACTGAGTTGCCAGACTTACTTTTGAAAAGGGCCTATTGAAGTCTAATGAGGTAAACAACTCAAACACATTTTGCATTGAATGCACGTTACAAGAAATCCGGTTAACTGGGCTAGAAACAATGTAGGAAATTCTTACTCGTCCTTCGACGAAATACAGGGTGGAAAAATCTGTAAATCTCAAAACTACAAAAAATTTGCATATAGTTACCATGCACCCCTCTATATAAAAAGAGCACCTGAACGAAAATCCCACTGAAGCCGATATATGGAGACCAGTTTTATGCGAGCTGTTTTAGTAGAATGTTTAGAATAAAGAGAAACAATTTTCTCGAGATGTGCTCTTCATGGACCGAACACAGCTTACCTAAGCGCATGTGCGCTGTCGGGGGATGGCCACTGTAAATACACCAGCCAGGGCTGGGTGGTGCCTGCAAGACAGCAATTCCCGCTGGGTGAGTTCCGAACAGTCGCAGTTCCCCCAGTATCACAACTGGGGGACGAGTTGTGAGGTTCCCAAAACGTACCATATTTTAGGAATGTGGCAAAGTTGCGATTTTTGATCTCCTCATAGGTAAACCTTAGAATCTTCACAACTCAGGATGCAATGCTTTCCACCCCAGATAATACATGGAAAACAATTCAGTTGAATATGTCAAATAGCTATCAAGATACGTGGCGTCAAACTTCGTAGGAAGCGCAAAGGTCGAAATGCCCACATCTGAATGATAATCCATTAAAAGATAACCACGAATTATTTTCATCTACTCTCAGCGACAATATGCCTCCTAGGGACACGGCTTTAATATATGCTTGAAATAATAAAAACAAAATAGAGAGGTCGACTGGACCACCTTGCCTGATTCGGCGTGAAATGACCCAACACTGCTTTCATAAACATGATGTGCACACTTCCTGCACTGACTTGGAGCTGTCTCGCCTCAGGGCTTGGTTTTAGTCCTGGATATCGAAGACGGGATTAATTCAAGCACGTGCTTGACAATTGCTAAAATATGGGATGGGAGAGCAAGTAAGGAACATACACACACACAAAAAAAAGACTAAAAATGTCAAGAGAAAACTCAATAAAAATGTGTGTGTTTTCTGTTAGAACTTATACAGATTACTTTTAAAATACCTCACAAAGGTAATATACCCAAAGACTCACTGCGAACGCTGCGTCTTGGTAGCTCTCAGTTTAACAAAAATGTTTATGAACAGTACTTCCTGAATAATTTGCAAACAGTAGTATAGGACTTGTGTTAAATACAGACAATGTCAAACTCAGACATGGACCTCTGGGCCCGGCCTCTGAGCCATGCGCGTATTTTCCCTGAGCGGCACGTGTGCGGAGGGTTGTCAGCACGCTTGTAACATGCAGAGACATGCAAAGAAGGGTCATACACAAAAAGTACAAGTGAAAATATATTTATTATTGCCAATTGTAATGCCAATCAAGTTGAGATATATTTATTAAAGCCAATTGTTCTGGGCATTGTGCCAATTGTGATGTCAATCAGGTGAAGGAGAAAAACCCAGCCGAAAAACCTTCACGACCTGTAACAGAAGACACGCATACACATAATAAAGAATATATACATTTATTGTTCTCTAAATATTTCATTCAATGTCTTCATGATAACACTTTTTATGAACTCTTTTGTTTCCAATCCTGAAAGAAAACATAAAATTAACGTCGTCACATTTGCTTACCACAGGATAACTCATGTTGGACACAGCACTGACCTGAAAAAGCGGTTATTGTTATTATACGAAACCACACTTGGTATTTCAATAATACATACAATGCTGTGGCGGCAGACCCCAGTAATCTGTAAGTGAATCTAAATTAATATCAATTTATATATTTCAATAATACAGGGTGTTTCAAAAAACGTGTCATTCGGACTTTATAAAAGAACGGGGCGACGGAAAAATACGGGGTAAACGGCATTTGTGTCGCAACTGAATTTGCCACATTCAAAAATATTTTCATTTGATTCTAATTAAAATAAATTGAATTTCTTTAATTGAACTCCAAAATTTCCCAAGTCAACCTAACGTTTTTTTTACAGAATTAGAGAGCCCGTAGCGAACTTAGTCAGATCCACAAAGAAATCCGCTCGATATTGCAAATGGAACTGCCCAAAAAAAGTCCCGAAATTGAGGCTTCAAAGTTTCGGGTATTCAACGGCGCACCAAATCAGACGCAAAATTCGTGGAGAGGAGGACACGCTCCTGCCCCCATGAAAGATAGAAGGTCGAAAAAACACAGGGCGGGAAAAAAGAGGCGGAATCATTTTTGTTTGCCGCTTATCAACGTATGGTGGAATGTCACCTGCCTTGTTATCTCCGCGTCTTGTGCTGCACGCCGGTCCGGCGATAAACTGTTCTAGCTTCATGGGGGCAGGGGCATGTCCTGCCCTCCGCGCATTTTTCCGACTGATTTGGTGCGCTATTGAATACCCGAAACTCTGAAGCCTCAACTTCGGGACTTGTTTTGGGCAGTTCCATTTGCAATATCGAGCGGATTTCTTGGTGGATCTGACTAAGCTCGCTACGGGCTCTCAAATTCTGTAAAAAAAACGTTAGGTTGACTTGGGAAATTTTGCAGTTCAATTAAAGAAATTCAATTTATTTTAATTAAAATCAAATGAAAATAGTTTTACAAGATGGCAAATTCAGTTGCCACACAAGTGCCCTTTACCCCGTATTTTTCCGTCGCCCCGTTTTTTTATAAAGTCCGAATGACACGTTTTTTGAAACACCCTGTATATACACTGTGGCGACGGACCCCAGTAATGTGTAAGTGAATCTAAATTAATATCAATTTATACATTTCATTAATACATACGTTGCGGTGGCGGACTCCAATGATCTGAAAGAGAACATCATACTGGGCCCGGCCTCTGAGCCATGCGCGTATTTTCCCTGAGCGGCACGTGTGCGGAGGGTTGTCAGCACGCTTGTAACATGCAGAGACATCCAAAGAAGGGTCATACACAAAAAGTACAAGTGGAAATATATTTATTATTGCCAATTGTAATGCCAATCAAGTTGAGATATATTAATTAAAGCCAATTGTGCTGGGAATTGTGCCAATTGTGATGCCAATCAGGTGAAGGAGAAAAACCCAGCCGAAAAACCTTCACGACCTGTAACAGAAGAAACACAATACACATAATAAAGAATATATACATTTATTGTTCTCTAAATATTTCATTCAATGTCTCCATGATAACACTTTTTATGAACTCCTTTGTTTCCAATCCTGAAAGAAAACATAAAATTAACGTCGTCACATTTGCTTACAACATGATAACTAGGGTTCGTGGTTTTCGGCATTTTCCGAAAAATGCCGGAAAACACCCCCCGAATGATTTTTTTCAGATTCGGAATATTCCGAAAAAATCCGAATTTCTCGTATCTTGACAGCTGCCGTTCCTGGAACCGCAAAGGGAAATCCCCTTGGAATCTCCCATTGTCGACTATTTCTCCAGCGTGGCATAATCTTCGGGCTGTGCCCTTGTTTCGTTGTGCTTAAGCGCTTACAGGAGGATGACGTCAGCTCTGTTGTGCGGTCGGTGACCGCCTTTTGGCAGCGCAGGTACTTAGTGACCCACCTATCTTTAGTGAATTTACTATTTAGAACCTTTGTGGTCTGTTGTTGGGCCGAGTGTACGGAGCTCCCAAGCGGTTTCAAAAGCCGATCGCTGATCCCCTGCTCTAGCCTTCTAGTTCATTTTTGTGTTCTTTGTATTCCTCTATCTACTCCCCTCCAGTTACGACTTGGAGTGACCCTTGTTTCCGTTCCTGAGGCACTTCAAGGCACTTCGAGGCACTTCACTGTATGAGGACTTATTCTTATTTGTTCTACGAGATGAATCTCGTATGGATGATATAAAGCGCGAGTTTTCCGAATATGCTGTATGCTCTGCCCCTGAGGTGGATATATCAGTTCAGTTTTGGACGACCCGTTCCAGCACATGGCCTTTGTTATCGCAGTGCGCCTTAAGCAAACTAGCTATTCCTGTTTCTAGCGCTAATGTTGAGCGCGCGTTCTCTAAACTGCGTGTTATTAATCGCAAGGCGCGAGCCGCTATGGCAGATGCGAGCATGATGATGTACGCTTGCATCTATTACAACAAGAGGTAGTCTCCTTGTTTGCTGGTTTGGCGCAGGCAATAATAGACATTGTTAATGAAACCATGAATCGATTCACTTCTTTTCGGTTCGTTGTTACTTCGCGCGCAAAATAGGCTTTCCTTCATGCGAAATAAATAGATGCCCGTATTCGGGCATTTATTTTTTGGGCGGAATATAGATGCCGAAAAAATCCGATTTATAGTCCCCCAGATAAATGCCGATAAACACCCCCCGAATTGGATTGAAAATAAATGCCGAAAACCACAAACCCTAATGATAACTCACGTTGGACACAGCACTGACCTGAAAAAGCGGTTATTGTTATTATACGAAACCACACTTGTATTTCAATAATACATACAATGCTGTGGCGGCAGACCCCAGTAATCTGTAAGTGAATCTAAATTAATATCAATTTATATATTTAAATAATATATACACTGTGGCGACGGACCCCAGTAATCTGTAAGTGAATCTAAATTAATATCAACTTATACATTTCATTAATACATACGTTGCGGTGGCGGACTCCAATGATCTGAAAGAGAACATCATACTGAGCCCTGCACGTATTTTCCCTGCGCGGCACGTGTGCGGAGGTTGTCAGCGCGTTTATAACATGCAGAGACATGCAAAGAAGGGTCATACACAAAAAAGTACAAGTGAAAATATATTTATTATTGCCAATTGTAATGCCAATCAAGTTGAGAT
Organism: Ornithodoros turicata; assembly: GCF_037126465.1. Taxonomy (NCBI): domain Eukaryota; kingdom Metazoa; phylum Arthropoda; class Arachnida; order Ixodida; family Argasidae; genus Ornithodoros; species Ornithodoros turicata. The sequence continues at coordinate 51,798,416 of NC_088203.1, read as the reverse complement.
ATATTTATTAAAGCCAATTGTGCTGGGAATTGTGCCAATTGTGATGCCAATCAGGTGAAGGAGAAAAACCCAGCCGAAAAACCTTCACGACCTGTAACAGAAGAAACACAATACACATAATAAAGAATATACTTACTCACTGTCAATTTCACAGCTTCCATATGGGTATGACTCAATGGCGTTAAAGAGGTATCTCTTATCATCATAGGGCATGAGTGCAAGCTTTGTTGTTTCCACTGAATACATACATTGGCGTTCACTACATATGGTCCTTTGTGGATGACTTACCTTCACACTATTAAACAAAACATCTTTATATACATCATGATGCAATTCCTTACGAGCAATACTTTTCTTAAAGGTACTGTACAGCAGTCGAGGTGGAACCTCATGTTTTGTGTGCCCTGAATTGTGTACGTCCTCAGGAGTAAAATGCCGCAAAAATTTCTCACATAGACGTTATAGCTCCCGAAAAAATGCAAATTTAAATCTACTGGCAACACTGTGGCGAAGCAGACCGACGAAACGCCAACTCCGCCAAGTACGGCGGCGAAAATGTCTCATGTGCACGACCATGGGCCGAACAGAGCGACGTACGATAGCAGCGCCACAATGCTCAAACAAGGCCCAGGTATAGACGTTTAGCTGCTGAGTGCAAGATTCGGCTTGTGTTGATGTTCTTTCACACAAATTACATTTTCTCAAAAGGTAGTATTTGCAAATCCCAACAGGAGACCCATCTGTTTATCGGTCTCCTTGTTTACAGGGTTGCTTGACAACTTGAGGACTTCTTCCCACCAGGCGTCGCCCCGACATTCTTGACTGTGTTTTTATTTACCAATTAAAAATACTTAGAGTAAACTCGTGTACATATTACTTGTTGTGCTGAACCTTTGAATCTAGCACTCTCACGTCATGCTGATTGCATAGGTTCGACCTCGACTGCTTTATAGTACCTTTAACACCTTTTGCTCTAGCAATTTGACTATCGTCACTCAATCGGATAGAATACATTTTTGCTTTCAGAGCAACCTCCTCTTCAATTATCCTACCTCCAGTCTCATCCTTGAAGTGGAACAATGCCCCTTTATTTTTATTACAATAGAGTGGATGATGAATGGGATAGGATGAAAGGTCGAGGTGATCATCTGCAATCTTTTTGATTTCCTCTTCATACTCTGACGTATGAAACACACCAATGATAGAATCGGTATCCGAATACATGATGGTGATGGGGCAATTCAATTTTTCCAAGAGAGTGCAATAGACAAATTCGTACATTACCAACTTACTATAATCTAAAATACAAAAACCAATCTGTAATGGAAAGCTACGCTTTACCTTCCTTTTCTTCATCTCATACAACACACAATTCTCCGACAAAATTTCAAATCGAATGCAGTCGTTCGAGGAGCTATATCTTTGGGCCTCTTCTTTGGTGAATGCAATCTTAATTGATCTAAATCGCCTGGGGGAAAGTAAACAACGGCCATACAAAGAGTTACAATTGATCTTATACAACTGCTTCTCAAAGTCCGTTTGCGCTGCAATGCGTCGCTGAATGTCCATTTCAATGTACGGACCAAAGACCGTACCCTGACGAAATTTCAACACTCTATGAATTTTGCTTACCCGCATACCTAACTTACAATACAGACTCAACAAACGATAATGTACAGCATACTCTGTTTTATCATTACAAGTGAGAAGTAACTTACCTTGTGCTGCTGGTTTGTAATTCAATTGGTCTTTTAGAGCCAATTGATACTCTGACAACCAACTCTCGTCAACCTTTTGCTTCATTGGAGCTAGTGGGAAATACCTGGTCTTCTGGTGTAGCTCCGGCGGGTAGACGAGGTCACACACGTAAATGTAGCCATACTCTGCATCCTGAGGATGGTTAATGATGTCCAAACTCGAAAATTCGGATTCGGGCACCCACTCAAATCTTCCAATAGGCAATGGCAATGTTTGGCAACTGGCATACAGGCTGTCTGCATCCCAATAGGAGATGTAACTTTGCGGTTTCTCCGGGTCAAAGTTTGCACAATATTTGTTATTGGCAGCAGCATACCTCAATCCTTGTTGGCAAATACCACCTCTAATAGAAGACTCGATGGTTCGATACATATCTTCATCTGTAAGCAGCTCGATCTCGGCCTTTGTACTTGAGAGCAGCCTGCCAACTGAATCCGGGTAGACTGACAAAGTGCAACACTTCCAATCCACATGTCTTCATAGAAAGCTGTCTAAAATGCTGCATAACATCTAAAAGGAGCAGGACATCACATTCCAAATAGATCATTGTATAATCTTTCAATGACTTGCAATCAAAATGGTCATATGTTTCCTGAACGAAAGCATAGTCATCTTCACTGATGTGTGTTCCATTCAAATCGTCATAAAAGCCATCCTTGGCCGGCAGGCATTCTTCATTGTAGACTTGAAAGCTTTTGATCCAGGAATATGGGTACACACCTTTCCAAGTTAAACGTGCAAAGTCATTACCATCCACTTGCTGTAGGCACTTAAATGCCTCAATTCCTTCCGACACCTTCAAACTATCCACCCAACAAGAAAGGGAACTATTTAAAAATTGTGTGGTGTCCCTGAATATGAGATTGCCATATTCAAAATTGCGAATCTTCTCCGAGCTCGTCGCGATGAGCTTGGGTGGGCGTTTCCCCTTCAAAGCATGGAAGCAATGCAACAAGGAACTGATGTCCTACTGAAGGTTGTGGATGAGCACTGGAATTTTGCCGTGATTGCTGCAACTGATGTTACATTCGTTACAAATGGTAGCCAAAAAGTTGTTAACACTGCTTTCACGACTGTGGTCGTGATGGCGAACCTTTTTCCGGGCAACACTAAATAACACACCGCAATACTCACAGTGCGTTGCAGCGATATGTTTACGAGTCTCTTCGTCTGTCAGTTTAATGGGGGCAGGGCAACGACTGATATCGACCACCTTGTTATGAAAACGTAGCAGGCAGTCGACGCATCTGGAAGCGGCATCTGGGCCTAAATATTTTTCATTTGCCAGTATTTTCGAATCATAGGTTCTGATTAGAATGCCGCAGTAGGAACTCATAACATGCTTCTCCACAGCACTTTTCACGTTCGTGTCAGGGTCGAGGACAGACTCTGTATCAAGTCCGATAATATATGGAAATGCAAACATGTGTCCAAACTTGTCAAATTTTAGAACATTCTTACCTGGCTCTGGGAACTCCAACAAAAGCTGCTCAAAATTCTTGCACACTCTCCTATGTGACACCAACTTTTCCTGCGTTCTAAATCCTCTCGTACACTTTTCACAAAAAAACATTTTTTTGCGACCAAACAAGGTACTGAAATTCTTTATCCCAAAAAAGTGATTATCAAATTCCAATAATTGCACTTTGTTGTTAAATGCGAGACGTGGAACACGAGCAGTGTGGATACTCCCATCCTGATATGAGTACACATACACTTCAATTTGGTTCCGTTCTTCAAATTCTGCAATCCCCGAATACGATACCGGACCATCGGACCACCATCTGACTCTAGCCAATGGATTCGATTCGAGATCAACGAGATATTTGCGATATGTTTTCCAATCAATTGCATGCGCGTTTTGAGGATGCAATAGCGCTAAAGTATTGTATTTGAAACACTCATTGTCTGGACATTTTACATTTCTTTCTTTCTTTTTTTCAATTCGGCGGGAATAACAGTGTCACAACCAATCCTCTTTTTTTCAATCGCGCTTATGTTCAATTCGATTTCGGATACGTCTCGGGAGACATAACCGCTACCTTCACCCTGATAATTTTCCAGGTTGCGCGCTAACTCGCTAATCATTTCATTTAGCGCAACCATTATATCCGCGAGACTATGAATTTCTCGCGACACGGCACTTAGAAAAGCAAAGTTGCTCATTGAATCGCCAACTTGCTTTACCGTCAATACTTTCACACGCATATAAAATTTAAAAGGTATGGGGTGCTGTTGTAATATGGAAACTATATCGTGCTGGTAATATACCAGGTATTCGAACGGATCCTCGACAAAATCGTCATACGGTGACGCCAACAGGACGTAACGTCCAAGGTACCCCTCAAAGGCTGCAGCGGTTTCAAAGAATGGAAAGTATGGTACGCTAACACCTGGATGAGCCACGGAAACATGTTCCGCGAGATCGTTCACAACAGGCTCTGGGCTATCCGGATTTTGCACGGCATCTGCCGGCGTATTATCATCAAAAACTCCATCCATCAAAACCTGATCAAATTCTAATCCCCACTCTTCATCAAACAAAGCAGGATCTAAATTTGGAACGTTAGCTTCCTCCTCCTCCATGCGACGAATTACCTCCTCAACGCAATCATACCCACAGATTCCACAGGGAGGCACTAGAAACAGACATTCCATAAATTAAAATAAGAACAATAAGCAAGAAGCAGACTTACTTTTCAAAGATCTCGGCAGCACACCAAAACAAATTTTTGGCAAAGGAAACAAGCACTGCAACCAGGGCAACAGAACTTGGTGGAAAAAACAAGCCATGGGTCACTATTTTATAGTAAATGTGGGCGGAACTGAAAATTTTATATAGAAAATCGTTAACCAATGGCGTACTAAGAAAACCAATAGGCATCCTTTCCATCTCATTCTCTCCCAAATCAATGATGGAAACAGACGAGTGCTATTCACTCTCCCTGGAGGACTGTGAGTTTTTACAGCTTTTCCCCACTCTTTCCAATAACTTTAAGGAGATTTTTGTTTTAGATTACGAGTGTCTTCTGACAGGCGACTTGCCCATTGTGCAAACATTGAAGACACCACCCAGAAGTTTCTTTATACAAAATGGAGACCATCTGAGACAATGTCGCTGCGGGGGATTGATTTCAACGAAATCGTCAGACTGGCTAGATCATAACATCAGACCATATCTCGGATGCCATCCCAACTCGGATTGAGTATGAACTCGACTGAGAGATTTCAATTGACTATACAGTGGATGATGTATAAGGACCTGATGAAATTAAACTCGTACTTGAATTGCAACGGACCTGAGAGTGACTTCACACTCATCTTGCGATGTTTACCATATCAACTCAAAACAAGACGCGGGCAACTAAGGAAGAGACTACAAAAGTTCGTCGCCGTGAAATGTGACTTGTTAAGACGTTACTGTGACGGTGAACAGATTTCACCGACCATTATCAATGCCGGTTTGAGAAGACCAATCCTTCGGAATTATTACATTCAACATTCGCACCACATCGTCCAGCGAAAAGAAGACGGATCTCGCAAGATAGTGAGTCTGGAGGATTATCTTCAAAGTGCTTGTAAATTGAATAAATGAGAGAATTTTTCTTAAATGAGGTATTCCTCTTCGGTCATTTTTATTACCTTGAGATCGTTGTGTACAAGGTTATTGCCAAATAATGACATAATGCTTTTGAGTCAATAATTCTTACAAAGACGAGAAGCAAATACGGAAACAAAGAGGCCGCACTGGGAGCTGTAGAGACTCTGTATACACTTGTCACAATATTCGTCAACAGGTAGATCGAGCAGTTCCTCTTCAATTGGTGGAAGACCAAAGCTGTCCACATAGATGAATCTATCATTTTGATCCATCATGTACAACAACCAATGCTCTCCTGGGCCGTCGTGTGGATGCGTATTAATGACAATGAAGCCTTCTTCTTGAAGTGGCGAAACTCTGTCGACAGCGTAGGTTCCTCGATACATTCTCACAGTTTGAGGGTTCATTGAAAACAATAATTCAAGATCTAGAACGTCCATGATTTAATCCAAATTAACTGCAAGGTCAGCATTGACTGTCAGTATCTTGGGGCTCTCACTTATAAGTATAATCGACACAGCGTGAGGCAATGGTTTTGCAAATTTAAGTTCAATTCTACAATTTCCCTTACGTATCGGATTAAAGTAGCCGCCAACGGACTCGTCTGCACTGAGGTTCCAATGCAATATGAATGAATTAGTTTTATAATTCTGATAACGCAGCTCGAGGCTTCTATCATTCAGTTGAGATAGGAAATCATAATAGCTTCCTCTACATAGGTCATTGTCCCAGTCGTGTGAGAGTTGTTTTCGATGTCCGTCAATTGTTAGTGTTACTGAACTCACATTGAAATGCTCAAAATTGAAAGGACTCAGTTTGAAGTCACCCTGATAGGCGTCAGTCCGTGTCATAACCGTTGAGATCCGATCTGGAATGCGATCGACGTATAGATTGTCGAAAATTCCATCCACTGAGCCAGCAGTTATTGTCTTAATTTTGCTCTCTAAACCTCGCATAGTATAACACGCTGGATGTTTCTTCAGTATAGACTGGTGAGGGAGGAAAGTTGAGTTACTGACTTTGACTTTACGTAATGACAATACTGCATTGTGTATCTTGATTTGATGTTGATGAGTTTCTCCTGGACCCGTCAATAAGCGATGCATGTCGTTGGCGTGCACAGCAGACACCCTAACATCCAATCCCGGTAATAATAGCTTAATTTGATCTGTCAAATCCGTATTAACACGCATGACAACTTCAAATAGTTTGCCACCACTTGCTCTAGAAATGGGTGCTTTAGCAACATTCGAATTTGGATCGTTTGCGGCATATTCACCTGAATCATAAATATACATTCCGCAATCATCTAGTGTTTTCTGAAGATGCGTGTTGGTGTGGAGCAGAGTATCAAGCATACATCGGTACGAATTCAAACAATTTGATGATACCAATCGCTGATTGATATACACATTAATATACTTAAACATTGCAGCTCCCAAGTTATTCACGGGGAATACAACATCGTTGACTACACCATCCGCCGTTCTTGTATACGGATCACTCCCATCGCTTCTCAATATCTGCATAGTTAGTTTAATGTACATACTAGAAACATCGAGATAGAGATCGGATAAGTTGCTTATATTCCATTCAATCATAGATTCGTCGCCTGTAATTGTTGATACAGGGTAGAATAATTGATTATCGCATGATTCTATAGAAATTTGAGTGGGTGGGATTTGAAAAAGCTCACACTCCCCCTTCAAAACCAATTCGGACTGGGCGTGGACTACGTTGACCAGTGACATGTTTGCAACTGAATACAATTGTCACCCTCTCCCATGTTTTATTTTTAGGACCGTTTACCTGTCGCCACTTATTTCCGCTTTTTCCCCCCTCCACTTCTTTCAAGTTGGAAGACAGTGTGTCGCTACTTCGATGCACCGCTTCTAAGAAGAAATGGAATCATTTCGTGGCTCTTTCTAAGCAGCTTTTTATCGCATCTTCCCATGACCTATGGTAACGAGTACGAAATCCGATCCCGTGTCGAGACCTCCGGCGTCGACGCACCGCTTGCAGACACACATGTAACATGATTACCTGGTAGCGTAGGAGTCGGATGTTCGGTAGGCTCATCAGGTCTGCTTCCACAGTCACTCAGTATTCCCATGAGACACTTTTTGCCCTGATTAGCACCATTGTTCATGTCTGGCTCAAGGGGAGCTGTGAGGATACCCGGGTCAGCATTGCCATATGCCACAGATTTGGCAAGACCATAGAAACTTAAGCATGAAACTGTTACCAGGAACTGCTGCGGCGTTGGGTGTGTGTTGCAGCCATTTTGACTGACGTATAATACCAAACAAATTTTCAACTGGGTCTTGACTAAGCCTAGACGTCATTACCTACTTGAAGTTCACATTTTGCGTGAGATAGCCCAGCAAGGATAGAACACTTGAAAGGCTGACTCTTAGCCCAACTGCTGTGGACGCAGACAAGAATCCTCCTTGGCCATTAGCATGGAGCTCCCACTCAGTGAGGTATGCGAGGAAGGACACTAGCCTTTCTTCAGCGGGTGATCCGGGCCGCAGGGCTTCAGCAGGGAATCGAGATGTCATGATTTCAATCAAGTCGTGAATTAATCTGTTGAAAAGGATGAATACAAGATGAAGAATATACTCAGCATATATATGTTGTTTGTGATGTGCGTACCCCCAAAAAATGAGAACCGGTTCTATACTTCTACCCATTTCTTCAAGTTCCGCTCGGTACAGTCGAAGCCCATTGAGAACGCCGACTCCAAATAACTGACATCCATAATTAACGCGCATTCTCTCAAAATTGTTTGGGTTGATGTTTTTTTTTTTTTTGATTGGGTGTTAGCGCCGCGAAGCAACTGTGTTGGGTTGATGTGACTGCTGGTTACCTCAGGCATGGCCTGAAGCGTAATGTTCGAGCCATCTAGTTTCAGCGCTTCCTTCCGGTACCTGCAACACAGAGCAAGCAAGATCAAGCAGCGTTCTGTATCCTGAACTGTTTAATGCAAAATGTTGGGGCATTACCGCTTGAGTGTTGAATGGCTGCTTCAGCAATCCATTCCTCAGACATTTCAACAATATGAGGTGTAGAGAACGGCTGCTGTCGACTGGGTCCTGTGCATTACATTTTGTAAGCGTTGGCGTTGCATGGATGCCCATATTCGACCATATTTTTCGGTTTCATGTGGCGCCATCACTGGTAATGAAGTCCACAAATACTCCTGCATTCTCTGCCAAGATGACTGCTTCGATCATGATTTTAGTGAGGAGGCTTCCCTCAACGTTCCCGTGTGTTGCAAATACAGCAAGAATCTGGGTCCATTTACCCACAAATGGCACAAAAGCAATCACCATCCCATGGTCGCACATCACACTGCGAGGGTAAAAGGACCCAAGTTCACGCAACCCTCAACACCAGCACCAGGGGTCTCAGACAAGTCCTCCGAAAGAGGAGGAGGAGTTCTCTTGATGTATGGGTCAGTCTTGCGTGTTGCCTTGCTGACTTTCTTGATTTTTATGCCTATTGTTGCTTGACCTTTGCTGGACTCGTTCTTTACATTGTGATGTCACTACCACACTTTATGGAGCACCATTCTGTGATGTAATGAAAAAGAATAGTGTGATAACATGTCCTATCATTCTTTAATTGACTTTTCAATTTAAAAGAGGACGGTCTAACAGTAGCCTTCTCGTCACTGTGAATCTCCTTTTCTGAAGTCTCTTTATCAGTACATAAATACTGTAGAAGTGTTTTTTTTTTTTTCGCGCGGAATTATTTTTCGCGTTTTTCGCGCATTCCTCCAAAATCGCGAATTTATGTTCCCGCGAATAACTCTGGCCATATGAGAGCGAAAATCGTGCAGCGCCGTGGCTACCTTGACCCTTTCTACCCCATGCAGCATAGGCAGTTTAAGCAAGCCGCAGAAGATTGTTTTACCCCACCAGGCAAGATGTAAAGAAATGAAAATTGATCACGCTTTTGTTACTCCTACAAACGCATTGCACTCTAAATATATACTCTACCACGAAGCCGCAACATGCCTTTCCCCGTTTTCTCAAAACCAGCTTGTATGATAGTACGACGTCTCAACCGAACTGTTCTGTGCCCTGAATGATGATGAATGAGAACTGATAAAATGAATTGACTGACCTGCACACGGCCAGTACTATGGCCTCCTGCAGGGTCCCTAAAGGCCGTACGGGGCTTTTTCTCCCATGTCTGTGAGGTGAAGAAACAACTCTTACCCCCTACAAAGAAGAAGAAGAAAGGGATTGACCTAGAACGCCGCCTTCCCCGTGAACGGGTGTCTTAGTACGTGCCGAAATATGTCTGATTATTGACCGCGGCACGATATGCAAGAGCAAAGCACTCCTGGAATCCTGTGTCGCGAATTTAAATTCCGGCGAATCACTACTCAAATGAGCTTTGTGCGAAAATGCGAAAATATTTTCCACGCGAAAAAACAAACAAACAAAAAAAAAAACACTTCTACAGTATCAGCTAGTAGCCTTGGAAAATCCAGTGTTGCCAGACCTACAGAATTCACGATGTGACTACTGAAAACAAACCAAAATCCTGAAAATCGACTAACTTTTCTTTTTCCCCGTTGAACATATTGTCCATCATACCGTCAAAGGTGCCCCAAGCCAATGCTTGTGGTCCATGACATGCCTTTGGGTGCACGAATGAGCAGGTTCTTCACTCCTTTTACCGCGGTGCAGTGTAGGCTGTACACACTGCACTAGTTTCTCAACCTGTGGGCATTGCTCATGTGCGATAAATGCACTGTTGCCTTTCACCTTTTAGACATCATACACTTTGTCTTTGTCCCCTTTTTTGTGCCCGCCCAGCTACTGCTCGTCACACTGTATTCTATTAATCAGTGTTGAGGTGAACTTGTTACTGTAACTTACTTTTTTGGTAACTTGTTACTTAGCTCGTTCCTTTTAAAGTCCAATAACTTTTTGAAGAACTTGTTTCTTTTTGAGTAACTTAACGGCTTCAAGTTACGGGTTACTCTATCCTTTTTCTACTACCATCTCTATCTACTCTACCTTTTTTCCAAATTCCAGTACGAAAAGCATGCGATGCTCCTTCCTTCACCTGCTGCCATGATGTGGACTGCATATTTGACAGGGCACTCTGGTGTTCTCATGTGGACAGCTCTTTGCTTGAGCACTGTGTGGACCATTTATTGCCCCACGCCACCGAAAGCAGATGCCGTTCCTGAATGCCACGTCAGCATCCTCTAAAAGAATCGTGTGCTAGGCAGCAACTGGCTGCATGTTTCGTGCGAGGATTTGTAGTTTGCTTCGCGCTGTTAAGCACCATAACAATCTGTCTATAGCTGTATTATAGCTGGGCAAGTATTTCTGCCATCCACTGTATTCTACTGACTTTTTTTGTGAACTGCCTTATCAATTTCAGCCTGGACAGTCTGGCAACACTATTCTATTTGTTCTTACACTAAAGAGCGCGTCTGCATGCATGATATGCTTACCTTGAATGCTCCTTAGACGGTCTGGTGACTTTGTACACGATCCAAGACGTGTTAGTGCGTGTCCTGTGCTGCTGAATCCACTCGCTGACATCTGCCTCATTATTCAAGTCCACGCGAAATACTTGCAACCCCGCGGTTGATGCATCTGTGTCCTCGACACACGTAAAAGTCCGACTCTCAGTCATAGCGAAGACTGGACAAAGGAGCTCACATGACAACGAAAGCGGGGGGGAGACGAATGCAAAACCGAAAGGACTAACGTGAAGGATAATATTCGCGCCTCACTAGAAATGTCATGATGCGATGAAAGTCAGTCCATTTCACGTTGGACTTCCCAAGCATTGCGCAATCGCGCTAAGTTCCGTGCGAAACTTATGATTCCACGGAATTTCGCAGAACTGCGGAAAACGCGGTGCCTTAACCTATGATCAAGCCTATTGTCAGCATCTCCATCACTTGTCCAAACTTGTTCCAGAACTAAAAATTATGTTGTTTATAATGCCACGGTCTGCTTCCTTAGGTCAGATGTTCAATTTAAATTCGTGAGTTATTCGAGAAAATATAACCACGTATTCAGTGTCCTTGCAATGATACTGAATAAGAGGTTATATTTTCCCGAGCAACTCGCAAATTTAAATTCCCGCAAAACTGTCAATTCACTAGGTACAAAGAACTGCTTTAACCCCTTCCTCGCGAATTTGTCTTTGCGAACACACCCTGCCCTTAAAAATGGGACAATACTTTCCACGCAGATAAAACTGAGGGAGAGAGCTCTCAGATGTGGCCATCCAACAATGTACCCGACAAGTTTGAAGTATACCCTGCTGACATGTGTAAGCTACAACAAATACAAAGGAAAATGAAATATGGAAATAATTATATAACGAACTTCAAAGAAACTATACTGCAATAGTTGGACCTAGGAGAGGAAGGCACATTTTTGGACTCCCAACAAGAAACACACAAACAAAACAGTTCAAGAAACATACTGGAGTAAAATTCTATTCAGAATGATGCTGTGGTTGTTTTAGGGATCTTTGTGGCTATTATATGTGGACAAAATCAAACTATGCGTATTTGATAATTCAAGTGATTAAGTTACCAAGAAACTCTGCCACCACACGTGATAAAAGCGAGTTTTCAGATTCGTTGTATGCTACCATGTACCGGCAAATGTACAGGCAGATCGAGCTCGTTGTGTTGGTTTTCTTTTTTTGCCCAAGCTCAGGCTTCTTATCACCAGGGACATGCAAATTACTATGTTTGGCAAGTGGTCGCTGAAAGCATCAGTCTTTGAACCAGTGTTTTGAGGACGCCTGCTACACTGTGGCTCTATGCTCTTGCATCAGGGTCGCTGCTGTCCTCCTGATTGGGATGTTTCGTGATCCTCAGACTTTAGTATGTCTCTATGAAGGGGTATCACGGTGAAGAATGGAGATGGGCTCTGTATTGCCACTCAGTGAGTAGTATAGGGGGGACCGCTATAAGGACATCCTTTTTCTAATCCAGTTCTAGCAATTTCTAATCCAACACAAGCCAGTTCTAATCCCTCTGGTTAGTGGCCCCACTTTGATTGACAGGCCCCTTTTTGGCTCGCCCATTCATGCTGATTGGTTTGAGATGACCCCACTTCGATTTACAGGCCCCTTGTTTGGCTCCACCCCTTCACGCTGATTGGTTCAAAATGACCCCACTTTGATTGACAGGCCCCCTTTTGGCTCCGCCCACTTCACGCAGATTGGCCCCTCCAAACCTACTGATTGCTGATTGATCCATCCACTTCGCGCTGATTGGCTCCTTCTAGGACAGCTGATCGGCCAACCCAGTGACCCCGCTACAGCTCTATCTTAGACAAACAAAAGGAATACATTGCAACGTTTATTGAGTACATCATGGCTGTCTTGGAGAGATTGATTCCTTTGATGCTGGGCATGGTTCCTCGGAAGTGACGAATCATGTAGGTGTCTCTGGGACAGCGGCTAAGAAAAGTTTCATCCTCCGTGAGTTGACACATTCCACGCGCACTGGACGCTTACGTCCAGTGGTTGAAGGCACGTGCGTAGCGATCCAGTAGCGTTCTTGTCCAGCTTAATGTTGGACCGCATAGGTACCACATACCAATCTGTGATAGTGAAGATATCACCAGGGCATTCAAGCGGGTAGGTGTGCTTATCCTTCTCGAGCTTCATGCGTCTTCAGTTGCAGGTGTCCAGCGCCAGCGTGCATGAGACGAGCGAGAAGAGAACGAGCTACCATATCCTTCCACTGGTCCAACTGACGCTACTCCTTCTCATCCTCTGCATTATCTGAGGAGAGAAAGAATGCCCAGTTAAATCACGCTATCTCCGTCATACACTCAAGCTTACCATATTCGCAGCTTCCGTATGGGTAGGAGTCGATGTCATTGTAGAGGTATCGTTTGTCGTCGTACGCCATCAGACTTCTTTTCACATTTCTGATGGTGTACATGCACTGTTTCTTTCCCACTATTGACACCTGTTCGTGCGATACGCTAGTGTGCTTGAACAGGGTATCGTGGTACGTATCATGGAGGAGGTGTTTGCGCACAATGTTCTTTTTGACCCCTTTAGCTCTTGCAATTTGTTTTCCCCCAGCTAGTTTGATGGAGTACATTTTGGCTTTCAAGCATATTACTTCCTCTATGGGTATGCTACCGGTTTCACTTTTGAATGCACCAAGCCTACCACGATTCCTCTCGCTGTACAGTGGATGACCCCGATCGAAGGAAGACAAGTCTAAATGGTCGTCGGCGATCACACGTAACTGATCTTCGTAATCCTTGCAGAATAGGCCGAGGATCAGAGAATCCGTGTCAAAGTAGCAGGTAATCACCGGACAAGTGAGCTTGCTCAGCAGAGTTTCGTAGTAGAACGAGTACATCGTTAATTTACTCAGTTCTAAAATCGTGAAGCCAATCTGCAAGGGGAAATCACATCGCACTTTTCTTTTGCGCATTTCGTACATGACACAATCGGGGGACAAAATTTCCATTCGCACGCATTCTGCCCGACTCCCGAGGCGACTCGCCGTCTCCTCATCGAAGGCTACTCGAATATCCCTCATGTTAAATTTATTTAAAAGCGTTCTTCCGAAGACCGCATTATTTGAGATTTTGTAGAAATTTTTTTCAAACGTCGTGCCTGAGGCAACGCGCCTGGCAACATTGTCCTCAATGTAGGGACGCAGGAATGGTGCCTGACGAAATTTTAGGATTCGGTGAATTTTTGTCACCCTCATGCCCAATCTACAGTAGAGTGCGAGCAGTGCGTAATGAACGACGTACTCGACCTTGTCCTTGCACGTCAGCAACAGCTTTTTGCTGTTAGCTGGCTGATACATTAATTCTTCGAGAAGACCTCGCTGGAATGGCGAGAGCCATTCCTCCGGGACCACAGCCTTCTCGGGAGCCAGGGGGAAGTACCGCGTTAGAGCGTGGATAGATTTTGGATACTCCAAGTCGCACACATACACGTACCCCACCTCCGAATCCGTGGGGTGACGCATAAAATCCACAGAGCTAAAATCCTCGACCCACTCGAAATCGCCGACGGGGAGGTGCTTTACCATACTGAATCCGTAAAGATTGTTGCAATCTATGTATGATATGTACACCTCCTCTTTTTCGGGATCATAGCCACTACATAGAGGGTTGTTAGCCCGCAAATGACGCCTGCTCGCCTGACAGAGCCCGCCCCTAACACCCGACTCGATGGTTCTGTACATGTCCTCGTCGATGATTAACTCCAATTTTGCCTGCGTGTAATTTAGAGCACATTGCCACGAATAGGATGCCAGAGAAACACAATGAAGCAATTCTAATCCACGCGCGTCGTAGCACAGTCGTCGAAAGTGCTGCATTACATCAGCATGTAATAGGGCATCCGTTTTCAGGTACAGTGCATTATAATCCCTCAGATTCGAGCATCCAAAATGTTCAAATACTTGCAGCGCATACTGGTAGTCTTCCTCGCTTATATCCTCCCCAGTGAGATCATTTCGGAAGGCAGATTTTGCCGGCAGAGCCAATTCGTCGTACACCGCAAAAGAATTAACGTGGCTGTATGGGAATACACCTTTACGAAGCAGAATTTCGTAGTCGTTTCCAAATACCTGCTTCAGGCACTGGAACGCCTCTGCGCCCCCCATGGATTTGACGGTTTCCACGAGCTCTCCCAGCGACGAATTTAGGTACTGCATGGTATCTCTGAATAGGAAGGTGCCAATTTCGAACGATCGAATTTTTTCCATGGAACTGGCAACGATGAAGGGAGCTCGCTTCCACCCGAGAAGGTGAAATTCCCGCAGCAGTCCGGCCAAATCGTAGGCCAGATTGTGCACCATGATCGGTAATTTTTCTCTCGTCGTGCACGCCACGTTACAGGGGCTGCACAGCGTCGCAATGTAATTTGTGTCCCCGGTAGTACATCGCTTGGAATGGTCGTGATGACGGACACGGGGTAGATCTCGCGTGAACTCCCGTTTACAGTACGCGCAATGGGTGGCAGCTCTGTGCTCGGCCCGTTGCTCATCATTCAGCACCATTGTGGCGGGGCAGGCATTCAGGGCAACCATCTCGTCCCGCATTTCCATCAAAGCCTTCACGCACTGCCTCGCGGAATCTTCACCGTGGTGCGTCCTGACGCGCATCACCTTCGAGTCGTGGGTGCGCACGAGCACGGCACAGAAGCTAGAGGTGACGTGACGCTGCATGCCAACACCACTGGGCGCGAGTACGCTCTCCGTGTCCAACGCGACGACGTAGTTGTACTGCTGCTTGTACTGTATTTTATTAAATTCTACAAAATTTTTGCCAGGTTCGCAAAATTCCAATAAGATTTCGTTCACGTCCGCGCACAGGCGACGATGTTTCGCCATGCTCTTTTCCTCGTTAAAAGAGCGCGTGCAACGTTCGCATACGAAACACCTATTGTCTCTCATCAGTAATCGTTCGAGGGACTTGATTCCAAAAAAATGTTCATCTATAGCCAATAAGTGAATTTTCTTTTCACACTCGAGTTTTGGGGGTCGCGACACGTGCACTCCCTGATCGACGTACTCGTACACGTAAACGGATATCTTGTTTTTGTCTTCGAATTCGTCCAGATCAGAAAATGAAACGGGGAAGTGGCTTGGCCACCAGTAATCTACTGCATAATTTTCACATTTTTTCCACGAATTCCTTTCCTGTGGGTGCAGGAGAGCGAGCGTATTGTATTTAAAACATTCGCCCTCCTTGCGTGCTGGTAAATGGATATTCGTTAACACGTTCCTGCGTTTAGCCAGATTCGTGGGAAGTACCCCATTGCACCCGAATTTTTTAGTTTTCACAGCAGAAATACACATTTGAACTTTTTGGACGTCAGTGGATACAAACCCACTACCCTCGCGCTGGTAATTTTCAATGCGCCCGGTGGACTCCTGAATCACATCCATCAAAGTATTTGCGATAGCTCCGTCGCTGTGGACTTCGCGAGCAAGCGCCATAAAATGAGCTATGTGCGCGGTTACATCCCCTCGATTTTCTTTCATCATTAGAACGTCAGAACAAATGCAAAACCTAAAGGGTATTCTTTGCGCTCGCAAAATAGCAATTATATTGTGGAGGTGGTTCATTAAATATTGTCGCAAGTCCTCTACTCCCTGATCGTGAACAGATGCCAATAGCACAAACGCTTTGACGATACCTCGAAATGCGCTATCAGTTTGAAAGAAAGGCAGGAAGGAAATGTCCACATAGGGATGCGATCGCTCGACGTGAGCATGCAATGTGGCAGGTGAAATGTCTGGAGAAGATGGTGAATTCTCTTCCAATGGCTCATCATCCCCGATATCATGAGGATCAAAAAAGCAGAACACGCATCTAGGCACTGAAAAAAAGAAGAAACACTAAGAAAACGTGCACCACAAAGCGTGGATGAAAAATACTCACTCTTGAAGCGAGCTCCGCACACTCCCGAAGTGACGCGAAGACTGCTGCCTCTTTACACATCCTCCCCATTTATATAGCGGCGACCTCGCTGCATGCCCCAACATGCACGGGTGCGGCGAGTCGTCATAGCCTAAAAATAACCTGCTCTGCATGTTCAAGGTCGCAGCTTGCCCTTGGCTTCACGTAATGCTCCGTCCGCCTACACCATTGCCGTACCTGAGCGCAAAGTTCGCTCTCATCACATGTCATTCCGATATGCAAGTTGCTTTCATGAGCAGGCACACAACCATCCCTTTTTGTTCACAGTGGCTGTGGAATTTCAATAATATTACTTAAAAGAAACAAATTGCAGTGAAATGCAGATTCATCTCAGACAGGAATTTCTACCCTCAGCGTTAAACCCTCAGATACCAGCATTTCTGCTCAAATAGCAAAATAGCTATGACCTCAAAAATTAAACACATGCTAACAAACTACCATCAACTGCTATCAGATAATTATTGCATAATGCTAAATACTCAATTGCATTGCCCCTAAGTGAAGAAAGCGCAGGACAAGGGTACACAAATTCACTTAAGCGATGAGGGAAAAGGCTTAAAACCTCAGGAATAAGCGCAGAGTCACCACACATCGCTACGCAGCTAACACAAGATAACAACAAGATACTAGCGGCGGGTAAGATTGTAACACTGCTAAACAAGCCCCAACATGCCATGATGACGTCACAAACCAGGAAAAAAGCACACACAGCAGCTCAGGAATGCACAAGGAGAGGTGCTTTATTGGAATCTCTACTCCTGGCTCAGACACCAACATTTCTGCTCAAATACCCATAACTGCAAGATTAAGCACTGCTTACTTTATCAAGATATCGAACACCCAACAAAATCAAACAAACAACCCCACTTCCACTGACAGAACACTATTCAGCTTTTACGCAGGAGGCTTTCTTCTACATAAAAGTGGAGAAAATAAGAAAAGAGCAGCGAAAAATTACACGCACTTTTGCTCGCATAGCTATAAGAGAAAAAAAAAAATAAAATAACGACGCACACGCTAATAAACTGTGACAAAGACACCCATTTCTGCTATCAGATAATTATTGCATAATGCCACATACAGTCGCATTGTCCCTGCGTAAAGAAACCACAGGACAAGGGTACACAAATTCACTTAAACGATGAGGGAAAAGGCTTAAGACCTCAGGAATAATCGCAGAGTCACCACACATCGCTACGCAGTTAACAAAAGATAACAACAAGATACTAGCGGCGGGTAAAATTGTAACACTGCTAAACAAGCCCCAACATGCCATGATGACGTCACAAACCAGGAAAAAAGCACACGCGCGCGCACACAGCAGCTCAGGAATGCACAAGGAGAGGTGCTTTATTGGAATCTCTACTCCAGGCTCAGACTGCTCAAATACCCATAACTGCAAGATTAAGCACTGCTTACTTCATCGAGCACCCAACAAAATCTAACAAACAAACAAACAAAAACAAACAAACCCACTTTCCGTGATAGAACACTATTCAGCTTTACCAAGTGATTTTCTTCTGCTTTAGCAGTCAAAGAAGAAAAGAGCAATGAAAAATTACACGTACTTTTGCCTGAATAGCTATAACTGCAAAAAAAAAAAAAAAAAAATAACGAGGCACATGTTAATAAACGGGGAAAAAGGCACTCATTTCTGCTATCAGATTATTATTGCATAATGCTACATACACAGTCGCGTTGTCCCTGTGAAAAGAGAGCACAGGACAAGGGTACACAAATCGAATTGGGAAAATCACTTCTACTCGCGCAGCATAATACGATATACGCTGTTTTTTTTTTACGGGTGAAAATTACAATAAGAAGCCACCTGCTATGCAAGTGCAACAACCCTTATTTTTAAACCAACACTTCATGCAATACCACATAAATTTATCACTCGAGTCACACGAAAAGGCATACACAATGTACTTACTGGTTAAGTGGGGTCACAGTTGCACACACACACACACACAACACAGACACAACGAGCGACAGTGAAAAATAAGAAATTACACGCACTTCTGCTCGAATAGCAAAGTGTCAAGCATGACAAAACAGATTTTCTACCACCAGAAAATTATTAAACAGAATAACACAATATTCGCAAAAATTAAGCTTGTGTGGCAAACACACAACCTGAGGAACACACCTATTCACATCTGCTTTCTGAATTTGTTATACAGGCGTGAGCGATTCGATAAGAATAAAGCACGCTGCTTGGAGAAAGCATATATCATGTGTAACGCAGTCTACTCTATTGAAAATGCGATAAACCTTATTTTTCAAACAAAAAAAATCACAGTCGGCATAATATACGGCAATATCGGCAATATCACTGAAGTCAAACACAATGAACTTACTTGTCAAGTGGGGACCCAGCTGCACAAACGCGCACGCACACTCACACATTTTTAGTGCCTCACAACGAGCAAAAACCCAAGGTCTATTCACAGCCACATAAATTCATATTATTCCTCACGTCAATAATTATCCAACCATCGTCAAAACGGGGAACACGCATATGCCAATGCGAAACAATAGGCCTTCCCGCCGGATGTAATACGATATCGCCAGTCGACCGTCCCAAAGCAAAAAAGAAACACAGCATCTCAGGAATGCATGTTGCCTATACATCCAAGAACAGCGTGCAGCAATTATAACACAGAATGAGATTCATTTCCTTGTACTTTTGTTTTGCTTGCATATAAATATTTCACAAGAAATATTAGAGAGTGAAAAAGGAGAACAGCATTCGCTACACCCTGTAGCTCTTATCATTTTTAAACAAACCAGTTTTCATATGTTCATAACCACACTACCATTCACTAAATAGGGGAGTCACTAATGATTCAAATAAGATAAAATATCATTCCATCATCATTGATTGCAAACTTCACGCAAGAATAAGCAACTGCTGCGTGTCGTATTTTTCTTATAAGAAACACCAAATGGACTCAATCTCGCCCTGTTAAATACCAACAGCAACGATTTTTTTTGTATTTTGTATTTATTTTTGTCCCTTCCAGCAGCTCATTACTTTGTGCGAGTCATCAAAAATTAAAAATTTCTGATCTGCTGATAAAACAGTGTGCCCCCCCACGTGAGCTGCATTGGGCCCGTTCACGCAGTTAGGACACGCTTGACGCAATGACGCGCGCTCCGTTATCGTTTCCCCGTACACTGTTTTATCAGCAGATCAGAAATTTTTAATTTTTGATGACTCGCACAAAGTAATGAGCTGCTGGAAGGGACAAAAATAAATACAAAATACAAAAAAATCGTTGCTGTTGGTATTTAACAGGGCGAGATTGAGTCATTTGGTGTTTCTTATAAGAAAAATACGACACGCAGCAGTTGCTTATTCTTGCGTGAAGTTTGCAATCAATGATGATGGAATGATATTTTATCTTATTTGAATCATTAGTGACTCCCCTATTTAGTGAATGGTAGTGTGGTTATGAACATATGAAAACTGGTTTGTTTAAAAATGATAAGAGCTACAGGGTGTAGCGAATGCTGTTCTCCTTTTTCACTCTCTAATATTTCTTGTGAAATATTTATATGCAAGCAAAACAAAAGTACAAGGAAATGAATCTCATTCTGTGTTATAATTGCTGCACGCTGTTCTTGGATGTATAGGCAACATGCATTCCTGAGATGCTGTGTTTCTTTTTTGCTTTGGGACGGTCGACTGGCGATATCGTATTACATCCGGCGGGAAGGCCTATTGTTTCGCATTGGCATATGCGTGTTCCCCGTTTTGACGATGGTTGGATGATTATTGACGTGAGGAATAATATGAATTTATGTGGCTGTGAATAGACCTTGGGTTTTTGCTCGTTGTGAGGCACTAAAAATGTGTGAGTGTGCGTGCGCGTTTGTGCAGCTGGGTCCCCACTTGACAAGTAAGTTCATTGTGTTTGACTTCAGTGATATTGCCGATATTGCCGTATATTATGCCGACTGTGATTTTTTTTGTTTGAAAAATAAGGTTTATCGCATTTTCAATAGAGTAGACTGCGTTACACATGATATATGCTTTCTCCAAGCAGCGTGCTTTATTCTTATCGAATCGCTCACGCCTGTATAACAAATTCAGAAAGCAGATGTGAATAGGTGTGTTCCTCAGGTTGTGTGTTTGCCACACAAGCTTAATTTTTGCGAATATTGTGTTATTCTGTTTAATAATTTTCTGGTGGTAGAAAATCTGTTTTGTCATGCTTGACACTTTGCTATTCGAGCAGAAGTGCGTGTAATTTCTTATTTTTCACTGTCGCTCGTTGTGTCTGTGTTGTGTGTGTGTGTGTGTGCAACTGTGACCCCACTTAACCAGTAAGTACATTGTGTATGCCTTTTCGTGTGACTCGAGTGATAAATTTATGTGGTATTGCATGAAGTGTTGGTTTAAAAATAAGGGTTGTTGCACTTGCATAGCAGGTGGCTTCTTATTGTAATTTTCACCCGTAAAAAAAAACAAAAAACAGCGTATATCGTATTATGCTGCGCGAGTAGAAGTGATTTTCCCAATTCGATTTGTGTACCCTTGTCCTGTGCTCTCTTTTCACAGGGACAACGCGACTGTGTATGTAGCATTATGCAATAATAATCTGATAGCAGAAATGAGTGCCTTTTTCCCCGTTTATTAACATGTGCCTCGTTATTTTTTTTTTTTTTTTTGCAGTTATAGCTATTCAGGCAAAAGTACGTGTAATTTTTCATTGCTCTTTTCTTCTTTGACTGCTAAAGCAGAAGAAAATCACTTGGTAAAGCTGAATAGTGTTCTATCACGGAAAGTGGGTTTGTTTGTTTTTGTTTGTTTGTTTGTTAGATTTTGTTGGGTGCTCGATGAAGTAAGCAGTGCTTAATCTTGCAGTTATGGGTATTTGAGCAGTCTGAGCCTGGAGTAGAGATTCCAATAAAGCACCTCTCCTTGTGCATTCCTGAGCTGCTGTGTGCGCGCGCGTGTGCTTTTTTCCTGGTTTGTGACGTCATCATGGCATGTTGGGGCTTGTTTAGCAGTGTTACAATTTTACCCGCCGCTAGTATCTTGTTGTTATCTTTTGTTAA